>NC_136486.1:93093636-93283636 GCF_053919585.1 Euprymna scolopes | reverse complement strand
TGCTGATTGTATATGATCTGTTGTCAGAATTTAATTCGTCCATCTACCCTTCTATCTCTCTTTCTTTTCTTCTTTCTTTAACCCACCCCTCTATGCAAGTAGTTGTAGACTGCTACTGATAGCACGTGACTGTTTCTTTGTTGATGATTGGTCGAGTGAATTTGTTGCTCGCCGATGTAAGCGAAAATGAAAGTGAAAGAAAGCAGTTGTTGGTTTGGCCTTTGGGAGTGAAAGGTCGTTGTTTGAATATGTAGGACCTGGATGTGGTAACCCATCGTGGCGAGACGTCAAGAGGTTGTAGATGAAGGTCCTATTTTTCAGTTAAATTTTCGTCTAGGTGGCGAAAATACAGAGAAAAGGCCGGCTGAGTTCAGACAGAAAAGTCTTAAAAAATCAAGTCAAAAAACTTGTCTAGAGGAAAAGAAATAAGTGCAAATGTTAAACCTCAAACGAGTGAAAAAAGTGACGGTGCAAACAATAATTTGCTTGTTTCTCAGGAAATATTCGAAGTGAAAAGGAAAGTGTATAATATTGAATGGTGCAGCAAGAAGAAAGAGACTTCTCTAATAATAATAAAAAAGTTTTCGTTTGACTAAGCTGTCGAAGCTATATCAAGTCGGGTAATGTTTTTCTCAAGTGAAAGCCGACAAATATGAGTAAAATAAAGTTCAAGAGGATGCATATTTATTTGATAAAAAGAAGAAAATCCAACAACATATTTTTTTTATTTTTATGCTATCTCAAGCAGGAATGACAATTCTTCACTCTAAAAAAAAAATCCGTATAAATTATCCTTGCTTCTAAAAAAGACTATTCTTGCCTCAAAGTAAGTTTTGCCTCTTTCTTAATCTTTTCTTATATAATTAATTCTATTCTTTCTCTCTCCTGGACTGTCACTAGAATCTTTAAGGTTCGCCAAAAGGGGACATTTTTTGGCAGTCAAAATACAGTCTTTTATTACGATTAAACGATGAACTAAAGACTTTATTATTATTTTTTCTCCCTCGCCTTTCAATTTATTTTTCCCTATTTAAATAAAAGTTTATAATTAGTTCAAGGGTTTTTTACTTCCTCTTCTTTCTTATTGTCTTACTTGTAAATGAGTATATGTAGTTTTACAGGTTTTATTATTTAAATACGTCTAATTCTGCTGTTACTAAGTTAAATTCGGACACTGTATTTGTACGCATTCTTAAGTTATACGTTTTTATCGCTGAATAATATAACAGTATGGAACCAGGTACACATTTATTGAACCATTCCTATGCATAATCGATCTGAATACCAAATATATTGATTCGGAGCTGAAAAATCATTAGAAACACTTTTAAATAAAAATGTGTCCCTGGTATTCAATAAAACATAGATAGATGCACGCAACAGAAATGTCTCCATATATAATAATGGTTCTGGATATTATCTTAAACTATATCCAGTGGTGAGGCCCCAACTTTCGGGCTTTGGGGAGTGTGGAGTCACCCTTTAATTACCATTGCTCACAGGTCCACTCTGACTCGAAGTGGTAGTACCTGTTAGGGTCCCAACTATGGGTTAAATAGAAACCGGCTTGAAAACAACAAATATATTCTATTAAAAAAATGTTCTCCAATCTTTGGATTTCACATTAAATAACGCGAAAAGGGTTGATATGCCGTAAAACAAAAACAACCAACCAACCATATATAATAATAGTTCCATATTAAATTTATCCGACAGAATAGTTGAAAACTGAACGAAACAACTAAAACACGCTGACTCGATTACTAAGCGTTTCACAGGCATAAAAGTTAATATTTCTGCATCATAAATCAAACCAATATGTCGATATTTAGCGACTTAAATATGCATTATTTGTTGCCATTTAGTCATTTAAAAACTATGGCCCAAACAACATTAATATAATTATTGTTTAATTGTAATTATCAAGCTCGTTTAAGAATACGAGTGGCACTGTCTGCGGAATAAAAACGAAAAGGCAGTCAACTAGCGTTTATGCAATGTTCACAACCTCTGATCGTTCAAACACTCCAGAGTGTCTAATGTATTCGACTGAATTAGCCATTTAATATTTCTTAATTCCCTTAATTTCCGTGCAATCGTTTTGTGGCCCTGTTGAAATACCTTAGGAAATGGAGCAAAATGTGGCCTAGTGGCTTAGCTTGAATCTCATGGCCGGCAGGAATTGTCCCCCTTGCATTGATGATTGCGTAAGCATGAAATGCTAGTTTCTGTAAGAATAAAGAAAAGTTATGTTTAAATTATATATATATATATATATATATATATATATATATATATATATATATATATATATATATATATGACATATTACAGCGAGAAGTTCAGTAATGCGATATAACTTCTAGCAGAGAGAGGGGGGACGGGAGAAAGAATTTAAAAAAGCAAAAGAAGACAGCACATTCCTTTTACTAAAAAACGGTGAATACAATATAAGTATTTTTCAATTTTTGCGATGATGTTATTTCTAAAAATAGAAGCAGTGTTTCGAAGGTGTCAAGATTAGATTTAATAAAATAAATAAAATTATCTGATTTATATATACAATAGAAAAAAGTAATAATTAAATTAATCATAATACGAACATAGTACATTGACAATCAGCTAACCATTCCAGCGCTTACTGGCGTTCAACTCTGTTCCAGTGCCCACTAACGACCTGATACCAGTTCAAGTACTCGTCGACGTCCAGTACTCTGTCAACATCCAGCTACCCTCTCCGGCATCAGATCCTCTCTACACGACTTGAACCAACGTCATCCTACCCCAGAGAGTCACAAATTTCATCCTCATGAGATGCCCGTTCTAAACGATTCTTACTTACGATATCCATGTCGATACAATTTACTGTTTTTCATGGTAAATAAAACATATCCAGTCGTCTCTGGTTGATCATCTGTGTTCGTCATTTTTTCGCTATTTCTGGTACCTCTTTGTGTACTTTCCTAGTTGTACAGTCGATTGGCATCGGCACCTTTCTATCCCCTGACCAGCCTAGTTTCCGTAGCTCTTCAACTTTTTGTGTTAAAAAATAGAAGGCTTTACTATTAGAACGACCATCGTAATAAAAAGCGCACTCCTAACGTCCATTCACAACCATCTTTCATCGGTGGCAAAAGGGCAGAGAAAATGGTGGTGACTATGTAGAAAAATATATTCTAGAGCACAAAAATGAAACTCGTTTAATATCTTTCAGTTATAAAAATAGGAAACTTTACTATTGGAACTATTCTTGTAATATTATTAAAATAAGAGAAGAAATAAAGGGATATCCGTTTTATTTATTTATTAAAACACATTTAGGACGATGTTAGACTTTCCTGTTTTATGTAATCGTTCGTTGTTAACAACAACTACTACTAATACAAACAAGATTAATAATAAAACTAAAATTACTTATCCTAATAAGAATATTAAAAAAATACTTACGAACTTAAAAGATAATTCGAATCCAACATATGTAAACCGTCGTCTAATTATTTTCAATAAATCATAAAACAAATTTCCATATCTATCAAACAACTGCTTAATAATAATCCCAGATATTTCATTATTTAAAAAGTAAAGACATATTTACAACACAGCTCTAAGAAGGATATCAATAGTTTCAATTTAATTAGGAATAGACGAAAACACCATATAATTTGATATGCGCCGCCATATAATTAGATACTAAAACTGAACTTGGCAAAAAAAAAAATTCCTAAATCTCATCGAAAAAGGTTTCCTTTTGAGAAATTCTGTACACAGAAACCCAAATAAAACGAAATTAAAACTTGTTCTACAATTGCTGATAAGAACAAATGCGAACATTAAAGCATATGATAACAAATTACTAATTAAGAAGATTGGAGGAAAATAATGTCAAAATACGTAAGAACATAGACAATATAGAAGCAATTGAAATAACATAAAAGAAGACAAAGGCTTACTCACTAGAAATAGTTATAACCTCAACCCTAAAAACAAACACACTATTAGAAATAAGAAAGCTAATAATGAACGGAAAATTTGCAACTGAAAATCCATGCAAACTGTCTACTACAAAATAAATTCTTAGCCATAAACATTGTTTACGAAGCCACAATATTTCCCAAACAAAACTAAAATAATAAAGCAAACGCTCACCAAAAGTCGAGTGGAAAATAGAACGATAAGCCAATACATGTGAAAATGTAAACGATTCGTGCAGGTTATGTTTAGATGAAATATTCGAAATCTGAAATTTTAAAGAGTCTCAAAATCTGTTAATCTGTACATGCGAAATGGTAAATAACTGTATGCATAGAATAAACTCAGCTTTAGGATAAAAATACACAAATAAATAAAAGTAATTGATTTTCAAAATAAAAAATGAAAAATTTTCAAAGCACGATGTCAAAACAAAGTCAATTCTTAATTCATAAACAAAATGAATCACTGTTCTCCTAAACTACACAAGGTAAAATAGAGATAAGCAGAATATTTGGCTAAAAAACCGAACATTAGCCATTAAAAACATAGACAGAAATAATAAAGAGTCTGGTTGATTAGCTACCTAGTTTGATATCACGTACATATATATGGATATACATAAAAAATACCCAGTTAAATCAATTATATACATCCAAGCTTAGGTGTATTCTTAAGATAATGAAATGCGGAAAATTCTGTGTAGCTTAACTGCCATATATATTTTCATAATTTACTACCTAGCTATACTTAATTATTAAGCACTATTGAAGCAAGTTCTGGAAATCCATACATAATATAATATATTTACTTAAAGAATTTGCTGAGGATTAATGAAATAATACACACAGACATATTACGAGGGGCGTGCAATAAGTAATGCCCCTTACCCACTTCCAGTTGTCTAATCTAGCTGAAATTTTGCATGTGCAATGATTTATATCTCTACGGGTTATGTGGCAAATTACAGCTCTGAACTAATTGTGGTTTCTGTTTTACAGGTATTTCATCTGAGTCAGGTGTGAAATGGGGCCTGTTGAATGTCGAGCAGTGCTCCGGTGTTTGTATTTGAAAGGACGCACACCACAGGAGACTTTTGATGAAATGAAAGAAACTTATGGTGATAATGCCCCATCGTATGACCTTGTAAAACGCTGGCATCGTGAATTCAGACATGGCCGGAAGTCTGTGGAAGCAGCTCCCAGACCTGGTCGCCCCCCTTCTGCCATTGATGAGGCATCTGTCCGTCAAGTTAAGGCTGCCATTTTGGAAGATCGGCGCATTACTATTCGCCAAATAGCCCAAGATGTCAAGATTAGTACAGGATCTGTGGAAACTATCATCCATGACCATTTGTATATGCATAAGGTGTCTGCCAGATAAATTCCCAGGTTGCTCACGCCATTCCAGAAGCGGGAACGCGTCGAGTGCTCGAGGATGAATTTGGAGATGTGCAAAGAAGATGAGTCAAAGTTTTTCAAAAAACTGATTACACAGGATGAAAACTGGTCCATCACTATGATCCAGAAACCAAAGCCCAGTCAATACAGTGGAAGCACTTGGACTCACCACCTCTAAAGACAAGGGTGCAGCCCTCCGCTGGTAAGGTCATGCTCACAGTCTTCTGGGACCAGGACGGAGTAGTGATGACAGATTTCCTGGCAAAGGGTACCACAATTACAGGAGCCTATTATGCTTCACTTTTAAGAGAAGCTATCAAAATCAAGAGGCGGGGCAAGATCAGCAAAGGTACCCTCCTCCTGTAGGACAACGCTCCTGTCCACAACTCGCATTTCGCCAGATCAGAAGTGGTTATGAAATTTTCTCCCAATCCTCCCTACTCTCCTGACCTTGCACCCTCTGACTTTCACCGTTTTTGTAGAACACCCCAGGATGGTCTTACAACCACGACGTGACTTCAGAAATCAAGGCTGCATCATCTGGGAAACGCTTTCCTTTAAAAAACAACTTCATGGCTGGGAAGAGGCGAAAGTAAGAGGGTGCAAGGTCATGAGAGTAAGGAGGATGGGGTAGGATTTCATAACCACACGCCCGTGCTTCTGATCTGGCGACATGTGAGTTGTGGACCAGAGCGTTGTCCTGCAGGAGGGGGGGGTACCTTTGCTGATCTTGCCCCGCCTGAAGTTTCGTAGAAGTACTGAAAACACAAAAAGGACTTTCTTTAACCATAGCATCGGTTTAAGAACGGATACACCTGCTATCATTAGACCTTGTAAAATTAGTTGCGTAGAACTATAGACATCTTTGGATCTAATAACGATCAAAGTAATAGGTAGCTTTTTTATCTTTCGATCTCTGCATCTCTCTATCTATCTATCTAGCTAGCTATCTTAGCGTATTAAGCGATGCTCTTTGTGTAAACAAATCGAGCTTAGGTATTCGGACGATGTCAAATCATCGTTAATTCACTGCCCGCACAGAAGCTTCTGATTGGCGTAATGGTTCAAAGCCTTGATTGTCGTACGTGCAGTCTGATTTCGATCCTGGCTTGAGGTAGTTGCCTGTCTAGTCGTACTGATGAGCTGTGATACAGCGAAACGGTACTGTATGTGGATGGCTATATATATATATATATATATATATATATATATATATATATATATGTATATATATATATATATATATGTATATATATATGTATATATATATATGTATATATATATATATGTATATATATATATATATACATATATATATATATATATATATATATATATATATATATATATATATATATATATATATATATACTGATGAGTGTTCGATCGTTTTTGGGACGATACAATTATTATTTATATTTTGTGAGTGTGTATTTATGTATGTGTATTAGGGTCAGAATTTTCTTGTTTTATTTAATTATAATGTTTTCCAAACAAATTACATAATTAATTCTGTTTATGCTCTAATTTATTAAAAACTTGATTTCTATCGATCCATCTACCTATCTTTTATTATATGAAAGGAATTTTGTATGTGATAGAGTTCGTTTCTTATGAACTCCACACGGCTCGGCCGATTTTTATGAAATTTCACAGAAATGTACTTTATGTATCTGACAACGTTCTTAGATTAAATTTTTATCGGCATATGTTCGATAAGTGTCGATAATCGATAATCGATAAAAGGGGGAACAGGCGATGTTGACAGAGTTAACACCTTATACATCCTAACATAACAAGGGCTTTTGAGAAGTTTTATCACCACATAAGCAGAAAGTTCTGGCATATAAAATCAACAGTAGGTACTTTGATAGACCCGGGGCGCGTTAAAAATAAATGTTTCTGTTTAAAGCACAATTGAGCCATGATACTTTACTTTTGCATTTTAAATTTCAATTCAAACGATTATATACAAATAATTTTATGAAATCAGCTGTTGATTCCACAAAGTACATCCAAATTATGTATGGCAAACTAAACTGGGAGACCTGATACTGATAAGGTGCACGGCTCGAAGGTGCTGATCTAAATCAGTGATTAGTTTAGCTCATACATATATTGTTTTACTGCGATTCCGCGTAGTGACAATATGTTATTGGTGAAAATAAAAACCAGTAACATTTCTTACACTAAAAGTAATGGTTGTTGCGTTAATGGGATCTTACTGTCTGCATACGAATATTCATGTGCTCTACGTATCCACTAAAATATACATACACACACACAAACAAACACACACACACACACACACACCCACACACACACACACACACACATATATATATATATATATATATATATATATATATATATATATATATATATATATATATATATCGTGGGTCCGAAAAGAAAGTCCGCACTTATCATTTTTTTTTAGGAACCCGCAAATTTAAGCTAAATTGAATATAACTGTTCAAACCTATACTTCATTTTTCTTTCTTTTTTTTTTTTTTTTTTACACAGTGATCACCACTTATCAAGGCCCGGAAGCCACTCAGGGATAAGGGTTATTGCAAGTACATCACGTTAGTGAGGAGATTTTATGAAGTGTTTAATTAGGGGGGCGGTTCATTAGGAATTTGTTAACATTAGACTTGAAGACATCCAAGTTGTAGTCCGGAGGGAAGCAGGCAGACGGAACAGAGTTCCACAGGCGTGCAGTTCTAAGAAAGAAGCTTTGCTCATGAAATCCGCGTTTTGATTTAGGCACAGATATAGAGTGGGGGAAATTTTTCACAGTGGATTCAGCTAGACGGGTGTTTCTCGTGAAAGTTTGGCGAGGGATTGGAGCTCAGACGAGCACATGCCATGAAAATAACGATAAAACAAGGACAGGCTCGCAACGTTTCTTCTGTGGGAGAGGGGTTGCAGGGTAGAGAAAAGGGCATCCCCCACTAAACCACGAAGTCTATTTTGTACTCTGTCAAGGCATGATAGGCTGTTTTTGGAAGCTCCTGCCCAGATATGGCAACAGTATTCCATCCTTGGCCGTACTTGGCTTTTATATAGATAGAGAATTGCATCAGTAGTGAGATATCTTCTGGAGCGGTAGAAGGATCCCACCATCTTTCCTGCGACCTTGGCAACAGACTTGATGTACGTGTTCCATTTCAGATCAGGAGTAAAGGTCAAACCCAGAAGCTTGTCAAAACATGGGGCCTCACCCAGACGAGAGCCATCCATCACAATTGATGCCAGCTGGGGATCAGAGCGTTGATGATGTAAGGATAGGATTTTGGTTTTAGATGCATTAAAGGTAACTAGCCACATCTTCCCCCACTGAACCACACGCTCGAGATCAGAGGAGAGAGAATCCGAGAGAACTTCGTCATTTACAGCCTTTGATGTGTTGCCGTAGATGGTAGTGTCATCAGCATAGATGTCAACGAATCATTTAAGTATGTGTTTAGGGAGGTCATTGATGTAGATCAGGAAGAGAGTTGGGCCGAGGATTTACCCCTGAGGGACTCCAGCATTTATATTGCAGGCCTCCGATTTTTGTCCATCTACCACTACTCTTATGAGCCTATCGGAGAGAAATGATTTAATGATTGAGAAAACATTTCCAGTTATACCGTAGCTGGAAATCTTGTGAAGTAGACCCTTATGCCATACTTTGTCAAAGGCCTTTGATATGTCAAGAGCAATTGCCCTAGAAAGGAAGCCTTTGTCAAGAGATTCACTAATCCTGTGGGATATAACCGTCAGCACATCTGCGGTAGATCTTGCAGAGCGGAAACCATATTGTGTGTCACTAAGAAGGTTGTTTCTGCTGAGGTGGTTTACTATTTCTCTATTTAATATTGATTCCAGTAACTTACTCATAACACAGAGAAGACTTATTGGTCTGTATTGAGAGGGAGATGACTTATCACCTGAATTCTTAAATACAGGGCAAACTGATGAGGTCTTCCAGGGGGTCGGAAAGCACTTCTCCTTAAGGCAGCGCTTAAATAGTTTCGTAAGTATGGGAGCAAGTTCTGGTTGAAGCTTTTTTAACACTATAATTGGGATGCCATCAGGGCCAGTTGCTTTACTGGAATCTAGGTTTTTTATTAGCTTGGCGACCTCATGCACGGATATTTTTATATTACCTAGCTTGTTCTGTGTTATAGGAGGAAATATGGGGATTTGATGGTCTTCGTCGCATAGGGTAGAATTAGCTGCAAAGTTCTTTGCAAATAGTTTGGCCTTGTCTGACGCTGACGAGATAACCTCTGGTCCATTGATAATGGTTGGGATAGAACACACACTTCTGTTCAGGATCCTATTTGTTATTTGCTAAAACTGGTGGGAACCAAGCCGCTGATCAGCTACCTTGGATTTAACAGACTGGGCATATAGCTCTCTTGCATTTTTTATTACTCTTTTACAGTGGTTGCTGGCAGTCCTGAAAGCAGCTTTAGTCTCAGTGCATCTATTACGTTGGTAGTTATGGAAAAAGTGATTTCTGTGCGCGATAGCAGCAGCACATTCTGGGGAGAACCATGGCTGGCTGTTAGGTTTTAGTTGGAATTTTTTTGATGGTATGAATTGGTCTATGCCTACAATTAACCATTCGGTCAGATCTGATACTATAGAGGACACTTCCTTTTTAAACATGGAGTGCAGAGGTAAATCAGATATGAATGTACGGAAGCTATCCCAGTCAGCCATAGAGTATCGGTATACAGTACGGTGGAGGGGTACGTCTGATGGCTTCTTATATTTTGTTTTTATCTTAACTGATACGACAGAGTGGTCGGAGGATCCTAAAGGAGAATGAACGGTACATGAACATAGCTCAGGGGAAGTTGAAAGAAAAAGGTCTAAGATGCTTGCATATTGATTGGGTGTATCGGGCACACGGGTGGGTTCGCGAACAATCTGAGTGAGGTCATAAGCAATGGCAAAATCATGACAAAACCTCCCCTCATCATCTGTCTTATTTGAATGGGTCAGCCATTCCACGTTATGGACGTTGAAGTCACCACAGATGTGGATGTTAGCCGAGGGATGTGAAGACAGTATGTGGTCTATTTTCTCAGATATGCTCTTAAAGATAGTAACTCCGCTGTTGTGGGGCCTATAGAGGGCAAATATAAATGCAGTGGTGTTAGCAAGTGCAACCCTGAAGCACATATAGGGTAAATTAGGATCTTCTCTAGAGATATCCCTGCCACATGGGAACCCATCCTTAATGTAGGCACATATTCCATGCCCATGGCGATCTTGGGAGTCAGATTTAGCTGTTAAATTGGAGTATCCATTAATTATGAACTCATCTAGGAAAGTGGTCGGCCCTATTCCAGTTTCACATAGAAATAATATGTCCGGTTTCGTCTCCTGTAATTGGGTTTCACCCTCTGGAAGGTTGGAACGTAGACCCCTGATATTGGAGAAGGAGACCTGGTAGTAGGGGTCTACGCTGGAAGATGGGGTTCTAGGTTTAATCGAGTTTTTATTCTGGAGATATTTCATGTTGAGGTTTGGGGATTTGTGGAATAGGTCGGCATACTTGGTTAGAGCAGTACAGAGAGGGAAAGTAAGAGAGAAAAAGACAGGAATTTTTTTTTTTATTATTTGTAGCACACGAAAAGGTAAAGCCGTAACAATTACCCACTAGTATGGCATCGAGAGGCCCCACCAGAGACTACTGCATGGTCCAGATCCACTCACCAAATGGCAATACAGCAGTCCCAGTACTTTGCACCTGCTGATAGGACAGCCTCCTTAGTGGTTAATCCAAGGTTCGGGTCCCTGACTATCAGGCGGATAACGTCAGCCCAGACAAAACGTTTACCTCCAGCACCCTTACTAGTGACATGGCAACAAGGACAGACAAAGACAGAAAAATATCCGACATCTCAGACTACTGGTCACCAAGTAGTACCGACCTTTAAGCAGCTTTTTCTTCACCCTTTGTCAGAAACATCACTCATTGAATGAGGACTGAATGACAAAATAGGAGAAGCGAGAGTTACTGGAGCTGCCGATAACACATCCACTGTATTATCTACTCTCCATTTAAAAAAAAAAAAAAGGGGGGGAGAAAGGGGAATGGGTACAAGTGACTTATATCTAAGTATTAAGTCCGGTGCGAACTTAATAATTCATGGAATTTTGGTGATAATCTCCCCTCCCATATTAATGGGTGGAAGTTTGTCGTTATCTATCTAGTTTGAATCATAAAAGTTTCATCTTATAATTAAATTAAAATCCAATAATTAACTATTATCAATTTGTAAAGACTGCTTAATATTAATTTACATTAGAGTTTAAATAATTTTTCAAGGTTTTAATTTAGGAGGTCCGTTTTCATGAGTGACTTTCTTTGCGCTGTATTATATTTCGAATGTACTTGAACATAAGGCTAACTATATAAGGTAGGATTCGAAAACTAAAAGAAAATATTTTCAATACAGGCAAGCTTGCAGTAATAGTATATATTAAGTATACTACTTAAATAAAGTCCTAACTTTATCTACTCTAGAGAATAATTTCCGGCATTTTTTTTTTTTTTTTTATCGTTAGTTGCCGGCATTTTGTTTGTTTTAAAACGTTCAGCTTTGTAGCAGAAGGGCTGGACGGATAATACGGAATACAGACAAAAAGACAGGAGAAATACAGACAAAATACATAAAACACGAAAAGCAAATTTAAAACAATGTAACAAAACATTTAGGACTAGTTTAGAAAAAAAAAGAATAAATAAATAAAAATACTTAACGTTTTTGCACTAGAGATTCCGCCAGCGGTTTTTTTATCAACTGTTAGCTAGCATATGGCTTACTAGAGTGACAGGAGATTTCTATTTCCGGATGACTTGATCGAGTGCCTATCTATAGAATAAAAGGCGTAACGTTTCTATGTGTAAACAATATCTAATTTACATTTTTTTTTGTTAAAAAAAAAAAAAAAAAAATTCTAGCTTTTTTTTTTTTATAAAGTCCTAACTTTATCTACTCTAGAGAATAATTTCCGGCATTTTTTTTTTTTTTTTATCGTTAGTTGCCGGCATTTTGTTTGTTTTAAAACGTTCAGCTTTGTAGCAGAAGGGCTGGACGGATAATACGGAATACAGACAAAAAGACAGGAGAAATACAGACAAAATACATAAAACACGAAAAGCAAATTTAAAACAATGTAACAAAACATTTAGGACTAGTTTAGAAAAAAAAAGAATAAATAAATAAAAATACTTAACGTTTTTGCACTAGAGATTCCGCCAGCGGTTTTTTTTATCAACTGTTAGCTAGCATATGGCTTACTAGAGTGACAGGAGATTTCTATTTCCGGATGACTTGATCGAGTGCCTATCTATAGAATAAAAGTCGTAACGTTTCTATGTGTAAACAATATCTAATTTACATTTTTTTTTGTTAAAAAAAAAAAAAAAAAAAAAAATTCTAGCTTTTGATTTGATTCGCCTTTTATTCCCCTATAATTTTACCTGTTCAGATTTGACTTTTGATTGAAGTATCCTAGTGTTCACGTCAATTAAAAAAAAAAAAACTTCCAATTGAGAAGGCAAAAAAACTCTGCAGCAACAAATGAGCTTATAACCAACTAAAAATATCAATCTCTTGGGAACAAAGCATCTCCAATCGTAATTGTTGCTGTTCCAGGTTATACAACGTAACATTTAGTCCATATGCCTCGACTTTCTCTTAGTAATCGCCAAGAGTTCATTAATCTCCACCTTCCTGGTTTTTCAATCGAGAAATTGGCCGCACATTGAAACGTGATGTGAAAGCGGTACGAATGACTTTGCAAAAGCACCAAAACACCGGCAGTGTTCGTTATGTATCTAAATCTGGTCGTCCTGGAGTTACTGATTACAGGGAAGACAATGCTATAAAGATCCGCAGCCTCAGAAACAGATTTGTAAGGTTATTAGTGCCAATAGTCCAGGTTCGCTTGGAAGGTCGAATTAATTCGGCCAAGTACATTAATATGTTGACTGAACATTTTCTATTCTACTTTGACCGGAAAATGGGTGATAATCCCTTCTCCATGCAGAATAATGCTCCCATTCACAATAGCTGGCAATATCAAGAAGTTCCGTGGTGACCATGATATTCAGTGTTTGGATTGGGCGGCATAATCTCTATACCACAATACTATCAAAAACGTATGGCATTCCATTAAGCAACAACTACGCCATGATAAAATTTCAAATCTTGAAGAACTTTGAGCTAAAATTAAAAAGAAGTGGGATGCCCTTTCACAGGAGATATTGCAGTAGACTAATTCGAGGAATGTCCAAAAGATTGCAGGCTGTCAAATTGAAGCAGGGATATGCTACTAAATATTTACTAGTTCATTGTGTGTTTGTTGTATTTGTGTTGCATTAATGTTTTAAAGTTACATTTAAATAACCGATTTCCATTATGCGCAGTTTTTTTTTGGGGGGGCTCTCTTCTCGATTTGAAGTTATTTTTTTACATTGACGTGAATACTAGGATATTCCATCTAAAGTCAAATTGTTATATAGATTAATTTCCTAGATGAAAATCCAATCCAATGAAGGCAACCTATACCTATATATATATATATATATATATATATATATATATATATATATATATATATATACGCGTATGTAGGTTCTTGCATGTGAATATATACTGCAAACTTACATATCATCGATCGAGAAAAGTAGAAAGATGCAAAGATGCACTTATATTTCAGGTTGACTGAATAGGTATATCTATCCTACACACGTTTCCAAAAACGCACACACACATGTATATATATATATATATATATATATATATATATATATATATATGTATATATACATTCATATATATGTCTGTGTGTACGAAGAACAAGGAAAATAATACATCTAAAGACAGTTATTCAAATAGATGAATTGATTGATTCATTCATCTATATATATGTATACATATATAGATTATTCAATTCCCTCTCTTTTCATGCATAAATGCGTCTATGTAACTTGGATAATGTATTGCTATCTTAGATATATATGTGTGTACATAAAAATATATGCATAATTCGTATAAAGTTTATATCAGAAAAGCATGCAAATAATATGAAAACAGGAAAGGGTCAGACGAAGGGCAATTTAATATAGAAGATAAAAAATTTAAAAGCGAAATTAGTAAAAATAACGAAAGAATACGCACAACCAAGAGAAAAAAAGGCTTTGGTATTCAAAAGACAAACGTATCATTCCTATACAGTAATTACGTTTTCTTCACACTTCAATTATTGATTCTAATTTAATTTATCTTATTGAGGCCAGGCTCAAAACCTGTGATAGGATGTCGCGGTATTATTGATTTCTGCATTTTTTCTGAAGACTTTGACCTTATGCAAAGGTAGACATCACATTTTGGAATCTGGCAATGACATTTTTGAGATTTCGAAATGTAACGTAATGAGCAATTCAATATTTAAAAATTGTAATTTGTTTTCTGTCATCCATGTCTAATTTGTAATTGACATAAACCAGGATTTAGAAATTTTACGTATACTTGAGAAGTTTTACTCAAATGTTATGCATTGCAATTCTCACTTAAATTCTATACGTGTAATAGATAGTTTACAATTATTTTCTATTTTCGATATTTTTACATGAGGGTTAATAATTTGTATTAGTTAATCGGACTACCGTTCTCACTTTGAAGCTTATTTTATGTTTCCGCTGATGCAACCTCCGACGTTCTTTAGGTGCGTCATGTAGAACTTAAGAATGTATACGGAATTTTGAACTGAAGTTGTATTTTTAATCTATATTCTTCGACCGGGAACTGGTTGGTTGGTTGGTTGGTTGGTTGGTCGTTTTTGTTTTACGACATATCAACACTTTTCGGGTTATTTAATGCCGAATCCAGTGATTTTGAAGGACAATTTTTTAATAGAATATATTTGTCTTTTTCAAGTCGGTTTCTATTTAACCCATAGTCGGGACCCTAATAGTTACCACCACTCTGAGTCAGAGTAGATCTGGGAGCAATGGCAATTAAAGGGTGGCTCCACACTCCCCAAGGCCCACAAGCTTGGACCTCACCACTGGATATAGTTTAAGGTCATATCCAGGAAGACGGGAACTGGTAAAAGCTTTAATTCTTAATTATAATTTATAGTATCGCCTATATTAATGATTGAACCTTTAATCTCCAGATTAATCTTCACTTGAAACGTATTACACTTAGCACACTATCTGTTGGTCAACGGATGTAACATTGATTGCAGTCTTGCGAAAAGATAGGTGCAGTTATATAATTCAAATAGCATAACTTATTTTAATAGGTTGGCAAGAAAATAGCGTTCCTTTATTTTATAACAAGTGTTGTTTAATCAGTTTAAACTCAACTTTAAAAATCGAAATAAAGCTATGATAACCAACACATGTTTTGCTGTACAGAAACGGATTTTATATTCCATATGCATAAGATTTAAATTTGCTGTAATTCAACAATTTTCCAAGAAGCATTTTCGGCCGCATAAAATAAAAGCATGGTTTAATAAATCAGTGATAAATATGGGAAGGTTTAAGGGTATGAAAAGCAAACCGACCTAAAATTGTTTTTCCATTTCCGGATATACTATTGATCAATACGCCAATTGTCTAGCTCAACCAAAAGTCACTAGAAATGTTATAATTTAATAAGAATTACATAATGAATTATAAGATACACATACAGCAAGAACAGTGAGCGTGGAAACACGATAGTGTTTGAGTTTTTTGGCTAACAGTTTTCTGGTGAAAATCAAGGTGGAATCGGCATTAGAACCCAACGTCTTCTGGTCGGATCTCCCTATGCCTGTAACAAGAAAACGCGTCAGGCGTAAAACCGCAAACCAATGGAATGAGCATAGCAACGTTGCTTCTGCGTCATTACTTTACATATTCTAGATCAATCTTCTCCTGATTATACATGCAATAGTTGACCTTACTGCTCATTGTTCCGAGGATAAAAAGAAAAACGGCAGCATTATATAATACTCAATAGCTGCAACCATGAGACCACAGTTCCCGATGACTGTGTAATGAATGCCCACGCCCCTCGTGGAAACGCCGATCATGCAGTGGTAATGTTTGAAATCGCCCTAAACTCTAGAGCTAAAACTGAAGAGCCACTACTCAAAACAACGCGATATTATAAAAAGGCTGACTGGGAAGCCATCAGGGACCTCATCAGCGACTCTCCATAGAAAAATATATTTTCACTTCCTGCTGAACATTGCACAAATGAGACCACTGAATGGTTCAAAGCGGACATTGAAGCACATGTTCCCACACGCAAATTCTATAGCAACCCCCACTCTCCCAATGATTCACTTCAACTTGTGCAGCTGCCATCGCGCAAAGGCAGCATGCGTACGGCAAATTTAACCGACATCAGTCCTGTTCAAACAGACAGAAGTACATAGAAACCAGAAGTAACTGTAAGAAAGGAATAGCGACAGCTAAGAGAGAATTTACTGAAATCCCCCAAAAACGCAACGAAGCACAGAAATTAGAAACCCGAGACTTCTGGAAAATCTACAACAGAGTAGTAAATAATGGGCAATCAACAATTCCCCCACTATCCAACAATCTCAGTAACTGAGAAGGCTAACATGCTTGCCAGACGGTTTGCCTCCAACTCCACACTGGACTCTGCTAACCACCCCCTCCCTGACTTTCCTTTGCAGGCAGACGCCACACGACGATCTGAAAATCACCCCTGCTCAGGTGCATGCCATCATAAGAAAGCTTGACACTGCAAAAGCATGTGGACCTGATCTCATCCCGGCTGTGCTATTAAAAATGTGCGCCGCTGAAGTAGCCCCAGTTCTCTCCAAACTTTAAAACAAATGCCTTAATGAATCTTGCTTTCCTGCCTGCTGGAAAACTGCTTTTGTAGTGCCAGTTTTCAAGTATTCTGGCGAAAGAACGAACCCAGTAAATTATCGTCCCATTAGCCTCCTCCCACTTTTCGTCAAAATATTTGAGACCATAATTAACCAAGCCCTAGTCCATCACCTTACAGATGCTAAACTTCTGACTGACCAACAATATGGATTTAGGCAAGCCCGTTTCACAGCAGACATCCTAACTGTAATCTCAGGACGTATATACCAGTCACTGGACAAAGCAAAGGAGGGTAGAGCGGTAGCTCTAGATATATCTAAGGCTTTTGACAAGGTATGGCATGAGGGTCTTCTCAAGAAAATCAGATCATACGGCATTACAGATTTTATTTACTTGAAACTAGCCTGGGTACCCGGCGTTGCCTGGGTGTTTGGAGGTGTATGTTGAGTAAAACAAAAACAAAAGTTAAGTAGGAAGGCAGGTTCGAACCCGTGATGTGAAGGCGAAAAAGAAAGTAAGGGTGTTGGGTGAGCAAAAAAATTAAAAATAAAGAAAAATTGCGAGCGAAAAAAAAAGTAATAAGCAGGCTCGAATCCGTAACGCGCCAGAGGGGAGAAAAAGGTAAACAAAAAAAACAATGTGCCTACCGTGGTTGTGACTTCGCAGGCGGTCGAAATAACGCCTTTTAAGCGACGTCGTGAACGCGAGGGTGTAATTAAAAGTGTCAGCGAAAAAAATCGACTCTCCATGTTGAAAAGTATCTAGTTGAGGGTGAATTAATGTTTTGGACCAATTGTTTCGATATTTGGCGTCCAATGGGTTAAGCTATAAAATAATACTGATCTCCTGAATATCCGTTGCCTCTGTCGAAAGTTTTAGGCATACATACATACAAACATACATACATACATACATACATTTAAACAGACGGGTGAAAATTATATTATAGATAATCACATATATTTGCTTTGAAAAATACTAAATGGAAAACAGACCTAAATAACTTGTATTATTTGAATTATATAAACGACTATTTTCACCTTAAATACTATTCTTACAACGTTACAGCCGATATAACATCCAACGTTTTTCAGGTCCATGTATTGAAATTTTATAATCCATACCGAATTTTCAACTAAACCCTTTATTTAATCCATGCGAACTTGTGGCACTAGAGAATAAAGCAGCTAAATTTCAATTTGTTCTGAATTACAATCTTCTGTAGGTTGAAGGTTCAGTTCTCACTGCAGGCGATTTAGCTAAGTATAAAAAATAAGCGTAACTTACTTAACACTTCTACTTGCTTATGGCTGATAAAAATTAGAAAATCTATTCCAGTGTACTGAAGTAAGGTTCCAGTTAAAAAAATACAAATATGAAGATTGTACTGGATAACATGGACCGGAATATTGTGAATAAAGCATTCAGGATGAGATTACTAGTACGAATAATTTAAATAATCCAAATTATCAATCGTCATTTAAAATAATCCGAAACATAAAACTGAATATAAAAGAAGTTATTTGTAAAACACAATGAAATAAAATTGCGTTTTTTACAATTGCTAATGAGTAGTCAGAATTATTCTAGTTATTGATCTTGGGTATATTCTGGCCAATGTTATAGAATGCACTTCTCTGTCCGTAGGTGAGAAAAAATCGTTTTAACTATGTGTAGCAAAACAAGTCGAAGCGGTCAGGCGGAAATTTCGTCCAGTTCCCCTTATACCGTCCAAAACTCAACAGATATTGTTCTTCAGTTACATGTTCTAATAGCAGTCGAATAGACTCTTACAAACGCATAACACAGAGAAAAGGACATTTACTTATTCATTGCTCATCCATTGTTCTCTATCTCGTACAATGGCATCGCGTTCTTTCTTAATGAATTTCGGATCTTAATGCATACATTTTTTAGTACTTGTATACGTTGGTCTCTTCTTTGCATAATCATATTGTGTACTTTATCATGTGTTTCGTAATTAATTAATGTTCGTCTTCGACATGAATTTTATTTGTGAACTAGCAGTACCCGAAAACCGGCGTTGCCCGGTAGAAGCGTGCCCCGCTCGAAAAATTAAAGTACGGTTGTTGTTGTTGTTGTTGTTGTTGTTGTTGTTGTTGTTGTTGTTGTTGTTGTTATCTAAGCCCAAACAACCCCATGTTAGGAACGGCTTTTGGAGTAGATATCTCCTACTTCTCATGGTAAGAACGGCTATTGAAATGCAGCAAGCAGCCCGGGCGGAGAGAGGTGAAAAAAACATCCATTTAACCGTTGGATCTGTGGTAATCTTGATTGATTACTTACCGGTTTTAACGACTAAAAATAGTTCGTCTCTAAGTTTTATTAAGAAGCAGACATTTATATAAGTACGAAAACATGGGATCCTACCCTAAGAAAATGATACGAATCTTCTTTTGTGTAATAATCATTTTTTTATGATTTACTGCACTACTTGGTTTTAATTAAATAATAAAACAAAAATAAAAAATAAAACCAAGAAAACCCCCCAAAAAAAAAAACACCCCCAAAACAAATGGTTTATCGTTTCATTGCGATACAAAAAAAAAAAAGAAAAAAAGCGGAACAATAATAAAACTGTTTGCATTCGATAATAAAAAAATACCTGAGAAAAATGGAGAAAATAAACAGGAAATGTTATACGTATTTATCGCAAAGCTTAACCCTGTTTAAATGTTAAAACTTCAACCCCACCCCCAAAGAAAAGTCAATCCGATACATTGGGACTTACGTGAAACCTGTAAGTTGTGATGCAGCTACGATATCCACTGCTCCACAACGACAGCATCGAAATAACTCCATGTTTTTCTATTTAAACACAATAATATAGACGAAATTAAGTCAATCCCTGACGATGATAAAATATTACTCTCTCTCACTCTCTCTTTCTTTCTCTCTCTCTGCCTATCTCTTTCTGCTGTTACGATGATATTATCTGTCTCTTTCTGTTCTTGTCTGTCTCTCTCACTGTCTCTATGTGTCTCTTTCTCTCTGACTCTTTCTCTCTTTCTCTCTCTCTCTCTCTTACTCTCTCTCTCTCTCTCTCTCTCTCTCTCGTTTCGGTACAGTGTTCGAATGTAAACAAAACAGATATAACTCTTGCTCTGATTTTTTTCTGTTTATCTCTCTCACTGCCTCTCTCTCTCTCTATCTCTATCTCTCCTTCTCTCTCTCTAAATGTGTTTAGAGGGAGAGACGGAGAGAGAGATAGAGAGAGAGAGTGAGTGAGAAGCATATACTTCCGTTTTGTTCAGTAAGCGCTTTCTTTAATGTACAACGTTGGCCTCCTGTATCTGTAGACTTCATGTTTGATAACGGCTTGTGAATTCTTTTAGTTTACAGAATTGTAATCCGGAATAAGGGATCGGTCTGATGTAAACCAATCAGAATAGCAGGAATGTTTTAAAGGAGAATATATTTTTCGAATCGACGGAGGGAATTTAACGTTTGGGCTATTAGTTTATGTATCAGTTACGAAGGGTGTAATCACACTATCCATACAATGTGTATAAATCCCTGCTGTGTTTATGATACAATGTGTATAAATCCCTGCAGTGTTTACTTCCTCTCTAGGTTAATGCAATAGTGCTGGTGTAGCTTTTTGGAAGGAGACTGGGATTTTATTTGAATACCTGAATGTATCAGAAAGGTCTTTATAAAGTTACATAAGATAGTGGCTAATAGGATAGACATAAGTAATTTGTATGTGACATCTGTTGTAAACCTATGATATTTTGGTCCAGAGGGGAAAAACTGCGACGTTTCCATTATATATATGGATAAATGATTATGCATATCATCTTACACATGTGTGTGTAAATTTGTAATTCCTTGTCGAAGAATGACGAAAATTCACATGAACTATCGTGAACTTTATAGCAAGTAATGAACGAATCCTATAGATAAAATTTCTATTAGTTTCAATGTTCCTCGTTTTAATTAATTTTGATTATTTCGCTACATATTTTGAAAATGGTAAAGACTGCATGAAATATCAAAATAAAATATAAAAAATAAAAACAACGTCAATTTAATGCGTCTTAACCATCATATAACCCTGAAAATACTATCTCTCTAAATAAATTTCTATTCTAAAGGAGCGTTGAACACTTTATCAGACACTCCTAGATATAACCCCTTGATTGGACATAGATATACCTTAACTATTTCCTTTTTGCTTCGTTATAATATTGGTGCAATAGTCCTAGGCATTCAGACAAATGTTTAAATATTAACTTGCGTTTTATGGATTTGAATCGTGCTACCTGCAGAATAATCATCATCAACCCTGATGATTCCCGGAAAACGATGAAACACATGTGCATGTAGATAAGAATTTTAACGTATTCATCAAAATATTATACATATATATATATAGTGTATTTTTATAGTCTTCCGCGTGCTATCATGATATAAATAATGTGATGAGACATTTACAAGTACTTGTTTGCAGATTTCCATACAAAGAGGTCATCGGTTCTGAATCTTGACATTTAATCCACCAATCATCTTTGTTTTTGTGATCCGATCTTTAGTCTTCATACATGGCGTATAGCTAATTTTGTCGAGACATGTTCCACGATTTATGATTCACTTTTTTAAAATTCATCTCTGAACGTTGATTAATATTATTGAATAACGAAAGACAATGAGCAAGTGTCAGAAATGATTGATGAACACTTTACTCTAAGAGAATATGATTCGCACGCACATACACACACACACACACACACACACACATATATATATATATATAGGTGTATTATAATATTATTCGTATGAATATCATACACCCACATACACATACACACACAAACACATACACACACACACACACACATATATATATATATATTTAGGTGTGTGTGGGGGTGTATGATATTCATACAAATAATATTTAAGTAGATATTTGCATACATGTTTCAGTTATGAGAGTCAGCTGCACTTCATGCCAATTTCTTTTGTATAAATGAAGAGATGAAAAGGGAATAATATTCGCTTTTCAAAGCTTACAAGCAACAGGGGTCAAACGATATGTTTAAGGAACATGTTTAAATAAAACTGTTAACTATACAATATTTTGTTTTTTTTTGTTTTTTGTTTTTTTTATTCAATTTTCACCCCAAACAAGGCACAGTGCCACTTTGAAGCAGGGGGCTACTATTAGGGAATTAATTAGCGGGGTCATTATGAAGGGAGAAGAGTAGAAAGATGTTTGTTAACATTACACTTGAACTTCTGCATATCATTGCAGTTGGGAAAGCAGAATCCCGGAAGGGAGTTCCAAAGACCCGCAGTTCTGGGGAAGAAACTATTGGAGTAAAAGGCTTTCTTGCACCTAGGGATCTCCACTGTAAAGGGATGAGACTTAGTAGCTTGTCGGGTTTGTCGGGGGTAGTTACGTCGGGGAGGTACAAGTGTTTGCAGTTCGTCAGAGCATTCACCATTAAAGTATTTGTAGAACAGGCAGAGGGATGCAACATCTCGTCGATGGGACAGAGGTTGAAGCCCAGATGACAGTTCAGGACCTATCAGGTTTGCGACTCTTTTTTTAACCCTGTCCAGGAGCGAGAGACAAGCAGCAGATGCACCAGCCCAGATGTGACAACAGTACTCCATACATGGGCGAATGGTTGCCTTATAGAGGTATAGGATACTGGCAGGCGTAAGTAGTTTTCTAGCACGGTAGAGGGAGCCAACCTTCCTTGCAGCAGCCTTGGCAATGCTCTCAATGTATCTATTCCAGTTCATATTCCCTGTAAACGTTAGGCCGAGGAGTTTAAAAGAAGTACTTTCAGGCAATGTGTTCTTGGCCATTGCTATTGGTGGTAGAGAAGGTTTCTTGTAGTTATTGAAGGAAACAAGCTTAGTCTTAGCAGCATTGAATGAGACCAACCATTTTTGTCCCCATTCCACTACGGATTGGAGGTCATCCTCTAGTGTTTCTGCCATTTTCTTGGATATGTGTTCATTTGTTTTCCCCTCATATCTGTTATAGAGAGTGGTGTCATCGGCAAATATACCCATCTCCGAAACAATATTATCAGGGAGGTCGTTTATGAATATCAGGAACAATAGAGGTCCAAGGATAGACCCCTGAGGCACTCCCGCATTTATGTCATATTGTTTGGATGTACGTCCGTCGAGGACAACTTTGATTTTTCTATTACTTAAGAAGGATTTAATTACGTTATGAATTCTTCCAGTGATTCCATATGATCTAATTTTCCTTAGAAGACCATCGTGCCATATCCTGTCAAAAGCCTTAGATATATCAAGGGCCACCGCTCTACCCTCCCCTGTTTTATCCAATGAACGGTATATACGTTCAGAAACTACAGTATTTTTTTTTCTTTTCGTTATGAGCAATCTAATCTAAACACGGACTTAAAAATTAAGTAGACGAGGTTGTACTGTATTTCTTCCCGCGTCTGAACTGTGAAGTGATAAGTTTAGTTTATGGACATATGTGATATTATGGTGTCATGAATGCATGCAGCAAGCTGCATATTGCGGTGAGGGGGTGTTTGACCGGACGAGATGGGGTAGAGGAGTACAAAGAAAAAGACTTAGCTAGCAAAATAGAACCAACCGCCGAGCTGCCATTTTGGGCTTGTTATAGGAAAACCAGATTGTATATTGTCTCAAGGATGGAGAAAAAATTGGAGTTATCACCGATATATAAAAGGAGATGGTTATATTAGAAGTGATATTATATGATAAGGACCGCACAGAGTGGTGAGCAAAAGAAAACAAGGGGTTTGCCAATAGATATCAGTGTTGGCAACCACCCCCTCCCCAGGAAGGAGAGAGAGAGGTGTTAAGTGGATGAGACAAGGGTAGGCTCTGAGAGGAAAAGAGAGAGGGTGTTTAAATTACTCTCCGATTGGGAACTGGGGGGAAAGGGTTGGATTCAGAAAAAGAAATTCTAAAAAGAGTAGAGTCGTAGCCAGCAAACTGAACGGCTGGGCTGGCCAAGCGCTCCCGACTTGGAGGCCCTAAGGGCCTGATATTTTGATGTTAACTAGCCTGTGTTAGTGGGAAATTTGTGACTTTACTTGTCTAGTCGTACCTCCTTAACTGTTATAGTCAGTCACCTCAATTTAGACAACAGCTGTTATGAAGTAATGAAATTAATAAATAGTTCGTTATTGTTATAAACTCGAGTTCTGTTTGTTTGTAGTGAGGACTCTTCATTCTGATGCGATCCGCAAGGACCAGCGGAGTGATTGATGTAACCGTAGACTACACAGGATAGGAGACGATTCAGTCGAGAGGCGAAGCGCCCCACCATGGAAACACAACGCGTGAAGACGATCAATAGCCCAACGTATGATCGAAAGAGCATCTGTCATATAGAGACACCCGGTGTGGATGGTGCAGTGTCGGTTATGCATATGCACATGTATGCGCATATATATATATATATATATATATATATATATATATATAGTGAGAGAGAGAGAGAGAGAGAGAGAGAGAGAGAGATGGGGTCTTGCATTTATATTAATTCTTGCTTTTAATTTGAACCTAATTACGAAATCTTAGAAATAAAAATGAAATTCGAAAAAATAAATATGGCGCCTTAAAATAACGTCTCCCCGTGCGCTTTGAATTCGTCTTTTTTAAGAAGGGTATCTATAAATACGATTATAAGTAAAATGTTTCTTATTCTTACGATTTTCTGAACTCGAAATTTCTCTATTTCCTATCAACAACATTTTTTTTTGTCATGTCTTTTTTATTCCAAAATAAAAAGAATATTTCCAACTATTTTTCGAGTAATACGTATCTACTTCTGATTAGTAATTTGGGTTCGCTATTCGACAAAACGCGTGTAAGACGTGCTGCATAAACATATAAATTTTTGAGCATTCATAAACTACATTTAACACCCATTGAATGCGTTGACGATGATACTTACGAGCTTTAAAGACGGACGATTAAAAGATATATCTGCTTTACTTAAAAAATGCTAGTTTTATTTTTGGTGTCTTAAAACCCCCACCGACTATTTTTGCTGATGATTATACTTTGTTTTATAAAATCAAATGATAAAATTATTGTCCAAGACTCATTGTCTGTCTCAATAAAAATCATCGTTTCCGAAACGATCGTATAATTTATTTATTTTGTTTGTTCTTCTTTGTGAAACCAATTTTTAATTTTAATTATAAATTATCAATCATTTTACTCAATAACTATATATATATATATATATATATATATATATATATATATATATATAGTTATTGAGTAAAATATATATATCTCACGAGTTTTTGGAGAATAAAAAAAATCCTGAACAGAGGCGTGTCCTCTATCCCAAACATCATCAACAGATCTAAGGTAATTTCGTCAGTATCTGAAAAAGCAAAAGGTTTGCCAAGAACTTTTCAGCAAATTCTACCCTTTGCGATCAGGGTCGCCTACGCTCTGTATTTCATCCTGTGACTGAAAGCACACTATGCAACATGAAAATATCTATACATGATGCTGCCAAGCTTATAAACAAACATTGATTCTCGTAAAGCCACTAGCCCCCACAGCTTTCCATTCATAGTGACCAAAAAGCTTAAAACGGATCTAGCTCCCATATTTATAAAGCTGTTTAAAAGTTTACTTAAGGAGAAATGATTCCCAACACGCCGGAAAACTTCATCAGTCTGCCCCGTATTTAAAAATTCCAGGAATTGGTCATCTCTCTCTCTCTCTCTCTCTCTCTCT
This sequence comes from Euprymna scolopes, assembly GCF_053919585.1. Lineage (NCBI taxonomy): Eukaryota > Metazoa > Mollusca > Cephalopoda > Sepiida > Sepiolidae > Euprymna > Euprymna scolopes. Next base: position 93,257,644 of record NC_136486.1, on the reverse strand, counting down.
CTCTCTCTCTCTCTCTCTCTCTCTCTCGCTCTCTCTCTTTGCGCGGACCAATTAGGCCCCTGTGTGTCCTGGTTACGTTGCTGGAATCTGCGATAAACAGAGAATTGGTCAACCACCTCAGCAAAAATAACCTGCTCAGTGACATGCAATATGGTTTCCGTTCTGCTAAATCTACAACTGATGTACTAACTGTTATATTACACAGGATTAGTGAATCTCCCGACGGGGCTTCGTTTCTAAAGCACTGGACATATCAAAGGCTTTTGATAGTGTATCGCATAAAGGTCTACTTCACAGGATCGCCAGCTATGGAATAACTGGAAATGTTCTCTCACTTATTAAATCCTATCTCTCTGCAAGGATTAAAAGAGTAGTTGTTGATAGATACAAATCAGAAACTCACAATATTAACGCTGGTGTCGCTCAAGGTTCCATCCTGAGCCGAACTCTCTACATGATATTCATCAATGATCTCCCACATCACATTCTTAGATCATTCGTAGACATTTATGCAGACGACCCCATAATCTATGGCAGCACTCTAAAGGCCACAATGACGAAAATCTTTCTGATTCTCTCTTTTCTGATTGTGAGAATGTGGTGCAATAGGGAAAAGCTGGTTAATTTTAATGCATCGAAAGCCAAGATTCTCTGCTTTCATCATAATCATGCCGACACCCATTACGCCCCAATTGAACTGAATAGCTCTCGCCCTGGGGAAACCCCATGTCTTGGCAAGCTTCTGGGACTGACATTCACTCCTGATCTGAAATGGACATATACATATCTATTGCAACAATCGCTGGAAAAAGGGTTAGATCACTCTACCGCTCCAGTAAGTATCTCACTACTGATGCAATCCTCTATCTGTATTAGTCAGGTACGTCCTAAAATGGCGTATTGTTGCCACATCTGGACAGGGACCTGTCGCGCGCTATTCTGTTTTGATAACATTCAACGCCGGTTTCGAAACCTAGTAGGTAATGCCCCTTTCTCTTCTCTGCAACCACAGAAGAGACGTTGCAAGCCTGCCTTTGCTATATCGTTATTTTCATGGCAAGTGCCTCACTGATCCATGGTCTTCCTTTTCCAAACTTTCACAAATACACTCGACTAGCTACAAAGACTATATATGATTTCCCCCACTTTATCTGAGCCTACATCTAAACACATATTTCATGAACAAAGTTACTTTCCCACGACTGCCCACCTGTGGAACACTGTTCCATTAGCCTGCTTCGCGGTTGAATACAGCTTTCAAATGCATAGAAGTTCTTGTTAAGCCGTCCCCATAAATAATCAAAGTCTACCCAATTTATATCATTGATGATTACTACACTACCACCTTATGTTTATTAACCCTTATCCTCTAGTGTCCTTCGGGCCTTGATAAGTGGTGAATCCCAAGTAATATATATATATGTGTGTGTGTGTGTGTCTGTGTGTGTATATGTGCTTGTGTATTACACGATATGCATACTGTCCTCTATTTCATCGGGGTTGTCGCGGTTTCATGCCCCAGTACCCATGGATAAATTATAATTCTATATAAACAAATGACCGAGTACACATATCTTTATAGTCACCATTAAATCGACGTTGCTATCCCTAAACTTGTAAACTAAAAATCATCCTCTTATTCACCATTTATTTCCTTTCTTGTGTAAAAAGGCATTCAACACACCAGACCGACGCAGAACTTACCCAATGTGCCTAACGACGTTGAATTGTTTATACGCAATGTATTCGAAATACCTTCAAAATTAAATTAACTACTTGCAGAAAGGTTATCGTTTTCTTTGTCAAATATGTTTGTACTTCAGGGCGTTTGCTCAATTAAGTATGATTCGAAAAACTGTACAGACGCAAGGCCACGTAGCATACCAATGAAACACGTTGTCTTTTTCTTATTAAATTTACATTCTTGTATATAATTATGTAAAACACTGTCTCTTGTAAGTAAATTTTCTATTGTAACTCCTCGCTTATTAAATCTTGTAATGAGCAATAATACCCGGTGGTAACATATTTATTTATATTTATTGGCTCCCCGACAAAGGAAGGATTGGGCATAGTAATTCACTCCCGTTCGTCTGTTTGTTGGTTCGCACTTTTCTTAATAACCCCGCTTTGGAGTTTTGTTTTTTTGTGAATTTTTTTATAAACATTAATCATCGTGAAAGTAATTTTTTTCCAGAACGTATTTTTTCAGGATAACTCTGGTTGCCCCCCTAGGGGCTATTACGGTAGTAAAATTTCTCCCAAAACGTTCGTCTATTCGTTTGTTTACACTTTTCTGATCAATCACTCCTTTAATTTTTTTGAAATTTTGCATAAACATTAGTCATGGTGAAAGTAATTTTGTGCCTGAACAGATTTTCTCAAGATAACTCCGGTTGCCTTCTAGGGTGTATTATAGGGGTAAAATTGCCCCCTAATCGTTTATCCGTTTATTCGTTCCCATTTCTCTCAATAACCATACATTGGATTTTGTTGAAATTTTGCACAAATATTAGTCATGGTGAAATTATTTTTTTAACTCCTGGAGAGGGACCCTGCATGCTCATCTTGTTTATCTTGTAAGTTGTGCTAGCTGAAGCAACTCTTTACAATCAGCAAGACATTAGAACAATGACGTTTTGGAAAATTTTATATGATTTATAAATTGTATTGTTTGGATTATTCGAATTGCTATTCTCAACTTGGGTCGTATTTTCATCACATTTCGGTCGATATTACGACGAATTTATTCAAGAGCATCTTGTTAAAATCTTCATGTCGATTCCGAAAATCTAAATAATACGCTTAGGCCGTTCATGTATGTACATACGTAATCACCTTTCATGCACATTTAAAAAATTAGATTGTTCTTTTTTTTTTCGTAGTATGACCCCCCCCCCCCCCAACAAAAAAACCCTCATGTTAATACCGGCTTCTGGAATGACAATCTCAAACTCAACCATGTTTTTTGTGCCCGAAAACCGGTCATACCGTGACCATGTTGGAGGGGGTCATTTTAGGACAAATCATTCCTTACTGAAGCAATTTCTTAATCACAACCTTCTAACAATTCGCTTGTGGCGAGGCCACTCGATAGTAACACTAAAAAATGTGTAATGTAAACAGAAATCTTGTTGCTCAAGTCCGTACATAGCATCCCTGAAATTATGTCCCAGATAATAGCTACATATATCAAAGTTGACTATTTTGGGGGACACCTCTAAATTTGTTAAATTGGGTCCGGTAGATACTCATGATTCTACTGTTTCTATCGAGACCAAATTCCAAAAATAACTTGTCAAATGGGTCAAAAGTGGTGTTCTTCCCAATTTCATTTCTGATTTAATTCGTCCTACTGCTTCTATTCGCCCTCGTTTGTATGGTTTACCTAAGACCCATAAAGAGGGTGTACCGTTGAGACCCATATTATCTATGATAGGGTCTTGTCAACATAAGCTAGCAAAATGGTTGAAAATTATTTTAGAACCTGTTTTGGAACTTTATAGTTCATATTGTATTAAAGATTCTTTTAGCTTTGCTAACTTTATACAAAATTATACTCATTCAGACAAATTTATGAGCTCCTTCGATATTTCCAGTCTTTTTACTTGCATCCAATTGTTAGAGCCTATTAATAGTTATGCTGAGGCTTTATATCGGAGTAAACTTCCGACTCCCCCAATACCAAAAGATATTTTTGTAGAATTGATGAAATTCGCCACCATGTCGGTAGAATTCAATTTCAATGATATTATGTACAGACAGACGGATGGTGTGGCCATGGGTTCAACATTGGGACCAGGGTTGGCTAATATCTTTATGGGTTTTCATGAAGAGGATCTATCGTCCAGTTTATGTAAACCAGACATTTATTTTCGTTACGTTGACGACACTTTCTGCTTATTTGACAACGAGACGAATGCGGATGCTTTTTTTGGGTCCCTTAATAACGTTCATCCAGCCCTTAAATTTACGGTAGACAAGGAAACGAATTCTACTCTTCCGTTTTTGGATGTTTTGGGGTCCAAGACATCCTCGTGTTTTCTTACTTGTGTTTATCATAAACCATATACCTATACGCGTTGGGATTCTTTTTGCCCTATAAACCAAAAATATAATTTAATCAAGACTTAGGGCCTTGATGATTTGTTCTGAAGTTAATTTGTATGACGAACTCAAATTTATCACTAAGACCCTTTGTAATAATGGTTACCCGTTGGATATTGTTGAAACTACTATCAATAAGAAAGTTTCCAATTTTCATAAACCCAAAGAAATTATAGCTAATAGATGTCCTGTGTATCTACGTCTACCTTGGCTAGGTAACATTAGTGACCGATTTGCTAAGCAAATTTCTTGATCTGTGCAACGGTGTTATTTTACATCGAACCCGCGTGTTGTTTATTAAACTAGGACTATGTTGCCGTCTATTCGCAAAGATGTTCTCCCCACCCCCACCATAATAATTCTATTATTTATTTATTTAAATGTAGTTGCAGTGCACACTATGTTGGGCGAACATCGCAAAGATTAGATTTTCGTTTGAATCAGCATGTGCCTTCAATGATTGGTTATGCAAATTTTTCACCCTCGAATGTTCTGAGTAATACGCATGTTTCTGCGATTTGCGACCATCTTATAAATAAACATGCGTGAGCCACGAATTTCAATGCTGATATGTTTACGATCCTTAGTAAGTCGCACTCTCCCTATCATTTGAAAATTTTAGAGACTCTTTTTATTAAGTGATTGAGATCTTCTCTTTGCATGCAAAAAGAAAATCTTCTAGGACTTAATTTAGTCTCTATGTAATTCCCCCCCCCCGTTTATTTCTGTTTTTTTCCTACCACCGCCATATTCATGATTTTTTTTTGTTTGTTTTAAATCGTATTTTCCCTGATTTAGCTTTGATAAGTGAGGAACGAAACCTGGTTAGCTGATCTTTATTTTCATTTTTTACTTTTTAAATTCATTATGCTTTTTGGTTTGTATTTAGCCGTTATAAAATTCTGTACCCCCCCTCTCGGAAAATTTTCATATATATATATATATATATATAGAGAGAGAGAGAGAGAGAGAGAGAGAGAGAGTGAGAGGGGTGAAGTTTACATTATAGATAATAAAACATGTTTACACTACCAAAAAAATATTCACTATTTTTCTAGAAAAATACTGTAATTTCACGTAGTAATTTACGATTAAAATAAAACGTTTATTTTTTATTGAAATACAATGCACGTAGGAAATACAATGTGAAACTTACAGAAAATCATATTAAACAAATTTGACGTAAACACTTGCTTAAATAATGTCAACGAAGAACATTTAATTTCTTATATATGTATACCTATTTATTTAACAAAAAAAAAATAAATAAAACAGAAAATCTTCAGTAATGAACCACGTAACCACTTGCTTAAATAAAGTAATATGTCCCTTCTATATTTATAGACCATATTTTCGACTTAGCCGGGCGGGACTACATAACTGCCAGGTATTCTTACAATACAGTAAGTAACCAGTGGAGTTTAAACACCTCCAACATACAGAAAAAATCAATAGAACAGAAACGAGAGCACAGGTACCATTATATATTATCGATTTTGGGGCGTCTTTTCAACCCTTACACGATCTTATTTTCTTTCTTTCTTTTTTGTTTTGTTTTTGTTTGTTTTCTGTTTTTTGTTGTGGGTATTTTTCTTATTTTTTTACATTTACTATTACTGCAGATGGTTTTCCTTACTTATATATTATTCTACGCTTACCTAGGTTTAAATCATGTTACTTATCGTGTCAACCGCTTACAAGCCGTACACGATGATTTTTTTTTTTGCTTTGTTTTTGTTTGTTGACAAATATATCATAAAATTTTTTCATTTTTATGTAAAACACATTATTAGACCCAAATCCAGTACAAAATTTCTTCTTTTTTTCATTTATTTTATTTGACTAAATTTACGTCAGTTTTTATAATTACTAGCATGGGTTCCAGGCGTTGCCCGGGTGTTTGGAAGTGTGTGTTAAGCAAAAAGAAAAAAGGGGTAGTAGGAAGGTAGGCTCGGGCCCTGTACCGCGAAGGAGGAAAAAAATCTGACGCCTTTGCTGTTACGACCTCCGCCAAACTGGAAGTGACGTAGGTTTAAATTAAGGCTAGACAATCGAAAAGATGAGATGACTTTCAAAAATATCGGCGAAAACAGCCACCCCTCCCTGAAGAAAAGTTCCCAGATTAAGCTGAAGAAATTAATGTTTTCAGCCATTTTTTCTGCATTTGTCGTCTGAAGGGTCGCGCTTCAAGACGATACTGATGATTTGAAAATTCGTCGCCTCTGTCGAAAATTTTAGGCTGACATGCAAACATACATACATAGATTTATGTATTTGTCGCTCAAATTTTCGGCACAAACCGATTAAAAAGCTTGCCATATCTCTGAATACCTTTTATCTAAAATTTCAAATGTTTAGACCAGAAATTGTCTGAGTAATTTGGTAGAGACCGCAGAGGTCAATTTTTTTTTTTAACTTTGAGTCCTATTATGACCCCTTAACATTTATTGCTTTGGGTTCAAATCAAGTTATTAAGTTAGATCAATGCCCAAGGAATCTATATCTAAAATTTCAAGTGTTTAAACCCAAAATTGGCAGAGGAGTTTGGTAGAATTCTTCAAGGTCAAATCGTTGAACTTTGACCCCTTAACAGCCAAATTTCTGGCCGAAAACGGATTACAAAGATTTTTCCAAATCTCCATACCTTGTATATCAAATTTCGAGTCTGTAGACTGAAAATTAACAGAGTTATTGTGTAAGGAAATTTATATAGACAGACAGACACACTTTTATAGATATATAGATTGTGTCTGTTTACTAATTTACGCCGCTAAACTACAAATTTAACCTAAAATAGATTGTCTACGGAAGCACTTATTTGTTATATATTTGTTTTTGTTTTTGTTTGCTACTCTTTTTCGAACTCATTATCGACACTGTTGAGACATTAACTTTTTTATATAGGTAATTTTTTAACTTAGATCCACCTACACAATTTCCTTTAAATTGACGACTTTTGTAGGTTTTCGGCTATGCTGAATATGACAATCTCTTAACTTTGGTGGAGACAAGTACTTTCGCATCTTGTACTATAATTCAGTGATTTATACGCACGCGCGATAAACAAATCTATTTCTCTCCGCCCGACAAAACCACCCCCAATTTTCGTTTTTGTTTTATAGTCTTTGCGGGCGGGCATGCTGACAACGAATATCAAGGTTAAATTTGGGACAAATACTTTGACAATCATCCTCTCATAAAATGGGGTGTTTATTCCGAAAGCCGTACTTTCCTTAGCGGGGTGTGGGGTGTTTATTCCATAAGACGTTTTTAGCATGCTGAGATAAGAGGTTCCTATTCCGAAAGCCATTCTTAAGATTAGGCGTTGTGGATTGGTCGCTAACAACAACGGTAACTTATTTTTTTTATAATGGGAGGACATATTTCCACTGGGCAACGCCGGTTAACGGGTCCTACTAGTTAAACTTAATATTATTTAGTGCTATCAGTATTTAATCTCGATCTTTTTCAGCATAATTCGCATCATAGTTATTATTATTAACTAGAATATTAAAACTACCAATGTTTAAAAAAATAATAGTTTCTTGTGTTCCTACTATCTATTTCATTATTTACAATCTTGTACTTTTATTATTTATTATCTTGTAGTAGAAGTAATAGTAGTAAAATAGGGACCCAAAATGGATGATTACAATCTAGCAAGACATCGTTCCTTTCCATTAATATTTATATGAAACCTTTCCTACTACGGATTGGCATGTGTAGTTGCAAGTATTTATCCTGTAGGCATTTACACAAAAAATGCATAAAACAAAACGCAATGTAACAAAATAAGCAGCGTATGGTTTCCTATAAAACAATACTGTTTGAAAAAAGAATAAAAGTTTTAATGTGAGTACAAATAATTACTACAATGTTTTTTTTTTCTTTTACCAGGAAATCCCTCTAGACTAGACGTGAAGTCACTTGATGTAATAAGGGGACAAGAAAAAAGCTAATTATCGCAAAGACGGGAAATTCCTGTAGGCAGGAGGAACAAATCAGCGAGAATAGAGTTCTACATGCTTGTCGTTGTTGAAAAGAAACTACTGGATTAGGAAGCTGTATTGCAATGAGGTATTCAAACAGCGAATTGATGAAGACCTTTAGACCAATAAGTCAAACGCACTGGAACAAAAGAAGCAGGGAATGGATTAAACAACTTGGGAGAACACATACCACAATCGTATTCATAGAAAAGACTGGGACTAGCAAACGAAATCGAAAACCAAAACTTATGAAGAATTATTTATAAAATTATTTATTTCAAGAAATTGAAGGTCATAATAATTAAACGACAGTCACTCGGAAGAAAAAAGACATAAGCATGACACACAAAAAACACACGGTATCGTATTAATATATAGATATTTTCATCTAGAATAATCGTCGTTTTCTTCTTCGTGAATAACAATGACGCGAAAGAAACTAAACAAAAGAATCCCGTTAAACCGAGAAAAAGTGCAACTTTTGAATATCTCAGCTTCACGTGTTTGCTGGTCATAATTATTTTCATTAATCGTCATTTTTTTTCGTTTTTTTTATGTTTTGTTTGTTTTTTCGTTTAAAGCAGGCGCTAAAAATTCTACTCCATTGTGTTTTTTTTTTCTATTTTTTTGCGGTTTTTAATTCGACAATAATCATATCTTTACGTTGATTTTCATTCGGTGCAGGCTTAAACAACCTTGACAAAATTGTATTTTTTAACAACATTTGTTGAAACCCTTGATTGAATAGAGTTTCACCTTAAATGAATTCCTAATTTCTTAGAGGAAAAACATTATCCACGGTCCAATTTTATTGACATTTCTTTATTGATCAAATGGATACCATCGCACGCTACGGAAGCACCTTATTTAATTCTTATTGCATCTTTTATTTTAATATAAGCATAAACCTTCGATGTCCCACTGTCCTATTAATAGGATACCAAATAATGCATTTTCAGAATCTACCAGATAAAATATAATAGTACGGCTTACTGCATAATTAATCTAACAGAAGGATAAAATGTGTCTATACTCTCTTAAAATTAATTGAGAAATTTGTTAAAATTTTAGTCGTTCGATGATGTATAAACTTATATAAATAAGTTTTGTAATACTAAATCACTGACTTATCACTCATATAACTCTTTGAACTGCTTTGCTCCTTATCATATCGTAAATTTTAACTTGAATGTATACGCCTTTGATTTCTGTAATAAACTAGACTACCTGTGGCCCGTTGGGTCAGTATTTTATTTTAGCTACGGAGTTAATGTATGAGCGCGACACTTGTGACGTAAAGGAAATAGTTTTTTGTGACATAACAGAAACATTTCTATGAAAGTATATTAAAATGAAAAAAGAATATAGATAGATTTTTATGAGTCGTTCTGTTTATATTTTTTTTAACTTACAGCCATTGAATTATAAGTGGTTTGCCATACTTATAGATAAATTTGCAGTGAACGGATACCATAATACTTAAAGTTCAATTCAAATGTTGATATATCTTTTAATTCAAACGTATGAACGTTTTTTTAAGAGAGGTCAAATTCTGCAAAAGTAGCGGTTTATGTTTATTTGTTTACACTGTTATGGGTTTATGAGTATTACGCATGCGCAATCGGAAGTCGTAAATGAGATGTTGGCTTATAACACCCGTTACATGGTCATTTGAGTTTTAGAATTATATAGAAAATATATATTCAGTATCCGGATTATAAGAGAGTCGATATTTGTCTTTCTAAATAAAATGAATGACATTTTTTAATTCTTGTGTTCTATACCTCCTTTTGTATTCATCAAACAAAACTCAATAGTAAAATGTTTTGATAACCTGGAACTTTATGAGTAAATTTAGTGAGTGTAAGTATGCATTTTCAATGTTCCTAAAATAGCAAGTCGTGTTTAATTAACCGTATATAATGACACGTTTGCAATAGGAAAATAATTCCGGTGTTAAATAATCAAATAAGATTGATTTGCGTAAACAAAACAAATCAATTTTAATTTTAGTTCATGGCTGTTTTATATCGAAAATACTTGCTCAAAGAAAAGGAAAAACGCACCGATTCATCTGTATTTACGTAGTATAAAGTTTTAATAAAATCTATAGGATAGAATTTTTTGTGATATCCACCTTCGATTCGTGTTAAATTTTTTTTGATATCCACCTTCGATTCGTGTTAAAAGTATTATAATAAATTGACGTGAAAATTAAATCTGCACGTTAAAGAGTATTAATTTTATTATAGATTCTCTAGATAGCTTGTAGAAACGTGCTATCTAGAAACGTTTAACATGCTTATATGGTCAGTAATATGGTTAACTATTTTTATGCTCGCCACAAGACATAAATGCGAATCATTTTCCAAGCTAAGGCAGTTTATCTTTTAGTTTCTAGTTAAATTACTGCTAAGTGTCACACAAAAGAGTTCAACGGTGATTTAAATCGCTACTAGAAGGGAATTCGTGTAATTTACTTCAATTATGGGACATTTTTATTTCCTCCATTTGATAGTTCAATTCGAGACTTATGTTACTAATTCATGCGAAGCAAATAATGGGTTAGATTGTTGAAACAATCTTTCACTTGGGGATACAAGCACCAAAATTGAAATTTGTAAGGTTTGCTTCTGCAGCCATCTTGAAAACTGGCAGCCATCTTGGATTTTCTGATAGCTGACGTTATTTTCTGAAAATGTACGTTCTGAACGTCATTTGTGCTGTGATTCTTATGGCATATTGAGATAACTTGCTCCACTAAAACGTGGAAACCCCAATCGCTGTTAACGAAAGTGCGTCATAACTCTATTATCTCGTGTGTTGATGGTTTCATCTGATTTACTCGGTTTACTGTTGGCAACATATGAATTGGAGCAATAGATTTTTCCCTGAAAAAAAAAAGAAAAGTACAAAGTAATAATAAGTTGTTCGCCTGACCTCGCGACAGAACGGATAAAATTGTGAAGTGAAGTCCTTTTTTAAGTGACAGCTATTAGGATCTTGAAGATTCAATCCTCACTACGGACGATATTACAATTACAATTGAAAATTAATTTAGACTTTTACGTGGTAATAGTTGATGGAACGAGAATAAACTACTCCGTTGGATTAAATAAAAGGTTCACTTCGTAATTCTAAACTAATTTCCGAATTTGATATAAAGGTTTTAAGTGTGTATCTGGAGAAGGTCAGAGCATACATAGACCAAAAGGATGTGAGAGAAACATTCAGAATGAGAACAGAAGTCTGAAAAATCTAAATAATACAAATAAAACTAATATTTTTATAACTAGTGTTCGGATTGGACTTAGAGAATGACACACAGTCTTGCATATATAGAAAGAATATATATGGCTCTATTGATTCTGTTATTGCTTATCTGGTGAGGAAAGTCATTATACTTTAACAATTACAGAGAGAGAGAGATAGAGAGAGAGATAGAGAGAGAGAAGAGGAACGAGACAGACAGAAATAAACATGGAATGAATTCTTGAATCCATAAAGACAGGAACTAGCTACAAATGATACACTGAAGTAGCCCTAATGTACAATGATAGCTAACTTACCATGTGGCTAATATCTTATGTATGCTCTATTCTCTCGATATTTCAAGTAAACATAAATAAAGCTCCGGGGACAATGAACGTTCTGCCGTTTGATTTATATGTCTGCCTAGCGTTACCCGACTTAATTGGTTCGCTTTAGCACTAGATATTTTTGGAAAGTGTAAATAAGCGATAGGCTGTATGCTATCCAACAATAATTTGGATTCCTGCTGATTATTAAAGCCATAATATTGTACAAGTTCCTCGATTCAAATCAGTATTTTTACTATATATATATAGAGAGAGAGAGAGAGAGACAGAGAGAGAGAGAGAGAAAGAGAGAGAGACAGAGAGAGAGCTTGGGTATTTGGACAATGTGAAAACAGTGTTAATTCACTGCCCGCATAGCAGAAACCTTATAGCGCAACGGTTAGAAGCTCTGACTGTCGTTTTGGCGACCGGGTTGCGATCCTGGCTTGAGGTAGAGACTTGTCTAGCCGCATTGGTGAGCTGTGAAACAGCGAAACAGTACTGTATGTGGATGACTGACTCTCTCTCTCTCTCTCTCTCTCTCTCTATATATATATATATATATATATATATATATATATATATATATATAGTCCAAATGATAAGTTGCTTGGTGAATTTCCATTATTCAACGCAACATGTGGTGAAAGACGTTCTACATTTACATATGATTAAAATACTATGAGTGTGAAATATATACATTTTCTGATTTTAATTTTTCTTAATCTGTCTAACGGAAACAAGTAGGCTAATCTGACTGAATTTTTTATGGCTTTTGTTATCATAAGGTGCAGCGAACTAAATATCATGGAATCTGTTCGATGCACAGTTTGGGGTTAAGATAGATAAATAGGGATTAGTATTTGATTTTCACTTTTTCATGAATACTTACTGGGAGAAGCTAGTTGAAATTGTATATGGACCATTGTGAAGCATATGCGTTAAAGGTGATAACGTACATACAAATATAAATGTATGTGAAGGTTCCCACTTCGAAAAGAGAAATCCATTATTTTGAGAAGAATGAAAAACTTACTTTGGAGATAGTAGCTTTTATATCCAGAATATTAAGCACTTTGAATGATGGCGCTATCGAGGATAAGCAAGGAGGCAGCTGGAGCATACTAAAATCAATTTTCTAATCTCCTAATAATTTTGTAGAAGATAACTTATTTATTCCATTTAAGTTATCTTCTAGAAAATTATTATTTCTATAGCGACAATTTTATTGTTTTTCCATTAACTTAATTGTCGCTATAGAAATAACGACATCATTTTATTTCCATTTGATGAAAATTGGTTTTCTTTTTGTTTTCAGATAATCTACTAGTTGGTCTGGTGTGTACAAATTCCAAGACTCTTCTATCCTGTTTGAAAGTGACACAATATTCAACGATCGAGATCGGTGATGCAGCCCTGTACAACTCATGCTCTCTACCGATCTAAGTTATGACAACAGGACCATTGCCAGCACTCTCAAAATGCATCGCTGGATTGCCACGATTAGTAGGGACACGTCCAAGGTGATAACAATAATGTTTCCGGACACGATTATAGTCTTTGGCGTGGTTTTAAGAGACAGCCACATGATGCTACCTCGCATCTTCGAAGTCGTGTGGAAATTTAACACCAGCCTGACAACCACCTCTGAAACATTGCTATCTGTCTGATTTCTACATTATATGACCCATCACTGAAGTATTAATAAGACAGATGATACTCTTGACGACATCAAAGTACTTCACATATAGACATACAGATTACCAACAGCGATTAGTTTTTTTAATACTAATCCTTAGACCAGAAATGGTAAAAGCATTCGTGAAGATATCGGCAGTTAGTTACATATTCTCTGGAAAGTGTATCACTAAATTAGTATGATCGGAATATAAGAGCTCTCTCACAAATTCATCACTAATATTGGTTTTATCTTGGAATCTTCTCAGGTTTGATACGTTTTCCAAGTGTTCAGAATATAGCACAGCTACGAGCTCAAAATCTCTTTTGTTGATACTAGAACCAAATTTGTGCGGTACTTTGAGGCATTGCATCATTTTCGTACTCTTTACAGACCTCAGGTGCTGTTTTCGCAAAAGTCAAAAGTGATCAGAATGAGCAGAATTGTTTCTTTTAACATTCCATTGTAGGGAGTTGACATAGAAGTACAATGTAATGAGATCAACTAAATCATTAATGCAAATGTTAGAACAACACTAAGAATTGTTTAATCCAATAGCAAAATATGTTATTTTAAAATAAAACGCTAACGATTTCATTTCAAACTTGTTATCTAATGGTACTCAATCCAAAGTGTTTATTTATAGTAGTTTGTAAATCACATAGAAAATTGGTAACGTCAATAGAAGAAAGGCATTTACATGAAAACATGCGTTTGACATTTCATCCAGATCTCTCAGTGGGTTAGTAGTGTTTGTATTGGCTAAGTCTAAATCGACGTTTATTTTAACATAACTTTATCGAAATATGTTCTTTCTCTAAAGCTTCTTTTTAGCGGTAAAAGAGATATTTCAAAAGTGTTTTGAATTTAGAAAATTGACAGTTTGATTTCTTTGTAATTGACTTAGACATGATTATTAAAAATCAATATCTGTCGATAATTCCAATAATGGGCAGACAACGAATCTGATTATCTCGACAACCACAAAATGTAACAAGAGTTTTTTTTTGTTTTGTTTTTTTAGTTACTTATTTATTTAATCTACGCATTTAACAACGAAATATAATTTCAGACTTTTCGACAGATGAGACTTCTTATCGGAAGGAAACCTATGCATATAAAAAATGATATTTCAGTCTTTATTATCCAAGTAAATCAAATAAAATTTGTTGGCAAAATAGTGCAAGCGTTTTTTTTTTTAAACTGTTTTCGATGTTTTAGATAAGGATTGATAATTTTGATTATTCGGACTACTGTTTTGTCTGGAAACCTTTTCACAAAACGTTTCGGCCGATGTAACTTCTGACTTTTTTCAAATCTATCTTATCGAACCTGAATATCTTCACATAATTTCAAACGATACCCTTTATTTTATGGCTGATAGAACGAGAACATGCTACCGTAGTGGATTAAATGAAGAGTTCCGTTAGTAATTTCGTGCAAATTCCTGAGATCGGCAAAAACATTTTCAGAGTTCGATAAGATACACCTTGTTAGAGATTACATCGGCCGAAACGAGCACATCTTGTAGATCAAAACGGACAGAAACAGATAGAGAATATTGCGTTTCTTATATTAAAATTTCGACTTGGCGCTGAGTTGATGACTTTATCGAAAAGCAGATTTAAATTTCTGCTGATAATGTTGTATGCAACGATCAGGTCCCTTCGCATGCTTTACTAGTCAAGTGAAAACAGATTCAGTCTTTGAGAATGCCATATCTGTGATGTCGCCCATGATCTTGTTGAGTTATTCCACCACGAGTAGCTAATTTGTTTAAGTGTCTTTCGGATGCACGCATATTATAACAGACCAAATGAAATCTTATTTCAAACTTATATGTGACAAACCAAGGAAAGTGTTATCACAAATTTAAATATAACAAAGAGGTGAAAGCGTAAAAGATCGACAAAAATGGTGTTTCTAATTTAAGTGAGAAAAAATAACTATTTTAAACTTAGCCTAAACGAACACAATAAAATATTATTTCCAACTTAACAGTGTGACAGACAGGCAGAAGAATAAATCCTTCGATAAAAATGCGTAGCTGCATCTCAAATATGAAGCGCCCGTTACTATTACAAGTGTCGTTTCAAAAGTAAAACCTCCTATTTTCTGACACCCAAAAAACTACAAAGACGGGAGTGATACTATTAAAACGATAGACATTTTTCAAGAAATTATTTTTCTACATAGTCTCCATCATTATCAGTGCATTTTTGTCAGGAATTCACACTGATACACGTTCATGACAGAGTCTCACCCTATCAATAGTTGCACCAGAGAGATGGAACTTTCAGATTATGAATGCATCGGTTTAGTCATCATAACAATGGAATTTGAATTTTTCTCTGATCTTTTCAGGTGGAATAAAATGATAGGATACATTACTTTTTGAAATCTCTTCCTATATGTAGGCATACAGATGAAGACAACATATCTAAATCAATTTTTTGTAGGTAAGTTATTCTCCTTGAGCCTACACTACAAGTCTCGTGAAACACGAGACTTTGATTGTAACTTCGTACCACCACCAGTAGCGGGGCAGGTTATTTCAATACTCCATGAGAATCTTTCACCAAGTGAAAGATTGTTTCAGCAATGTACCCCAGTACAGTTTAATTCTCCTTGAGCATATATCTCTCTATCTTACGAACCAGGAAACTTTGGTTGGCATTTCCCCGTAAGAAAACTGTGGTCGTAGGGAGATGTCAACCTATGTCTCGTATTTTACAATAGTTGGAGATGAAAACTCAAGGGGAATAACTCTTTTCTATAAAATATATTCTCCCCATGGGCAGACAAACTGGTCATTTTATCTACTGACTTCTTGCCATGTTTTCGAAACATATAGAAGTTTTTAATTTCTGTAAGACTCCTTTGTATTATGATTAACATTGTAAAAGTTTAAAACTGCAATTATTAGGCAGTAAAGTACAAATAAAACTGGTCCAACTTGTATGTTCCTCTTCATCACATTCACAGATACCTGGTTAGTTTGGAGTTTGACTATAGTACCTTCTGCTCGTTCCATTCTTGCTTACAGGAGTTTAGTGCCCCCCAGTGATTCAGTTATAAGAGTTATGAAAAGCGTATTCTATCTTTAAAAAATGGTGTCATTTTCTAACCTTCCGTTCCGCAGTCATAGTCTGGTTTCGCCATACGTATTTGTTAGGAGTTGGATTTGACTAGGTCCAACTCTTAAGAAATACTTACGCAGAAACTAGACTAAAAATGAAAACTTCTAATTGACATTTGTCGTTGGGCCATGATTCACGTTTGTAAAAAGGATGAGTCTACTACGAGTATTCTATGTTATAGCTATTCGATTGAGAATTGTTCGCCTCGCGTCGGCAGAGTCAATGCCAGCATATGTAGGCCTTTAGGTTGATAGTCGCCAGCCAGCCAGGGATAAAGCGGCAGGGTCTGTTTTATTGGCATGGGCTGATCTCTAAAACAAGACACACATACTTAAAGAGAAATAACACAAGCTAAGATACTAGTGTTGGATAATTATCATTGTTTAAAATTAATTAGTTATTATCGATCTATCTGTCTATCTATCTATTTATCTGTCTATTCAATGATATCTTTAAAATAGTTTATATTGGGAGTTACTTATTGTTTATAGAACAAAGTGCAACAATGTTTTTTAGCCGAGGATATTTACATAAATTAGCTTAGTTAAAAACAAACAAAATAACCTTGAACAGGCGTGTGTGACAGAGGAGGTCACGTTAAGGAGACGTGTCTTTAACGGTATCGTCACCGAAACTGAGGTCAAGAGGTCGCTAAGTTTAGTCAGTCCCGGAGAGTTTGAGTTTAGTCACGCAAGTGAATAGACGTACTTTAAGCCAGGAAGCGATGCTGAGAAGAATAAGCATGTAGACGAAATGTAGACTCTTATGAAGACCATTTGAGGCAACTTAAATAAATGTATATTTTAAGACTATAAAATATTTTCTGTGGTTTCACAGCAGAAAAAAAGAACAGAGGTCTTAATTGGGTATGGTGTTGGTCATTTCATGTTTCATCACGGAGCTCAGCAGTGAATATAGAAGAACTCTTGGAGAGAGAAACGTATAAAGCATATATTATTCTTCTTATAAAAAATGATACCTTATGTAATATGAACTGTAATATATACCCTTGTGATAACTCTCCGATACAACTTGACTCAGTTTATACGTCGATATCATATAATTTGGCTAAACAACCATACATACAATTTATACGTTTATAACGGATGTTATAAGAACAATATAATCCAACTTCTTATGTAACACTAGTTCTTATGATGTACATTGTGTCTCTTCATTTAGAGTTGGTCAATTTTCGTACTTTCAGATACAGCATTACAAATAATATGTATACATCTCTAAGTCTGATTCTTTTTGTGTAAATAAATATACAAACAGAATAGTGTCATTTCCGGGTTGTCTAGAGTTTTAATATGATTCGGTCTTTAGTTCGGTAACCATTTTCCTAAATAGTCTTATGCGGAATTCACCTGAGAAGTTAAACTAAAAACGGAAATCACACCGTTGTTAATCAGGTTTACCGATATAAGTATGCATATAATTTTAAGGATTTCAGCTTGAACTAATTGTATGAGAAAATTGTAAAGCCGACCAGTTTATCTGCTTTGGGATAAATTATTTTATAAGCCAGAGGTATTCTCGTTGAGTTTGTAATCTTCGAATATTGTGAAATATCCGACTTCAGTTGGCGACTCTCGTACGACTACCTTTTTTGTACAAGAAATGCTCGTGATTCATAAGATTTTGATATATATACCCTAGAAGAATAGGCACGTGATCATGCGAGACTTGCTAACCTAGGTCTAATATTTCTTGAACCGAGATCATAAGCTCAACGGGAATAACTCTGATCTATAAAATAATTTCTCCTCAAAGGGAGATAACACTGGTCGTCGTTATATAATATACATTTTATTCAGATTATGTATATGCTTTTTTTATTTATTTTGCTTGCTTTATTGTGGGGTCCGACTAATTGTTTCTGAATATTATGATCTTAAACTGAGACGGATATATGAACTACTTGTAATTAAAACAAAATAGAGAATACGTATGTGTAATATGTGTATGTGATTATTTGTTGGGATTCATGTTATCGTTGTCCTATAAAAGACGAGATATATTCTTAATTACATTCAAGCCAATGTCCTGAATGTGTTATAAAAGAGTCAGTAGCTTGGGCGGGGAAGAGCAGCGGAGTTTAATAAATCCATTTCTTTTGATTTTTTTCGGATATGTTTCATCCAAGGTTGTTTTCTCTTCATTAAGTTGTGTATGACGTATTCGATCAATCTATTTCTAATCGAATCTGTTTCAAATTGAAAATGATGTTTGCGTTGGATTCTTTTTTCTATTTTTTATTGATTTTTCATCGATCTTGATTTTCTTACTCGGCTTTTAAGATTTGATTCTGTTTATCTGGTTCCAAGTTCTTGTAAATGCTGCAAGATGTACATCACGAAATCAAGCATGGATTAATGAACTTAGCAACATCCCAAAGAATAAAAACACATTGAATACAAATAAAAAGAAACGTTATTTATCGCAGAGTCCTGATTTTACCAAAATATCAAGAGACAGGAGCGTCAAATAATCTCAAGTTCAACATATCTTGTCGCGAACCTTGTAAATTATGTCACAGGCAAATATCATAAAAAGTTCAAGATATAAGTAATCAAAATAACAAATAAATTACACAAATACGACGGGTAATGTGTAATCAGAAAGATGTTTGACCATGTTTGAACGTGTGTATGTGAGTTGCGTTTGTGCTAGTATGAGAGTTCTATGAGTGTGAAATGTCTCTCGTGTTAGCTTTATCTAATATCTTTTTTCAGTTATGAGATGAATTGTGTTTGTCTATTTCCTACTTGATCATGTGTTAAATATGACAATAGTTTTTGGTCAAATTATTCCTGCTTTTTGTTATTGCTTATACAATGTGTTTGGTTGATGTATGCCATGCGAATGCCGATTGTCTGCTTTAGACTTTAATATGCATGGTGAACAGAATAGTTAGTATTTTAATAGATATTCTACTTCAAGCTATACGAACCTATTGCCAGTAAATTCATGACTTGTTTTGATGTAGATCTTTAGTGTATTGGTGATATCTAGTTGAAATCTAGTGAACGTGTCTTAACTTTTATAGATAATTATATTTAATATACAATACAAGACTTTCACTTTCGTGATTAACAGGCCAATTTACTAATTATTATGTAGGCATATGGGAAAGAAGATTACGAAAGATGGAGATGTCCTCCCAGAGATAAAGATAAGAGTAGTATTGGGATCGTCAGTCTTTATGAAAGTGGGGAATATCATGAGAAGCCGAAAAACAAATATGCCAATCAAAGGGAAGATCCTCAATAAATATGTACTACATGTGATGATCTATGGTAGGGAGACACGGGCCCTAACAACTCGCCAAAGTGAAATCTTGTTAGTAGCACAAAGGATGATGGAAAGGATAATGTTAGGCATCACTCTACAAGATAGAACGAAAAACACCTGGACCAGCCAACAAACAAGAGTTATTGACATCAATACTGTTATCAAACAATCTAAACACGGATGGGCAGGGCACGTAATCAGACAACATGAAAACAGATGCTCCATTAGGACAACTGAATGGACACTTCGTGAATATAAGAGGCCAAAGGGGAGACCCAGAACGAGATGGAGAGACGACCTGATACAGCACATGGGTCCCATATGGCAGCGAATAGCTAGGGAAAGAGTTAGATGGCTGAAGTCCAGAGAGGGGTTCCTCATTGAGTGATAAAACCGTTGTTGTTGTTGTTGTTGTTGTTGTTGTTGTTGTTGTTGTTGTTAATGATGATGTATTATGTTTGTACATACGCATTATAATTTTTGTTAATGTAGTGGGGCTTTTACCATCTAAATTGTATTTAGTAACAGGAAAGTATACTGTGCGGAAAATAAAGGCTCGTTTAATGCCTGTGCGTGATTAAAAATGAAATTTCTGCTTACAGCTAGTCGAACGTATTCGGCCTATTTTTCTATCTAAGAACATTTTTCACGAGTGACATGTTTAACTCCAGCCTTCTTATTTATGGGTCGACCATATACTTATCAGATAGATATAGTTAGCCTTTGCCTTTCCCCTATTCGCAACTATCGTTTAAACATAAATAAACTGCTATACTTCTTTCTTAGTCGTTAAGAGATATTATCAAAGAAAAGGGGAGTTAATCTATGCATGTATATCACTATAAATTGTTTACCTTGGCAAGTCATGCTAATCGATTTTGATTATAGTATATTGATGTATACATTTTTGCTTGTCTGTGATTTTTATCCTCCTTTATCTATCATGTTTTATTATATTATATAATCCTATCGCTAACAGTGTGTATCTCGTAGATTTTGCTTTATATTCCGACTTCGAGTGTACACAAGAAAACATAACCTTTTCAACATGTGGCCGCTCGTGTTGGAAAGGTGGCTAAAGAACACACTCTGTTACAGGAATAACGTAAGAATAGAGTGTTAAATATATTTATTGTTTTATAACAGTCTCATAAACCATTTTTCCTTGTTTTTTTTATCTGTATGGAGCGTAGAAAATGAAGTTTAAGTTTACTTTCAACAACCATCGCTTATATTTATGTTATTAATTAGTAGTCACGGTCCATGAGCGGTATTTCTCATACATGGTGAAGGCTTGCTTTTGACGTTGATCAATTTTTTGTTTTAACTCGATCATATGAGATAATTTTGATTTTGCGCATTGTAATCCAGGGTAGGACGATATAGTTATTGCCCTAAAAAACACAACGTTACAGCTTTATTTTAAAACTTTGGTTGAATAATAAATTCAGGTAACTTGATTAAGTTGTAAAGTTGACACCTATTGAATGTAGCCGCTTTCAGCTTCGATACGGGTCCGAAACTGTAGGCATGCCTTTTTCACAAGGGCTGGCAGTAGCTCGATGAATACTCGGCGGATGGCGGCTATCAGGCTGGCTTTTGTGTTGTGTGAGATCATGTTTGTGATGTTATAGTAGTCCAGCGGGTTCGGGTTAGAGGAGGAATGGTGCCAGTAAGAGAAGGCTACAGAGTCGTAACAATCCTTCTGAAGTCAAACCTGGGTCTCTTTGAACTTGTCAGCCAACGCCGAGTTTTGATGCCACACCCAACGACCACTGGATTGCACCAGGGGATCACCACACTCTTCAGTATATCCAGGTACACTTTGGTATTGACTTTCGAGTCGTCTTCGAAGATGTGAGGTAGCATAGTTAGCATGAGTTCTTTAGTAACGCATTTCCGATATCGCTCGTTAAACACTGTGTCACTTTCAGACATGATAGAAGACTCCTATCGCTCTTGGAATTTGTACACAACTGGCCAACTGGTAGATGTTCTGTAACAAAAAAAAAACCGTTTTCATCAAACAGAAATGGAATCATGTTGTCTTTTCTAGGGCGACAATTTTATCATTCCACACTGGAAAAATTCAACTGTTAATCTGCCGAAACAAAGACAATGAAACAATGTCCTGGCATGAAACATTATCGTTGGCATTTGGACTTTGATAAAGGGGGATTCATTAATAATAAAAATAAATAAACGACGCATTCCTCAAAGCTTCAATAAGTAAATACATTTATAATATATATCCTATTTATTTACGTATTTAGGAACTCCCGCATCTTGCGACTTATTACCTATCTGTCTGTCTTAATCCGAAGCTATACTATGACTTCGATGACTTCGCTTTCAATCTTCAATTCAAGACTGCAGTTAAGGAGTTGTTCTACTGTCAGGATACCATTCTCTCATGCATTACATTCTCCATTTGAGGGAACGTAGTATCTGTTCCTTGCACTATCTTCCGTATATTACGAACTTTTTGAGAAAAAGAGGTAGTGTAGTTGCTTGGCATGATACTACTCTGCCAGGCATTATATCCTCCTTTGAGAGTAGGGTAATTTAGGATATGTTATTTTAATGTATATATAAACAAAAATATGCTCTTTTGGGTTTTTTTTTCTTATTTTGAATTACAAAGTTGACATTGACTTTCCTCTTTTTTGCGTTATTTTTGCTTTGTTTTTCGTCTACATCTTCGTAAATATAACTCCAGGCTCACTTATTTCTAACCTGCTTTGTGTTTGTTTTCTTTGAACCCGTACAGATTGTGTCCTTGATCCCATAAATGGCTGCGAATCAGTAAAAACAGGCTATAAAACACAAGAGAATAGAATCGCAAGAAGCGGTTTAATTTATTGCTGGCAGTTCACACGGATGTACAAAAGGGATTACTTTTAAGTATTGAGGTTATTGAAGAAAGTGGCAGATGATTTTGTTATGAGCACTTAACGTAATTCTTTATAGTGCGAGACAGTGAGTCAAACACACTTAAATATAAAGATATATTTCGCTTCGGTCGAAGGATGTATATATATATATATATATATATATATATATATATATAAACGCACTGAAAATCGATACATAAAATCGTATATCTCGTGGATGTATGAAATAATGAGTGGCTGGTTCAATACAATGAAACCGCTCGTTCGTCTTTGGAATATGTATATATAGTTTGTTTTTGGGGGGTTTTTTTACGGATTGACAACGGTAATTTCGATGCTTTTAAGTGCGTGTGAATTCACGCAGATGGCAACTAATAATGCTAGAAAGCTATTGAAAGAATTACTATTTATTGAATGCAAGATCGTGATCGATAATTGACTTTATAATAATAAATACGAAATATGCATGAATTATAATATCATATTTAAGCGTATTTTACGATCGGGCAACTCAGGATTACGTGGTAGTATCTCTCTCCCCCTCTCTCTCTCTCTCTCTCTCTCTCTCTCTCTCTCTCTCTCTCATTCTCCCTCTCCCTCTCCCTCTCTCCCTCTCTCTCTTCTCTCTCTCCCTCTCTCCATATATATATATATGTTTTTGTTTTTGCGATACGTTTTTGAATGAATTATTTACGAAAGTGCATTTTTACCAAAATACGAGTTAGGAATAATTTTCCCTTTAACCAATTTGGTACCCCCACATGGTGAGCGGTATATATATATTATTTTTTAAATATATATATATATATATATATATATATATATATATATATATATATATCTGTGTGTGTGTGTGTGCGTGTATGTGTGTGTGTGACTTGTCTCTGTTTGGGGGCGGAACGGCCTTTATCAAACTTTGGGAATTCTCTATCTATATGCTTTAAAATTAATATATGGGATATGTGAACATGAGGAACAAATTAAATTTTGATTTTAGCCGATAAAAAAGCTGCTTAGGAGTCAAAATTGAATAATTGTTACTTGGTAGACGTAATTCTAAATAATGTGTATCTTTACGCTTGTGCAAATATAAATTTATGCATTTAAATCAGTTAATTTGTATAGTTTTGATATGCATGTGACCTTAGGTTAGATCGTGGAAAACGACGATTAAAGCCCAATGTTTTGATTCCGATTCTAACTGATGGAAACCAAGTCATATTTTGTTATTTTTTTTTAAATCACTACTATATATTGGTACCATATAATGATCGATAAAGAATTCGCTCTAAAATAATGAATACGAAATTTGCGTAAATTAAAATATATGTCAGCGTATTTTACAACCGGGCATTACCTAACCACCTGCTAATATATATATATATATATATATATATATATATATAAAACATGTTAAAAACACTTTGAAATGAGTTAAAAACATATTTAATCTGAAAAGGAAACACTAGATAAGTGGATAGTCCTTAATCTGCGGAGTTTCGAAGAAATACTTTCCTTTTCATCAGAGGGTAGGAATTAGCAAAATGCGGGATCGGATTTTTCATGCAAAAGTATTTGATGAAACAACAAGTAAGTCAAAGATCTTACTTGATAACAAAAAAGTGAAGTAGAGGGAATATGGTGGAGAAAAAAGTGATTACACGAGAATGGATAGTCTAGCGGAAGATAAATAATCCAGTGACGGTAAAATCCAAATATATAACTTCAAGAAAGTTAATTGAATTTGCATTTGCACAAGTAAAATCCAAGGAAATCCTGTAATTGGAAGATGGTCCATAATAATCCAAACGCAGAAATCCATGAAATAATTCACAAAAATGTGTACAAGGGAAAAAAAGGAAAAATTTACAATAATATTAATAAAAGAAAAATAAGATATGATTTTCACTCTACTGCCGAGATATAAATATAAATAAGAAAGACCAGGGAAGAAAAAGAGGAGAAAAAAATTAAATGGTGATAGAGTTAAATATAAAATAGAGAAACAAACGTCAAAATGACTCAGACAGAAAATTTTAAAGGCGCGAAAAAATATATAGGGGCAAATAATATAGGTCAACTGAAATGTAGAGGTCATCACTTTAAAAAAATGTCAGCAAGAGTTGTTAGAAGACACTAAATGGAAAATATGAAAGTGTGGGTAGATTGATATATTAGATAGATAGGAATGTTTAAAGAATAAAGCAGAAAATGCAGATAAAAATATTAATATATATATATATATTTAAAATATTAATTCTTTAATATTTATAATATACTTTAATTTTACCATCTTGGATCATTTTGGTAAATTTAATTGTAATTTTTATTTTGCTAAACATTAAAATATGAATTTAGGCAATAAACCAGTAATAAACAATTAAACGACAAATATTTTTAATTAAAATGACCTAAAATAAATATGTATTTTAAATCAAAACGAACAACAATATGGTAAAATCAAAACGAACAATAATATATCGATAAAAAATTTTTAAGTCAAAACGTACAACAATATTTTTTAATCAAAACGAACAACAATATTTTTTAATCAAAACGAACAATATTTTTTTAAAATCAAAACGAACAACAATATTTTTAATCAAAACGAACAACAATATTTTTTAAATCACACTAACAACAATATTCTAAATTAAATCGAACAACAATATTTTAAAATACAAAATGAACAACAATATTTTTTTAAAAATCAAAGCAAACGATATTTTTAAATCAATAGCAAAAATGATTTTTAAAACGACAACGAAGGATCATTTAGTTCATCTGAAACACATACGATGAGTTAACAAAAAATACATAAATTAAATTCGTACAGATAATGTTAATATAGACAAAGTTACCAGTGCAGAAATATTTCAAATATGAAATATCCAAACATTAGAAAAGTCGGGTTTTTATAATCCACATACCTTCGAAAAAATGGTTAACACATGAATATTTCTTTAATGTGCATGTGTCCATAGGTACGAGCAATAATGGCGGATAAAGGATAGGAGCGCATTGTTTTGAAAGCCGGTTGATCATAATTTTTGTAGGTTTTAGACTACTTCTTGATTATATTTGGAAGATTAAAGCCAAAAATTAATTTCTAAAAGGAAAAAAATATTTGTACACGTGAGAAAAGTAATAATAAAAAATCTTTTCACGGCGACATTTGGAAACTGACAAGTTCAGCTAAATTTTGAAGTTAAATAAATTCATTGTATAAAAATCCCTTAAAAGATAAATATTAGTTTTCTGGGTATATTTCCAAAGTAATTACTAAAGTCTTAAGATATTAAATTAAATTTTAAAAAAACTTGTTCGTACAAAAAATAGCTTAATTAGCCCTCAAAAGCGACAGATTCTGGCTTCGCACCAATAAAATAAAACGAAGTCGTCTAAGCAAAGATTCTATAGAAGCCCAAATTATCAGAAAGTCAAAAGGTTGCCTAAAAACGAAGTCAGGTAGTTGGGGGTAGAGGGTGCTGGTTTTCTTTTTTCCTTATATTCTTACCGAGAACGTTTGTATAATTTTTACCATTTTTTAATATTTTAACTATTTCACTGTGTTTCTGATTTTAAGTTATTATTTTTTTTTAATTTTTCCAGATTATATAAAAAATTATGTTATGCTTAAAGTTACACGTTTTTTTCAAGCAAGAAAGACATTAGAATCTTGCATATAAAAATTATGCGAAAAATGTGATCTAAAAAAAGAGGAAATATTTTTCTCAATTTTAATTTTTGTATGAAAATGTTAAATAAACAATGCTTATTTCAATGATAATATTGTTAGTTCAAGAAATTAATTTTTCCTCGAGTTATATCGCATTTATTAACACCGACTTCAGGGGCTTTTTTTGTAATGTTTCTGAAAAACATTTTTTAATTATTATTGTTACAATTTACGATGCTTTATTTTAATTAAAAAAGCGAAAAAAAATTTACTCATTTTTTTTTTAATGCTGAGAACCATAACTTTTGTAAACGTGTTTTTGGTTTAAACAAAATAATCAATTTCCACTAGTATTTAAAAAAAATATTATGGGTTTTTATATTCCGTAGTAATTATTTGATGAATACTGAAAATTTAATTAAAATTAGGTTAAAATTATTTTCTGATTTTTGGTGAACTTTAAGAAAAGGGAGGGACCAAAATGTGTCGGCTGTTCATTTGGCACATATCTAGCAAGCGAATAAAACGGCTGACGAAAAGACGCTTCGGGACGTATAAATGGTTCACAAAGATAAACAAAATAGTGATAGAATTCCACGCAATAATTGTCATCGTGACACTTTCTCATTTCTATCAGTACTTTCTTTGGATTTCTATCAGTATTTTATTTGGATTTCTATCAGTATTTTGTTTGGATTTTTATCAGTATTTTATTTGGATTTTTATCAGTATTTTGTTTGGATTTCTATCAGTATTTTGTTTGGATTTCTATCAGTATTTTGTTTGGATTTCTATCAGTATTTTGTTTGGATTTCTATCAGTATTTTGTTTGGATTTCTATCAGTATTTTGTTTGGATTTCTATCAGTATTTTGTTTGGATTTCTATCAGTATTTTGTTTGGATTTCTACTAGTGTTTTGTTTGGATTTCTATCAGTATTTTGTTTGGATTTCTATCAGTATTTTCTTTGGATTTCTATCAGTATTTTGTTTGGATTTCTATCAGTATTTTTTTTGGATTTCTATCAGTATTTTGTTTGGATTTCTATCAGTATTTTGTTTGGATATTTATCAGTATTTTGTTTGGATTTCTATCAGTATTTTGTTTGGATTTCTATCAGTATTTTGTTTGGATTTCTATCAGTATTTTGTTTGGATTTCTATCAGTATTTTGTTTGGATTTCTATTAGTATTTTGTTTGGATTTCTATCAGTATTTTGTTTGGCTTTCTATCAGTATTTTGTTTGGATTTCTATCAGTATTTTGTTTGGATTTCTATCAGTATTTTGTTTGGATTTCTACTAGTGTTTTGTTTGGATTTCTATCAGTATTTTGTTTGGATTTCTATCAGTATTTTTTTTGGATTTCTATCAGTATTTTGTTTGGATTTCTATCAGTATTTTGTTTGGATTTCTATCAGTATTTTCTTTGGATTTTTATCAGTATTTTGTTTGGATATTTATCAGTATTTTGTTTGGATTTCTATCAGTATTTTGTTTGGATTTCTATCAGTATTTTGTTTGGATTTCTATCAGTATTTTTTTTGGATTTCTATCAGTATTTTGTTTGGCTTTCTATCAGTATTTTGTTTGGATTTCTATCAGTATTTTGTTTGGATTTCTATCAGTATTTTGTTTGGATTTCTATCAGTATTTTGTTTGGCTTTCTATCAGTATTTTGTTTGGATTTCTATCAGTATTTTGTTTGTATTTCTATCAGTATTTTGTTTGGATTTCTATTAGTATTTTGTTTGGATTTCTATCAGTATTTTGTTTGGATTTCTATCAGTATTTTCTTTGGATTTCTATCAGTATTTTGTTTGGATTTCTATCAGTATTTCTTTTGGATTTCTATCAGTATTTTGTTTGGATTTCTATCAGTATTTTGTTTGGATATTTATCAGTATTTTGTTTGGATTTCTATCAGTATTTTGTTTGGATTTCTATCAGTATTTTGTTTGGATTTCTATCAGTATTTTGTTTGGATTTCTATCAGTATTTTGTTTGGATTTCTATCAGTATTTTGTTTGGATTTCTATCAGTATTTTGTTTGGCTTTCTATCAGTATTTTGTTTGGATTTCTATCAGTATTTTGTTTGGATTTCTATCAGTATTTTGTTTGGATTTCTACTAGTGTTTTGTTTGGATATTTATCAGTATTTTGTTTGGATTTCTATCAGTATTTTGTTTGGATTTCTATCAGTACTTTGTTTGGATTTCTATCAGTACTTTGTTTGGATTTCTATCAGTATTTTGTTTGGATTTCTATCAGTATTTTTTTGGATTTCTATCAGTATTTTGTTTGGATTTCTATCAGTATTTTGTTTGGATTTCTATCAGTATTTT
Source organism: Euprymna scolopes (assembly GCF_053919585.1). NCBI lineage: Eukaryota > Metazoa > Mollusca > Cephalopoda > Sepiida > Sepiolidae > Euprymna > Euprymna scolopes. The sequence continues at coordinate 93,228,938 of NC_136486.1, read as the reverse complement.
GTTTGGATTTCTATCAGTATTTTGTTTGGATTTCTATCAGTATTTTGTTTGGATTTCTATCAGTATTTTGTTTGGATTTCTACTAGTGTTTTGTTTGGATTTCTATCAGTATTTTGTTTGGATTTCTATCAGTATTTTCTTTGGATTTCTATCAGTATTTTGTTTGGATTTCTATCAGTATTTTTTTTGGATTTCTATCAGTATTTTGTTTGGATTTCTATCAGTATTTTGTTTGGATATTTATCAGTATTTTGTTTGGATTTCTATCAGTATTTTGTTTGGATTTCTATCAGTATTTTGTTTGGATTTCTATCAGTATTTTGTTTGGATTTCTATCAGTATTTTGTTTGGATTTCTATTAGTATTTTGTTTGGATTTCTATCAGTATTTTGTTTGGCTTTCTATCAGTATTTTGTTTGGATTTCTATCAGTATTTTGTTTGGATTTCTATCAGTATTTTGTTTGGATTTCTACTAGTGTTTTGTTTGGATTTCTATCAGTATTTTGTTTGGATTTCTATCAGTATTTTTTTTGGATTTCTATCAGTATTTTGTTTGGATTTCTATCAGTATTTTGTTTGGATTTCTATCAGTATTTTCTTTGGATTTTTATCAGTATTTTGTTTGGATATTTATCAGTATTTTGTTTGGATTTCTATCAGTATTTTGTTTGGATTTCTATCAGTATTTTGTTTGGATTTCTATCAGTATTTTTTTTGGATTTCTATCAGTATTTTGTTTGGCTTTCTATCAGTATTTTGTTTGGATTTCTATCAGTATTTTGTTTGGATTTCTATCAGTATTTTGTTTGGATTTCTATCAGTATTTTGTTTGGCTTTCTATCAGTATTTTGTTTGGATTTCTATCAGTATTTTGTTTGTATTTCTATCAGTATTTTGTTTGGATTTCTATTAGTATTTTGTTTGGATTTCTATCAGTATTTTGTTTGGATTTCTATCAGTATTTTCTTTGGATTTCTATCAGTATTTTGTTTGGATTTCTATCAGTATTTCTTTTGGATTTCTATCAATATTTTGTTTGGATTTCTATCAGTATTTTGTTTGGATATTTATCAGTATTTTGTTTGGATTTCTATCAGTATTTTGTTTGGATTTCTATCAGTATTTTGTTTGGATTTCTATCAGTATTTTGTTTGGATTTCTATCAGTATTTTGTTTGGATTTCTATCAGTATTTTGTTTGGATTTCTATCAGTATTTTGTTTGGCTTTCTATCAGTATTTTGTTTGGATTTCTATCAGTATTTTGTTTGGATTTCTATCAGTATTTTGTTTGGATTTCTACTAGTGTTTTGTTTGGATATTTATCAGTATTTTGTTTGGATTTCTATCAGTATTTTGTTTGGATTTCTATCAGTACTTTGTTTGGATTTCTATCAGTACTTTGTTTGGATTTCTATCAGTATTTTGTTTGGATTTCTATCAGTATTTTTTTGGATTTCTATCAGTATTTTGTTTGGATTTCTATCAGTATTTTGTTTGGAGTTCTATCAGTATTTTGTTTGAGTTTCTATCAGTATTTTGTTTGGATTTCTATCAGTATTTTGTTTGGATTTCTATCAGTATTTTGTTTGGATTTCTATCAGTATTTTCTTTGGATTTTTATCAGTATTTTGTTTGGATATTTATCAGTATTTTGTTTGGATTTCTATCAGTATTTTGTTTGGATTTCTATCAGTATTTTGTTTGGATTTCTATCAGTATTTTGTTTGGATTTCTATCAGTATTTTGTTTGGATTTCTATCAGTATTTTCTTTGGATTTCTATCAGTATTTTGTTTGGATTTCTATCAGTATTTTGTTTGGATTTCTATCAGTATTTTGTTTGGATTTCTATCAGTATTTTGTTTGGAATTCTATCAGTATTTTGTTTGAGTTTCTATCAGTATTTTGTTTGGATTTCTATCAGTATTTTGTTTGGATTTCTATCAGTATTTTGTTGGGATTTCTTTCGGTATTTTGTTTTTGTTTTTTGGGGTTTTTTTACACAGTGATCACCACTTATCAAGGCCCGGAAGCCACTCAGGGATAAGGGTTATTGCAAGTTCATTACGTTAGTGTGGAGATTTGATGAAGTGTTTACTTAAGGGGTTGTTCATTAGGAATTTCTTAACGTTGGACTTGAAGACATCCAAGTTGCAGTCCGGTGGGAAGCAGACAGACGGAACAGAGTTCCACAGGCGTGCAGTTCTAAGTAAGAAGCTTTGTTCATGGAATCCACGTTTTGATTTAGGCACAGATAAGGAGTGGGGAAAATTTTTCACAGTGGATTCAACTAGACGGGTGTTTTCGTGAAAGATTGGCGAGGGGAGACCAGAGATTGGAGTTCAGACAAGCACCTGCCATCGAAATAACGATAAAACAAGATAGGCTCGCAACGTCTCTTCTGTTGGAGAGAGGTTGCAGGGTAGAGAAAAGGGCATACCTCACTAAGCCACGAAGTCTATTTTGTACTCTGTCAAGGCAGGATAGGCTGTTTTTAGCAGCTCCTGCCCAGATATGGCAACAGTATTCCATCCTTGGACGTACTTGGCTTTTATATAGATAGAGAATTGCATCAGTAGTGAGATATCTTCTGGAGCGGTAGAAGGATCCGACCATCTTTCCAGCGACCTTGGCAACAGACTTGATGTACGTGTTCCATTTCAGATCAGGAGTAAAGGTCAAACCCAGAAGCCTGTCAAAACACGGGGCCTCTCCAAGACGAGAGCCACCCATCCCAATTGATGCCAGATGGGGATCAGAGCGTCGATGATATAAGGATAGGAGTTTGGTTTTTGATGCATTAAAGGTAACCAGCCACGTCTTCCCCCACTGAACCACGCGCTCGAGATCAGAGGAGAGAGAATCAGAGAGAACTTTGTCATTTACAGCCTTTGATGTGTTGCCGTAGATGGTCGTATCATCAGCATAGATGTCAACGAATGATTTAAGTATGTGTTTAGGGAGATCATTGATGTAGATCAAGAAGAGAGCTGGGCCAAGGATTGATCCCTGAGGGACTCCAGCATTTATATTGCAGGCCTCCGATTTTTGTCCATCTACCACTACTCTTATGAGCCTATTGGAGAGAAATGATTTAATGATTGAGAAAACATTTCCAGGTATACCGTAGCTGGAAATCTTGTGAAGTAGACCCTTATGTCATACCTTGTCGAAGGCCTTTGATATGTCAAGAGCAATTGCCCTAGAAAGGATGTCTTTGTCAAGTAATTCACTAATCCTGTGGGATATAATCGTCAGCACATCTGCGGTAGATTTCGCAGAGCGGAAACCATATTGTGTGTCACTAAGAAGGTTGTTCCTGCTGAGATGGTTGACTATTTATCTATTTAGTATGGATTCCAGCGACTTACTCATAACACACAGGAGACTCATTGGTCTGTACTGAGAGGGAGATGACTTATCACCTGAATTCTTAAATACAGGGAAACTGATGAGCTCTTCCAGGGTGTCGGAAAGCACTTCTCCTTAAGGCAGCGCTTAAATAGTTTCGTAAGTATGGGAGCGATTTCTGGTTGAAGCATTTTTAACACTATAATTGGGATGCCATCAGGGCCAGTTGCTTTACTGGAATCAAGGTTATTGATTAGCTTGGCGACCTCATGCACGGATATGTGTATGTTACTTAGCTTGTTCTGTGTTATAGGAGGAAATATGGGGAGTTGATGGCCTTTGTCGCATAGGGTAGAATTTGCTGCAAAGTTCTTTGCAAATATTTTGGCCTTGTCTGACGCTTACGAGATGACCTCTGGTCCATTGATAATGGTTGGGATAGAACGCACACTTCTGTTCAGGATCCTGTTTGTTATTTGCCAAAACTGGTGGGAACCAAGCCGCTGATCAGCTACCTTGGATTTAACAGACTGGGCATATAGCTCTCTTGCATGTTTTATTACTCTTTTACAGTGGTTGCTGGCAGTCCTGAAAACAGCTTAAGTCTCAGTGCATCTACTACATGGTAGCTATGGAAAAAGTGATTTCTGTGCGCAATAGCAGCAGCACATTCTGGGGAGAACCATGGCTGGCTGTTAGGTTTTTGTTGGAATTTTTTAGATGGTATGAATTGGTCTATGCCTACAATTTACCATTCGGTCAGATCTGATACTATAGAGGAGACTTCTTTTTTAAACATGGAGTGCAGAGGTAAATAAGATATGAATGTACGGAAGCTATCCCAGTCAGCCATAGAGTATCGGTATACAGTACGGTGGAGGGGTACGTCTGGGGACTTATTACATTTCGTTTTTATCTTAACTGATACGACGGAGTGTTCGGAGGATCCTAGAGGAGAATGAACGGAAGGGGAAGTTGAGAGAAAAAGGTCTATGAGGCTTGCATATTGACCGGGTGTATCAGGCACACGGATCGGTTCGCGAACAATCTGGGTGAGGTCGTAAGCAATGGCAAAATCATGACAAAACCTTCCCTCATCGTCTGTCTTATTTGAATGGGTCAGCCATTCCACGTTATGGACGTTGAAATCACCACAGATATGGATGTTAGCCGAGGGATGTGCAGACAGTATGTGGTCTATTTTCTCTGATATGCTCTTAAAGATAGTAACTCCGCTGTTGTGGGGCCAATAGAGGGCAAATATAAATGAAGTGGTGTAAGCAAGTGCTACCCTGAAGCACATATAGGGTAAATTAGGATCTTTTCTAGAGATATCCCTGCCACACGGGAAGCCATCCTTAATGTAGGCAAATATTCCATGCCCATGGCGATCTTGGGGGTCAGATTTAGCTGTTAAGTTAGAGTATCCGTTGATTATGAACTCATCTAGGGAAGTGGTTGGCCCTATTCCAGTTTGACTTAGAAATAATATGTTCGGTTTCGTCTCCTGTAATTGGGTTTCAACCTCTGGAAGGTTGGAACGTAGACCCCTGATGTTAGAGAAGGAGACCTGGTAGTAGGGGTCTACGTTGGAAGATGGGGTTCTAGGTTTATTCGAGTTTTTTTTTCTGGAGATATTTCATGTTGAGGTTTTGGGATTTGTGGAATAGGTCGGCATACTTGGTTAGAGCAGTACAGAGAGGGAAAGTAAGAGTGAAAAAGACAGGATTTTTTTGTAGCACACGAAAAGGTAAAGCCGTAACAATTACCCATTAGAACGGCATCGAGAGGCCCCACCAGAGACTACTGCATGGTCCAGATCCACTCAACAAATGGCAATACAGTAGTGCCAGTACTTTGCGCCTGCTGATAGGACAGCCTCCTTAGTGGTTAATCCAAGGTTCGGGTCCCTGACAATCAGGCGGATAACGTCAGCCCAGACAAAACGTTTACCTCCAGCACCCTTACTAGTGACATGGCCACAAGGACAGACAGAGACAGAAAAATGTCCGACATCTCAGACTACTGTTCACCAAGTACTACCGACCTTTAAGCAGCTTTTTCTTCACCCTTTGTCAGAAAAATCACTCATTGAATGAGGACTGAGAGACAAAAAAGGAGAAGCGAGAGTTACTGGAGCTGCCGATAACACATCCACTGTATTATCTACTCTCCATTTAAAAAGGGGGGATAAGGGGAATGGGTACAAGTGACTTATTTATATCTAAGTAGTAAGTCCGGTGCGAAGTTAACAATTCAGGACACTTTTGATGATAATCTCCCCTCCCATATTAATGGGTGGAAGTTTGTCGTTATCTATCGCGTTTGAATCATTGGAGTTTCACCTTATAATTAATTAAAATCCAATAATTAACTTTTATCAATTTGTAAAGTCGGCTTAATATTAATTTACATTCGAGTTTAGATAATTTTTCAAGGTTTTACTTTAAGGGGTTCGTTTTCATAGGTAACTTTTCTTTTTTAATGGCACTGTATTATATTTCGAATGTAATTGAAAATAAGGCTAACTATATTAGATGGTTTGGTTGGCTAGCCAGGAAGCAAGCATTTTCAATATAGGCAATCTTGCAGTAATAGTATATATTAAGTATATTACTTAAATAAAGTCCTAACTTTATCTACTCTAATAGAGAATAATTTCCGGCATTTTGTTTTTTATCGTTAGTTTTCAGCATTATTTTATCGTTAATTTCCGGCTTTGTTTTTTTTGTTTTGTTTTTTATCGTTAGTTTACTTTGTAGCATGGAGGTGACGAATAAGACAGGAAAATAGAGACAAATACATAAATAAAACAAGAAAAACAAGTTTAAACAAGGTAACATAAAAAAACATTTAGGGTGAGTTTTAAAAAAATACTTTACGTGTTTGCCATAATTTTCCGTCCGCCGTCTTTTTGCCAACTGGAAGCTGGCATGTCGTCGTGCCTTTCTAGAGCGTAAGAAGATTTCTATTACCAGATAATTTGGACGAGTGCCTATCCATTTATAGAATAAAAGTCGTTACGTTCAGATGTGTAAAATATTTAATTTACATTTTTTTTATTTTTATCAATATTTTGTTTGGATTTCTATCAGTACTTTGCTTGGATTTATACTAGGATTTTTGTATTTCGATCAGTATTTTGTTTGGATTTCTATCAGTATTTTGTTTGGATTTCTATCAGTATTTTGTTTGGCTTTCTATTAGTATTTTGTTTAGATTTCTATCAGTATTTTGTTTGGATTTTTATCAGTACTTTGTTTGGATTTCTACTAGTGTTTTGTTTGGATTTCTATCAGTATTTTGTTTGGATTTCTATCAGTATTTTGTTTGGATTTCTATCAGTATTTTGTTTGGATTTCTACTAGTGTTTGTTTGGATTTCTACTAGTGTTTTGTTTGGATTTCTATTAGTATTTTCTTTGGATTTCTATCAGTAATTTCTTTGGATTTCTATCAGTGTTTTATTTGGATTTCTATCAGTATTTTGTTTGGATTTCTATCAGTACTTTGTTTGGATTTCTATTAGTATTTTGTTTGGATTTCTATCAGTACTATGGTTTGATTTCTATCAGTATATTTTTTTGGATTTTTATCAGTATTTTTTTCGATTTCTATCAGTATTTTGTTTTGATTTCTATCAGTATTTTCTTTGGATTTCTATTAGTATTTTGTTTGTATTTCTATCAGTATTTTGTTTGGATTTCTATTAGTATATTCTTTGGATTTCTATCAGTATTTTGTTTGGATTTCTATCAGTATTTTGTTTGGATTTCTATTAGTATTTTGTTTGGATTTTTATCAGTATTTTTTTGGGATTTCTGCAAGTGTTTTGTTTGGATTTCTATCAGTATTTTGTGTGGATTTCTATCATTACTTTGTTTGGATTTCTATTAGTATTTTGTTTGGATTTCTATCAGTACTTTGGTTGGATTTTTATCAGTATTTTTGGGGGGATTTTTATCAGTATTTTTTTGGATTTCTATCAGTATTTTGTTTGGATTTCTGTCAGTATTTTCTTTGGATTTCTATTAGTATTTTTTTTTGGATTTCTATCAGTATTTAGTTTGGATTTCTATTAGTATATTCTTTGGATTTCTATCAGTATTTTGTTTGGATTTCTATCAGTATTTTGTTTGGATGTCTATCAGTATTTTGTTTGGATTTTTATCAGTATTTTTTTTTGGATTTCTGCAATTGTTTTGTTTGGATTTCTATCAGTATTTTGTTTGGATTTCTATCAGTACTTTGTTTGGATTTCTATCTGTATTTTTTGGGGGGGGATTTCTATCAGTATTTTGCTTGGATTTCTATCCGTATTTTGTTTGGATTTCTATTAGTATTTTCTTTTGATTTCTATCAGTATTTTGTTTCGATTTCTATCAGTATTTTGTTTGGATTTCAATTAGTATTTTCTTTGGGTTTCTATCAGTACTTTGTTTGGATTGTTATCAGTATTTTTTTTTTATTTCTATCAGTATTTTGTTTGGATTTCTACTAGTAATTTCTTTGGATTTCTACTAGTATTTTCTTTGGATTTTGCGAATTTTAACCATTTTTGACGTTCCAGACAGAACGTGTTTTAGTTTCTATTGCCTTTTTGCTTTAGCAACTCGACCCAATTTCTTTTTCGAACCTATTAAAAGCGTTAGATTCCGTTAAAACACGCAAAATATATCCACGTAGGTAGAAGAGTAACTTATCTTGCTTTTGTAAACATTCCTGTGTTATATATTTTAATAATTTACCTTTTTTTATGTTTGTTGGCTTCTCTGATAAATCCCCGAAAACAGTTTTGACATTAGACATCATCTTCTTTCGGGTGTTTTTTTTGGGGGGGGGACACGTGACCAACTCTTATGGACCAAATCCAATGACCAGGTTATATGGCTTTAGTTCCTCGACCTTTTAGTACAGTAGGCCGTGAATAAACTCCATTTATGTGTCAAGAAATGAATAGTAAGATTCGACTATCATAGCATTCGTCATGAAGAAGGGTTTGCATTGTAGCTTAGATCTGCTAGTTTCTCATATTCTTCATTAAAGGGTCCAAGTTAGAAGGAGCTACAAATAAGCAAATACCGGTTTTCCTAGACGATTTTTCTCCTTTTTCCTACTTTTTTCCTTTCTTTGAAATAGAACCATTTATTAAACTTTTAAATCTGTTGTGTTCTGTCACAATATGTTTCATGCCGTATATCTTATTGGGAAAATCTTAATAAAGTTGAAATTCATAAATCATGCATATATCGATAACGATTTGCTGCCATATATATTTCGCTGCGGCACCCTTCGGCCAATTAACTTCGCCGGGAGAAAAAATATGGTCCCCCAAAAAAACTCTTTCCACCTCCTCATACACTGTCCGATAAAATAGATGCGATAAAAATATTTTTCTTACAACTAGTTGGCTAAAAATTATGAAATTTCTTCCTTTCCTCGTGTTCGTTTAGAGCAGTGTTGCCAATTTAGCGGGTTTCACGCTAGAGCTGGAGATTTTGTTTGCAATCTAGCGGGTAAAATTTGGATCTAGCGGCTAGCGTTTTTCTTTTCTGGGGGATATTTAACACCCACACACCCGCAATCTTAGATTAAAATAAAAAAGGCGCTTGAAAACATAACACAATTATAAAACATAAACTAAACTCATTCAGATAGTATTTATTGCCTTTGGTAACAATTATTTATCGATTTTTTTTGTTTCGCCATTTTTTACGGGTAACGATTCTTAAAGCTCGTTATAAAATCGATTTTTTAAGTACATTTTCGGGGGAGGAGAGTGTTCCAGATACTATAGTTTAAAATACGATTTAAGCAGTACTTCTCTTAATTTAAAGTATTTATTCACTTGATAAGCGTGTAGAAAAGTTAACTGTCAGCAAATTATAAAAAAAAAGCAACAGCAAAAAAACAACCTTATACCAAACGAAGTAGAATTTAATTATCTACTGGCCTGTATACTTTTAACGTCCTAAAACTAAGTTGATTCTCTTTTTAATTTAAAGTGATTTTTATACACTGAATACAAATAACCGCTTATCGCTTAACAACTAAGAAGGCTTCATTCTTGAAATGTTGTAAACAAATGACTTATTCTACCACTAACCCTAAAGAAAACACCATTCACCGCCATTCCACATTTAAATATTTTGTAAAAGGTTTTTGAATCAATTATTTATTTTGTCTAAATAAAATTTAGGATTATTTGCTATGAGGATATGCAAAAATATTATAACATAAGTACCGGAATTTCAAATAATTCCATCCTTTATCTCACTCTACGTGGCGAAATTAAAAAATCCAAAATTTAATGATAGTTTGGATGAAACTACGGTAGCCTTTACAGAACAAAATGCAGTTCATTTAGTCATGTAAATTTCCATGCATTTTTAACGTGTGTTTTGATGATTACATAAAGAATTGACTTTAAAAGAATTTAATTCTTTTTTCATAAGCGATAAATACACAGGCGGCAAAAAGAAAGTCCGCACTAATCATTTTTTCAAAAACTGCAAATTTAAGCAAGATATAATGTAACTGTTTAAACAAACTTTACCTCATTTCATTGTCCTTTTGATTGTTCTTCTATAATTTTAATTGTTCATATTTGACTTTTAATTGAAATATTGTAGTCTAACGTCAATTTAAAACAATAACTTCAAATTGAGGAGGCAAAAAGAAAGTCTGCACAATGGAAAATTGCTATTTAAATGTAACTTTAGGACATTAATGCAGCAAAAATACAACAGGAACACAATGAACTAGTTAATATTTAGTAGCAAAGCCCTTCTGCAAGTTGACAGCCTACAATCGTTTGGGAATTCCTTGAATTAGACTGCCGCAATACTCCGGGAAAAGGGCATCCCACTTTTCTTTAAATATTGTCTAAAGTTCTTCTAAATTTGAAATGTTATTATTGCGTACGTGTTGCTTGATGTAATGCCATACGTTGTCGATAGGATTGAGATCTGGAGATTGTGCAGGCCAATCCAAACGTGGAATATTATGCTCTTCCACGAACCTCTTGACATTGCCAGCTGTGTGAATGAGAGCATTACCCTGCATGATCATCCAAATTCCAACCAAATTAGGGTAGAAAATGCTCAGTCAACATATTAATGTACTGGGTCGAATAAATTCGACCTTGCAATCGAACTATAGGCCCTGGACCATTTGAACTAATAATACCCTACACCAAAACTGAACATCCACTACCTTGTAGCGTTGAAACTGGGCACCTAGGATTAAATTCTTCGTCTTTCCTCCGACGGATGTACTGCCTACCATCACTGCCTATTGAACTTCCTTTCGTCGCTAAAAGGCACTTTTGACGAATATTAAGAGTCATTGTGTTCATTGCATCTGACGAAGTCCAGACGGCGCTTTCTGTTCTTTACAGAAATCATTGGCTTGCGTCTTGCATCATATCCTCGCAAATTAAATTCCTTTCATCTGTTCTTGACAGTAGAAAGAGAGCACTTTTTTAACAAGATTACACGGTTTTTGGATTTGGGGAGCCGTTTCAAATCGGTTTCTTAGGCTACGGATCTTGATAGCATTGTTTTCCCTGTTAGAAGTAACTCTATAACGACTAGATTTAGGAACATCACGAACACTGCCGGTGTTTTGGTGGTTTTGCACAGTCTTTCGTACCGTTATTTCATCACATTTCAATCTGCGGCCGATTTCTTGATTGAATAAACCAAAAAGGTGTAGATTAATGAGCTCCTGACGATCACTAAGAGAAAGTCGTGGTATATGGACTAAATTTTACGTTGTATGACCTGGAACAACAACAATTACGATGAGAGTCTTTGTTGTTTGTTGGTGGATATGTTAAACTGATTTAGAGACGATAATTTAAGCTGGTTTTAACCGAATTTGTTGCTGCAGACTTGTTTTTTGCCTCCTCAATCTGAAGTTATGTTTTTAAATTGATGTGAATGCTAGAATATTTCAATTAAAAGTCAAATATCAAAAGGTAGAATTAGAGCAAATGAGGTATAGGTTGTTTTAACAGTTAAATTTAGCTTAATTTGCAGTTTTTGAAAGAATTACAAGTGCAGACTTTCTTTCTGTCGGCACTGCATATAATGTGTTGCCTACATGTACCCCGAAGTTAAGCAAAGTTGAGACTTGCCAGTACCTGACGGGTAACCATTTTGGGAATGCTAGGCCCCGTATGTGTATGAACAATTATAACGTGTGTAAAAGTAAAAATACCTTCTAAAGGAAGTACTAAAAAAAGTGAGAACTAAAAAAAAACATTTGACTTTATTCTATAAAGAGTAGTAATTCTGTCGTTGTGAAAAATGATTATTAAATATGAGTACATTGTGATATTTTACTTTATTTTTTTTTTTTTTGTTGAATAAGAAACTAGAAAAGAACAGACACGCTCATTTTTAAGCACGGGTTATGCTAAGCAACTTAGAAATGTTTTTTGCGAGGTTTTTCATCATGTATTTAGTTTGTCGGTTTTCGCTACGTGGGTTCAGATAAATACAGAACACTAACATATTGAAATGTTAAGTAGTGTTAATTTTGAAATAAAAGCAAACAAACTATGTAACGGTAAGATAAAACAATTGATATGAAAGAAATAATTCTTCCAAACTGACGATGTGTTGCAGCATCCTGTAATACCATTTTGGTAGAAAGATACACATTTGGGGTGCTCATAGTCTGCATTTATAGAGATGAAGGATGTAAGTAGCGACGATTTTTTTCTGTAGACAGTCCGAAAGTTGTCAACAGAATTAGGACAACGGATCAAATTTCGCATATTTTCAGATATGCAACGTAACCTAGCCATCACAAATTAGAGACTGAACTTTTCTGGATCAGTTTACGAACAAAGTAGCTCAGAGAATAGCGGTAATTAGAAAGTAGTGAGTGATTTAACACTGCTCGAATTATGTAGATTTGCCGATGCTTAATGATAAGGTTAAACTGTATTGTGACATGAAAAGGGGAAAATGCAATAATTGTTGTATAATGTTGACACCCAATTAAGTCAGGGGCAGGGATAATGCCTGACGCCCGTTGCATCAAACGTGACTGAGCACTTAAAAAACGAAATAAGCCGACATTTTCTTGAATATTCTCGCCAAACAGGGGCGTAACCGTTAAGAGACTAATGGAGCTGTGAACTAAACAAAGGGTTAGATTAACTAGTGTCTCGTTAAAAGTATCTGAACAATAAAGTCATAGGACTAGCTTAGTCAAGGGTTCCAAAGAAGTTTTAACCAAGAGAAAACTAATTGGGCAGTTGGCGTAATAATCTATTAATGAGCAAGGAGAGAAATAAATGTTATGACTGATAGGATACGGAAAGAGAATCGAGAGTTGATGTAAGAAAATAGGAAAAAAGTTGTGGAAAAAAATTCACACGAAAAAGATATACATGTTTAAATGTATCTTGAAACACAATTAACATTGTAATCTATGTGTTATGAAAAAAATGAATTTATTACTACAATAAAAATATCCCATTTCAGTTTAGTGATTTTACAGACTATAGATCAACAAATGTCAAAACTAGGAAAACTCCGATTTGGTCTTGCAATGATTTGATAGGCTTTGGAAAATATTTTTAACATTTAAACATGTATTCTTGCACAACCAAGCTGAAACGCTTCGACACTGCTTCGGTAAAATTTCTGAAAATACAAAAAACATACACTCTTGCTATTTAAACAGTTCAACGCATTAAATCGTTACCTTTAAATATTTGGAAGAATATGTAGGAATTTCGTTATTTTTACAAACGAAAAAAAAAAGAATAAGGTAAGGACCTTCTTTTAAAAAAGCATAAAATGGAAATGTCGAACATATTATACACTAAGACATTTTAATTTGGATTTAATTATTCATGCTTTATTGTGTAAACATTTGAATGTTCATTTCTGTTTTCTTTTATTGTCTTAAGCAATAAATTTAATTAAATTCTTGTAAATATTTTTGGTGGAAGAAAAGGTGTGTAACATAGTGTGTGTGAGCACGTGAAAAGTATCAGCAGCAGCAAAAGATAGCTAGTATGCAAACAGATTAACAGCAACAGCAGCAAAAAAAGACGCATATGCAAATTAGGATACTCTTGCATAATTTGACCCGCATGAAAAGTATAAGCAGTAGAAGAGGATGGCCAGTATTCAATGAGATTAGCAGCAACCGCAGCAGTAGCTGGAAAAGACACATATGCAAATTAGGAAGTGTGGGTGAGTAGAGAAAGGAAAGAAAAAGAAGAAACAATGCAACACGTGCTCGGTGAGAAACAAAGTCGGCGTCGAGGAGAACGGGCGTGTAAAGTCGCTGGCAAGAGAAATGGCTTGCTGCGACCGGCGTGCTGTGGGAAGAAGGAGAATCACTACCATGCTAAAATAAACATACGACAGTGAGAGACTTTTTTTTAAGTGCTGCCGAGAATTACAGCAATAGAAAACATTTCTTGAAAAAAAAATGCCGACTAGGATATTATATTTATTTGGTTTATTTGTTTGTCCAATTGCGACATAATGACTACGTTACAACTGCGCAGGTCTTATGGACAGATCATCGACTACTCTGATTTCCACAGACTGTTAGACTCGAGGGCAATTTTATAGAGTGGTTCGCTAAGGAAGCCTTTTCCGACACCCTGTAAAATTACAACTTCCCTCGTGACTGTATTTACTCTACGCAATATATATTTCTCCAATAATAGTTGTTAGGCCGCTTCAGTGTCTCTTTACATTTTAACATTTGTTTTCCTCGTCCGGTCATCCACGGGACACACTGAACCAAAAGGTTTGTATTCACCTCGGATCTCATCTATGTCTGCTTCCGCGAGGCTTCTCCGTGATGCAATAAATCCTTGCGGTTTATTCAAAGGTGTTACTCTGTCTTCCACGTCCACGTCCTTCCTTCTTTTCCATCAATTCACTGCTATATGCCCTATCTTTCGACATCCTTCAGAACAATTTCTTTGTCTGAAAATAAAGAAAATAATAAGATTTTCGCAGCGTGGAAGACAGCATGAGTATTTGTTTTCTGTCTTTTTTTCTTGGATTATTTTCGTTTGTCTTTGCTAGAAATGGAGTATTCTAGCGGATGTCAGGCATTCGCTTGCTGTTTTAAAGACTAATCTGACGATGTTTTTTTTGGGATTCTCACACTGGCTGTTTTGTTTATCACCTAACTCTAACATACTCTTCTAATACTAACTTCACTTTTTCTATCCTCGGTCAATTGAGAAGAAATCCTTCATGGCTGAGACAATTTTTGTTTTTGTTCCTATCCAGAGCACTCCTTTTGGGGGAGCTGGATTTTCCCAACATTAAAAACCGACTTTGTGTCTAACTCTGCCCTCGTGGGGAGGCAAGTAAATAGGAACTCTAACATATTTATGAACGCTTTCCTTAACCTCTTTATTTGAACTTACATGCCTATGTCACCATGTCGACGTTAGTTTTATGAGGAATTTCTAGTTTATTCAGTATATGGAGGGGGTGTATAGATTTTTAGGTCATCGATATCCATGAAAGCCTAATTCTCTTAAATAAATGCTGTAGGAAATCGGTTTGTAATTAAATATTTATATTAACAAAACAGCGTTGTATTGATGCATAATTCTGCCCGCTTTAGATTATCATTATAGATCGCCTTCTATCAAATCAAGTATTCCCAAGTTTACGGTTGGATTCTGTTTATTGACCCACAACTATAACAAAGGTGGTTAAAGGCCCTTGCTTTTGTTTATTCATTATTTGCATGATTTTGTAAGAGTCTCAGGGTGGTTCTACAAAGGTCGATATTGCCGACATGTTATTTTAAACAAACATAGATATTTTATTTATTATCTCATCTATATAAAGTATTATTATCTCTCGGGAATTCATGCAGAAATCGAGATATAAATGCAGACAACGCCAGCGTTAATCGTGTCTTGCAGTAACAAAAACTTAGATTAAAGGCACGTACAGCGGTTGCTCGTTGATTTACACTAGATAAGAAAATAACATACTAAACTTAACATACCAAATAACTTTTTTCAGAGACTTGTGACAAAGATCTTGGTTTTGATAAGATATAGACGACGGCTGCGTCTGTTTATTGCTGGACATCGCTCCAGAGAAGGTGTGAAACAACTTAATGTAAACAAACACGAAGAATAATTATCGAAAAACAAGCTATAAAAGACCAAGAAAAGAAATACTCAACGGGAAGACGGTTCCACATGTACGAAAGCCTTACAAATAAGTTACTGGGATAGGAAGCTGCATTACAAAAAGGCATCAAAGAGCGAATTTCTGGCGGCCACTAGATCAGCTAGTCAAAGGAGCTGAAATAAAAAAAAACAATTCTAAAGAACATATGTCATGATAGTATTTATAGAAGAGACTTAAATTAGCAACATGACCTCTGAAAAAGAGATAGGTAAGAAGATAGCGTAATCAAAATACAGCTACGTTTCTGCATCTTATAAAAAAAAGCCTTAAATTAGATAAAGATTTACCAGAACAAATAAAAAAACATACTTCATATATAGTTTGATAGTAGATTTGTAGAGATGGAAAATAGTATCAGTTGTAAGTAAATGTTTATATGGATGCACAACTGACTTCATGGGAATCACAAAGAGCAATAAATCTCATATATTATATTAGTAATGTACGATCTAATATATAAACTTTGTAATTTACAATCGAATATATGAATTTCGCGCGTACAATGAAGATTGTAATGTACAATCTAATATCTGAACAGTCTAATGTACAATCTAATACATAAACATTGTAATGTATATCCGAATATATGAATTTTCCACTGTGCAATCTTATATATAAACTTTCTAATAGACAATCTAATATATGAACTTTGTAATGTATAATCTAATATATGTAATGTACAATCTAATATATGTAATGTACAATTTAATAATTATGCTTCATAATGTTCAATCTAATATATAGATGTTTAAGTAAAACAATCTAATACATGAATTTTGTAATGCGCAACCTAATGTATAAACAATGTACAATCTTATATATTAACTTTGCAATGTACGATAAAAAATATGGAATCTCTTATGTACAATCTAATGTATGATCTTTGCAATGTACAATCTAATATATGAATATTGTAATGTACAGCTTTATATGATATTTTAAGTTTGTAATGCAGAATCTAATATCTGAACTTTATAATTTACAACCATATATACAAACTTTGTAATGTACAACTATATATATAGACTTTGCCGTGTGCACTCTAATATGTGAATTTTGTAACGTACAATCTAATGTATGAACATTGTAACGTACAAGTTATATAAAAACTTTGTAATGTACAATCTTAAATATAAACTTTATAATGTACATTCTAATATATTTACTTTTATATGCGCAATCAAATATATGAACTGTGTAATGTACAATCTGATATATAAACTTTTTAGTGTACAATCTAATATATGGTCTTAGTAATGTACAATCTAATATATATATATAAATTTGTAATGTACAATCTACAATGTAGACACTCTAATGTACAAGCTAATAAATTACATTTGTTATATACAATCTAATTTATTCACTTTGTAATGTACAATCTAATATATAAATATTGTTATGTACAGTCTAACATATAAACTCTGTACCATTTAAATTGGCACTTCGTAATGTACAATCTAATATATGGACTTTATGTACAATTTAATATATGGCATTGTAATGTACACTCTAATATATAAAGTTTTAATGTATAATTTAATACATGGACTTTCTAATGTTCATTCATGTGCTGTCCTTCGTGTCCGAAGACGACTTCCTGTAAACCATCATTCTCCACTTGTCACGGTCGCGACTGATTGTCTACCAACTTCCAGTGGGGATCATCCTGTCCTTTAGATTTCGTTTGACGGTGTCATGAAACATGAGCTTAGGTCTGCCTATGCCTCGTACCCCGTCCTCCAGTTGTGAAAACAGTATCTGTTTTGGTAGTCGGGAGTTCTCCATTCTGTTTACATGCCCGGCCCATCTCGGGGTTTTCCGGATGAGCAGGTAATACATGCTTGGGAGATTGGCTTTTGATAGGATCTCCCTGTTGCTGACAAAGTCATACCACTTAACATTTAAAATCTGCCGGAGGTGTCTCATCATATAGGTGTTGAGCTTGTGGGCTACCAGTTTGTACACTGGCCAAGTTTCTGCACCGTATGAGTGACGAGAGGACGATGGTGCGGTGCACCAAGCATTTAGTTCTGAAAGTCAGGTCTTTATTTTGCCAGACCTTCTGTTTGAGTTTTTCATAGGATATGGAGGCGTTAGCCCTTGTTGTAGAAATCTCCTCGTCCATTTTGTTGTTGTTCATGACCGTGGTCCCTAGGTATTTGAATTTGCTGACATTGTAAAGCTCCTGGTCTTGAATCTTAATTGCCTGGCTTTTTGCTGGTGATCCAGGGGATTGTTGGTACATCATTTCGGTTTTCTTGATGTTAATTTTCAATCCGAAGGCCTTGGCTGATCCTGCGAAGCGAGTTATTATGTTCTGAGCATCCTCGTGACTATGCGCTACAAATGCGGTGTCATTAGCAAACATGAGCTCCCGTACGAGTATCTTTGATGTTCTATTTGCGGATTTGTATGCATTGACATTGAAAGGGTCTGCTCCCGGCCTAGATCGTATAAAAACACCCTTATCACAATTTCTAAAGGAATGTCGAAGCACAACTGACAGTTAGAGTGAGAAGAGGGTTGGAGCGAGGACGCAGCCCTGTCTAACACCATTCTGCATGTCCAAGTGATCGGAGAGTTCGCCCTTCAGCTTAACTGTGGCTTTTATGCCTGAATGAAGGGCTCTGACAAGGCTGGTGAAGTGTGCAGGAAAGCCAAGCTTCAGTAAGACTTCCCAAAGAGTGCTTCGATCCACCGTGTTAAAAGCCTTCATAAAATCCACAAAGATCATGTACAGCTCCATATTTTGCTCCGCACACTTTTCTTGGATCTGTTTGAGTGAGAAGATCATATCTGCTGTGTCTCTGTTTGCACGGAATCCACATTGTGCCTCATGTAGCAAGGTTTCAGCGTGCGCTGTAAACCTGTTCAGAAGAACACGAGCGAATACTTTCCCAGGGACTGAGAGCAGTGATATACCCCTGTAGTTAACACACAGCCTGCGATCTCCCTTTTTGAATATGGTCGCTAGCTTTGTGTCTTTCCAATCTTGAGGGACAGTTGCAGTGGTCCAAGCACTCTGTATGATTGTGCAGAGAGTGCTAAGTAGTTTTTGTCCTCCTCGCTTGATGATCTCAGGGTATATACCGCCAGACCCAGCTGATTTGCCATCCTATAACATCGGCACTACTTTGCTGATTTCATCTGAGTCAGGGCATCTGTTCATCCGGTGCTGTGTCGGGAACTGCTCTAGGTTGATTATTGCTTATTCGTCAATGTCTGGCGTCTCGTTTAGCAATGTTTTGAAATGCTCAGTCCATCGTTTTAGAAGCTCGCATTTGTCAGTGAGGAGAGTGGAATTGTCGTTTGCAAGTAGTTGATCGGGATGGCTCACATTTGGGCCCCAGACTTCTCTCATACTCTCATAGATACCCTTCATATCATTGGTGCCTGCCAGAATCTGTAGTTCAGCAGCCTTAGCCATGCACCAACTGTTCTTAAGTTTCCTACATCTGCTCTGGAGCTTGCTGTTTGCCTTAGCGTACTTTGCTTTGATGGATCTAGTGTTCCTGAACAACATTGAACTTCTTGCAGCGTTTCTCTGGTTGATGAGTTGCTTGATTTCTTCGCAGTTTTCATCGAACCATCCTCATGGCGTTTCCCGACCAGCCCGAGACACTCTTTGGATGTTTCATAAACAGTTTCTTTGAAGGACAGCCAATCTGAATTTACATCTCCGGTTGGTTCAGCAAGTCTCTCATTGAGAGCATTCACTAGCTCTTTTCTTACATTTCTAATGTACTATCGTATATGTAAACTTTGTAATATATAGACTTTGTAATGTGCAATATTATATATGTACTTTGTTATGTACAATCATATATAAATTTACTTTGTAATGTATAATTTATTATATAGACTTAGTAGTATGCAATCTAATATATGAACTTTGTAATATACAATAATATATTACCTTTGTAATGTAAAATCTAATATATTAACTTTGTAATCTACAATATAATATATAAACTTTCTAATGTACAAGGATTAACGTGAACAATTTAAATAGTATAATGTAGCGAATGTGAAAAATAGACATAAAATGTTGTTCTGAAAAAAGATAATAACAGAGTTAACGAACAAAATATTCGTATACATATAATCATATGCATATATATATATATATATATATATATCATAATTTAGTAATTTTAATTTTATGACGTAAAATGATTACATTTCAAAATTAAAATTTTTATTGTATGCAAGGCAAAGAATACATTTTAATAAGTATATCTCTTTAACCTATAGGTTTTCGATGTCTACCCACCTCATCAGAGGAGAAAATATTTACCAATATTATAATGGTGAATACCTAATTTGCTAAATACAATAAACATGGAAAATCATATTTGAATTAAAAGTTTTTAAAAATTTTTAAACGTAGAGTAAGGGAAGTTATATATTGGTTCAAAATGAAAAAGATATTGAATTTCATATCAACATTGTATGGTAAATTCAGAAGTGGAAGTCGTTGGTCGCCGTGAGGTAAAGGTATCAAATCCGTATTTTGAATCTTCCACGGTACACGGTAACAATCCGAAGTTGGCATAATTCTTTGGTTTCTCCTTTGTTTTCCAGTAAATATATTATTATATAAGTCTTTTTTTTAACAAACATATAAATCTTTATATATTTACTTAATATTTTTAATTATAATATATGAGTTTTAAAGTCCACTTCAAATAAATTTCAATTTGTGAATAAAAACAGTTTCTGGAAGCAGATAAATCAAAATGAAATTAAATTAAATAAATAAAATAAAAGAAAAGAAATCGCTTGTGCATTATGCTTATAAATTACCACGAGTTAAAAATGTATCCAATTGAAATCTCATTCTAAAATTTAAAAGGAGACAATTTTTTAAGAAAAAGAAATAGAAAAAGAAAATAAAAGAAAAAAAAGAAAAAACGACAAGGACCAGGGAAAGATAGAAAAATAGAGTAATAAGGAAATAAAGAATTAGAGGGGGTAAAGAAGGGAAAGGAAAAGAAAAGAGAGTTAGCAAAGAAATCTATTACCGCATTAAAGGAAATTTTGACGGGGCCCAAATATAGGTCAAGTCTCCTAGACAGAAGCATATGCAGAAGAAAGAAAAAGAAAAGAGAAGAAAAAGAAAATCACTCAATGTCATAAAGAACTTTCCTGCTTAAATGTTACATAACCTCAAGTTTATATATCTAGTATATAAAGTAAATTCCCACACCTTTAAGAAGTATTAATAATATCCGTTTAATGATAACATAAAATGGAAAATTTGGATTTAGAATAATCTGTGGAAGTATTGCAAATACAAAACAAGGCGTATTAAATAAAGATGTTATAATAATGATAATAATAATAAAATAATAAAATAATAATAATAATTTTAATATTAATATTAATATATGTATAATATTAATATAGTATATATATAATAATATTAATATATATTAATATATATGCATATATATTATATTAATAGTAATATATATACACATATATATATATATATTCTGACAACTCAAGCAATCTTTCTTCTTTGTTCAGTTTTTACTATAATTTTCTGTTTCTTACGACATTTTTGTTCTTCTAATTTATGACAAAGAGATTAGATTCTCGAAATATTTGAGACTTCCACCATCCTGGTTATACCAAACAGTAAATCCATATTTACTGATTTGCATTTGTGACTGTTTTGTTGAAACTAAAAAACCCACGAGACCTTCGTATGTTTGTCTATTTTTGTTCATACGTCACATCAACACTAGATTTACAGCAAATGGAGTAGCTTATACAAGTATGTTACCATTATAATTGTTCGCACAAACAAATCTCTGTTGATAAACTCGTCTGCTCAGCTCTCGAGTCTGTAGAAATTGGAAAAAGCGTAATTTGTCAAATGTTTTAAATAAAAATCTATAATAATTTACACTGAATTTCTACAAATCAAGCCATTAAGAAACTGGCATTGGACAGACTATTTCCCTAGAATAGTTCGTAATTATAGGATGCTCTAATTTAACTTCCAAATATGATCCCTTAGGTTGCCATGGGCATGGAATATGTGCCTATATACAAGATGGCATTCCATGTGGTAGGGACTTCTCCAGAGAAGATCCTATCTTACTTTATATGTGCTTCCGGGTGGCACTTGCTCAAACTACTGCATTTATATTTGCTCTTTATCGCCCCCACAACAGCGGAGATACTATCTTTAAAAGCTTATCTGAGAAAATTGATCACATCCTATCTTATCCTTCAGCTAATATTCATGTCTGTGGAGACTTTAATGTTCACGATGTGGAATGGTTAACTCATTCAAACAAGACCGATGATGAGGGGGGGGTTCTGTCATGATTTCTCCATTGCTTATGATCTCACTCAGATTGTTCACGAACCCACCCGTGTGCCCGATATTGACGGCCAGTATGCAAATCTCCTAGACCTTTTTCTCACAACTTGCTCTAACATTTATATCAGATCTATCTCTGCGTTCCATGTTTAAAAAGGATGTGTCATCTATAGTATCAGACCTGACGGAATGGTTAATTGTAGGTATAGACTGTTTCATACCCTAAAAAAACAGCAAAAACCTAATAGCCAGCTGTTGTTCTCTCCAGAATGTGCTGCTGCCATTGCCCACAGAAATCACCTTTTCCATTGCTTCCAAAGTAATAGATGTACTGAGACTATATCCGCTTTCAGGACTGCTAGCAACCACTGTAAAAAAAAAGTAATAAATAACGCAAGAAAGTTGTATGCTCAGTCTTTCAAGTCCAAATTAGGTGAGCAGTGGCTTGGTTCCCACCAGGTTTGGCAAATAGCAAACAGAATCCTGAACAGATGCGTGTGCTCTATCCCAACTATCATCAATGGACCTGAGGAAATCTCGTCAGCATCAGACAAAGCCAAATACTTTGCCAAGAACTTTGCAGCTAACTCTACCCTTTGCGACCAAGGCCGCCAACCTCCAATAATTCCTAATGTATCAGAAAACACGCTATGTTATGTACAAATATCTGCACATGATGTTGCCAAGCTAATCAAAAACCTTGATTCAAATAAAGCATTCAGCCCTGGCGGTATTCCAATTATAGTACTCAAAAGACTTCAGCCAGAACAAGCGCCGATCCTTACAAAACTCTTTAAACTTTGTCTTAAGAGAATTGCTTCCCATCATCCTGGAAAAATCTCATCAGTATGTCATGTATTTAAGAATGCAGGTGATCGCTCATCTCCTCAGTACATGCCAATAAGTCTCCTGTGCGTCATGTGTAAGTTGCTGGAATCTGTGTTAAATAGAGAAGTAATCAACCATCTCAGCAAAAATAATCTTCTTAGTGACACGAAATATGATTTCCGTTCTGCTAGATCTACAGCAGATGTGCTTACAGTTATATCTCATAGGATTAGCGAATCTCTCGATGGAGGCTACCTTTCTAGAGCAATTGCTCTTGACATATCAAAGGTCTTTGATAGAGTATGGCATAAAGGTTTACTTCACAAGATCTCCAGCTACGGTATAGATGGAAATGTCTTCTCAATTATTAAATCATTTCTCTCTGATAGGTTCATAAGAGTAGTGGTTGATGGGCAGAAATCAGAAGCTCTCAGTATTAATTCTGTAGTCTCTCAGGGGTCCATCTTGGGCCCAACTCTCTTCCTGATCTACCTTAATGATCTTCCAAATCACATCCTTACATCATTCGTAGACATTTATGCTGATGACACTACTATCTATGGTAGCACATCCAAGACCGTAAACGAACAAGTTCTCTCTGATTCTCTTTCTTCTGATCTTGAGCATGGGGTTCAATGGAGAAATAGGTGGTTTGGTACTTTTCATGCATCTAAAACCAAGCTTTTGTCTTTGCATCATCAACGCTCTGATTCCCATCTGGCATCAATTGAAATTAATGGCTCTTGTCTTGGGGAGGCCTCATGTTTTGACAAGCTACTGGGCTTGACCTTTACTCCTGATCTTAAATGGAACATATATATTAAACCCATTGCAAGGCCGCTGGAAAAATGGTGGGATCCTTCTATCGATCCAGTAGATATCTCACTGCTGATGCAATTCTCTATCTATATAAGAGCCAAGTACGCCCAAGGATGGAGTACTGTTGCCACATTTTGGCAGGAGCTGCTAGAAAGGACTTACCCTGCCTTGATAGAGTTCCAAATAGACTTCATAGCCTCGTAGGGGATGTCCTTTTCTCGTCCCTACAAGCTCTTTCTCACAGAGGAGATGATGCGAGTTTGTCTCTGCTTTATCGTTATTTTCATGGCAAGTGCTCGGCTGAGCTCCAATCTATGGTCCCCCTCGCCAAACTTTCACAACAGACACCCGTCCAGCAGAAAACCCTATCTCTATTCCCCCCACTCTTTATTTGTGCCTAAACCTAAACGTAGATTCCATGAGCAAAGCTTCTTTCTTAGAACTGCACGCCTATAGAATCGTCTTCCGTTTTCCTGTTTTCCATCTGACTACAATATGGTTGTCTTCAAGTCTAACATAAACAAGTTTTTGATGAACCGTTCCATATATGTTAACAAATTTACCGAATTTCAATTACTAACGATTACTATATTGTCCAACTTCTACTTTAAGACTTATCCTTTAGTGGGCTTAATTCTGCGCATGTGATGAAGATAGACATAATTCCGTTTCTTTTCGCACAAATTCATTTTCATTGACAATAGGTAAAATCAAGATACGGCTATCAGCAGTAGATATGAGACTGATATAAAAAAATTACTCATTTTATTTTTTAATTAGAGTCTGGGGACTTGGTCGCCCTACTCGCTTTGAAGTTATATGGAAAACTATCGAGACGGCGACGATGAAAAGGAGCAGTGGTTTGTCGACTATCCACTACGATTCACAGCTTCCAAACCTGCACATCATCATCATCATCATCATCATCATCATCATCATCATCATCCTTTGTAGTAGCACTGTTTATACTGGACGATAATAATAGAAATACTGTTGAGTCTCTTACTGGTGTCAGATATACCAATATTGCTAGCACTAATCACCATTATCCATTATGCTCACTACAGCAACAGTAGTAGTATTAGTAGTTGAAGTAGTAGTATTTTATTTGTTTTTTACTGTCAAATTTGGTTTAATTGTTTCCACTTTTCTTTTGATACATACATCACATTATTTACTTGCCTTCCCATGATGACAAAGTTAAACATGAGATCGGGTCGGTTTTTAATGCACGAAAAACCTAACTACCTAAAATTGGGCACTCGGGATGAACTTTACTTTTAAGATTACGTCATGCAATATAAATTTCTCTTTCACTGATCGAGGACAGAACAGATGAAGTGCAGTATCAGGAGAGATACTATGGTCTCTTGATAATGTGTGGTTAAAACAATCAAGTTTTAACTGTTGTAAGCTTCCCCTCGACGAACTGTAAACTATGCTGCGCTTCCATGTAACAATTTCCGGGGTGAAATTCGATGTCAAAATCCACTACTCAAAAGTCGACACACTGCTGCCAAAAATTCGCTACTCAAAAACTCGACGCTCTGTTGTCAAAAACCAACTCCAAAATGCGATGCTTTGCTGTCAAAAAAGCTCGGCTCCAAAATACAACGCACTACTGATAAAACTTTCGACTCTAACATCAAAATCAAAAGTAAACTCAGTCTCTGAAAAATCAGGTTTTTTCTTTCAAACTGGAAACATGTCATTTGCATATCAATTAAGAATATCGCAAACATATAAAGAGAAACGCAACGATTTTTCAAAAATGTTCTTCTTTCTTTTTGTACTGCACGAGACCCTACAGTATGCACAAAAACGGGTTTGCATCAATTTTTAAGGCATTTAATCAAAGAAGAGTAACTTATTTTGCCTTTGATGGAATTTCAGACCACATAATATGAGCATCAAACTTATAGACAAACCGACAGACAAGTAAAGAGAGATCTTGGAAAATAGTCGAAAGATAATAGTTTCACATTCTCATTTCACGGATTTTGGCAATTAAACGCCCTGATTTTGTATATGTCAAATTTTTATTGTCTAGATTCACCTCAATTTTCGAACAATTTCACCTCTTTGGTTTGTCAGACTTTGCACATCAATAACTTACGCAACTTACTCGAGATGTCAATAGGAACACTGAAGAAAGTTTAATTAAACTGTCTGTCTTCGCCAATATAATGTTCATTGATTGATTGGTTGTTTTCGTGAAAAATCAACCTCTCGATTCAATCGCGCTGCTAGAAGAAAGAAATATGCATATATAATTTCGCTGGTTTTATTTTGTGGGGGCGTGGCACAATGTAACAGCACGGATGCTAATTGAATTTGGCTTGGCTTAGAACTTATTGATTCAAATATCTTTGATTTTTGGTTTGAGTTTTATCTTGTTTGCGGCATATCTACTATATAATGTCATTTTATAAGGAAACGCAAATTATTTTGTAACGGCTAAATTGGAGGCAGATTGTTATTTTATTCATAGGTCCGTGGGTATTTTAGGTTCATACTTCTCGAAATGATATACGTACAAGTGTTGGGAGAATTAATCGGAATTGGAATCGGGGATCTGAAAAATCGGAAGATTTGGGGGTATCGGAATCGGTATCGGAATCGGAAAAATTGATGCCTATTTCCAATGCTAGCGACGATTCTTTTAATTGTCTTTTTTATTTGATTTTGTTTAAGACCAAATCTTCCATTGCTGGTAATAATGATAAAATAATAAATATTTATTTATTTTCAATTACCAGTAAAGCTAAAATCGATAGATCATCATCCATAAGTGTATTTTTATGTTTAGGAAAAATATCTGCATATTTTACGTGTATTTTTTTTTAAATCAGGGGAAATAACAATATTATAATAAAATAATTAGAGATTTATGAAGAATCGGAATCGGTAATTGTCTCGGAATCGGAAAAAATATTGAAATCATCCCATCACTAATACGTACGTAATTTAAAGCAAATAGATTTGATCCATACGCGGGGTAACTGATTCATGAGTCTCTTATATGATTTAGCTCCGAAGAGTGTTCTTGCTCCCCTCTTTTTTTAATTTATCAATCTCTTTCATCTCTTTGTTTCTCTTTTGGTCCTCCCCTTCAAAAATTCGCAGTTATTTATAATTGACGCATTCATCGTGCGCTCTTCACTTCTCAATTAGGTAGCTGTAGTTCTTTACTCGTTTTGAATGTTGCCTTCTTTATCTCAAATAGTCGACAGTTTTCATTCTCGAATTTCATTCTTATAAACTGAATAAAGATTCTAGTTGTGTTGATTAATATTTCGGTCACCTTTTCGTTTTTTCCAATAGTGCATAATTATCCCTGCATAAAATATTGGGCAAGTATAATTTTGTTAGTAATCGTGGTCAGTTTAGTGGACTCGATTATAAGCTCGACTTCCTTTGTGCTAGAAAGAAATATGAAGTCATATGGCACAATGATAGAGGATGAGAAAGAGGAGTCATGAGTCTTTAGTTAAGTTTTAAAGATGTCCTGGTAAGATATGATAAAGTGATAATTATCGTCCTCTTTCTCTCTCTACCTTACCCTTGCTGACAAGTGGTTGATGGACAGATGATTCCAGGCAAAGAGACTTCTTTTTGTTCTTCAATCGGTGTCTCTTCTTTGTCCTTATCTTAGGGGCATGAACAAGGCGTTTCTTAAATCGAGTAAGATCACAATAAGGAACGAACGGTCAGCAAATTACATTAAAAACGTTTGTGTATTTTAATTGGTTGTAACTTGAAAATTAAACCCCACTAAGATTGGAAGTGTAAATAACACATACACAATTACAATATCCATTTATAATGACATAGCAGTTTATGAATACGACGCAATTTTTGTTCTGCGTATACAGTTTAATCACGTTGACACATCGGTTCCTGTTAGATCGCTGAAGTTAAGCAACGTTGAACCTGGTCAGTACTAAAAATGCGCAAGTATCGTGTGTGCTCTCCGCTTATCTCTGCATTGTCTCCAGTCATCCTGCCGCTGAATTCATGCAGTGCCGATTCAGGAGAGGTAGGGTTGGAGATTGTGTAATCGTTACCTCATAATTACACGTGCAGCTACCCTTACCAGGGGGATTCACTGCCTTGCGAAACTGGACGGAGGCGATGATGATGATGATGATGATGATGATGATGATGATGATGATGATGATGATGATGATGATGATGATGATGATGATGATGATGATGATGATGATCTGTAATACCTGTTATTATTTATTTCAGTAGAATATTTATGAACGTATGTTGGTTGATGTTGACAGTAGAATCATCCCAAGTTTAAATATCCGAATTCTGAAAATCTAGAACTTGATCTTCCAAGGACGGTTAGTGTCTGGTCGGAACATACTATAACAATCGGACCAGGACTGAATTTTGTAACTGCAAATTAGTAATTTACAAAGGAACTAAGGTCGATTTTTACATACAGCATGTAAGCGGATATGTATAATACCTCATGGAAATGAACACCACTGCTTTGCACAGTTTTAGGTCACTCTTGAACAGGAAAGTGTACTTGTTATTCTTCCTCTAATATTCCAGCGTTTACCATACAGGGGATAGGCGGAATCTGTCGGTCCTGCTGATGGCAATACATCTAGTAACGGGACTATGTTGAAAAACTAAAAAAATAAAAGGGGCCCGTTAGTCCTATACAGTAATATTCTGATGATGACGTTACAAACAAAACAAAAGCTTCCACTTTGCAAGAAAGGAAGCAGTAAGGCTCAGAAAACTGACATGATAATACACATATTATTGGGTAATATAGTCTAACTGGAGATAGCGAAACAGAGATATTAGCATTCAAAAATTGTCAGCCATCTAAATTCTAAACAAGCTCAACGTCGCTTAACTTCGGTGATCTGATAGGAACCGTTATGTCAAGCTTATCAACGCCGTATATTACTTTATGTTAATTACTATAAAAACGAAAATGCTAGCATAGTCTCTCCGAAAAGCTTCGCCACATGCTTGGAAACAAAATTTCGGCTGTGTCAACACGTGTGTAGATTAGCAGGTTATACTTAAATACTTGTTATACGCATTACCGTGGGGTGCAGGGAAATTCCGCGTTTCTTCAAGATACCGCCCCTGGTATTCTAAAATGGTCACTCATATGATAGTGATTTAGCTCATCACGTGGTAACTTGATGATTTAGCAAAAACGTAATTATAGCATTATTATGTAAGCGAAACGATTTTGCCAATGTGAAAATCGGATAGAACCTTGTGCTACACATACCAGTTATGCTTGTAAGCTTTAAAAAGGAAATAAGAAATATGTCACAGAAACAGTTTTGATGCTTCCGCCCGGTCTCTAAAGACAAAGAATACCCCTGTGTGAGCAGCTGTCCGTGTAGTTGTGTGGAAAGTGTTGCGCAATCTCCAACCACACCTCTCCTGAATCGGCACTACTTAAGTCCAATGGAAAGGAGAAGTCCAGGACGACAGAAAACATTGCCGAGATGAGCAGAGAGGACATACAACTCTGAAAGTCCCAAATGGTCATCCGTCTGAAACTGGTCAGGCTCATCGTTGTTTAACTTCAGAGATCTGACGTGAATCGGTGTGTCAACGTGATTGTGCGTAGAAAGAGTTTAGCCATATAACATAAAAAGCGCAATCTTTTTGTGATTTCAATATTCTTCACATTATAGGTAAGTCTTTTACTAATGGTCACATGGTTAT
Organism: Euprymna scolopes; assembly: GCF_053919585.1. Classification (NCBI taxonomy): domain Eukaryota; kingdom Metazoa; phylum Mollusca; class Cephalopoda; order Sepiida; family Sepiolidae; genus Euprymna; species Euprymna scolopes. The sequence goes on along the minus strand of NC_136486.1, from coordinate 93,199,670 downwards.
TTATTAAAAACTCAAAGGCTGTTGTTCTTTGCAAGGTGGTTTTTATACTAAAAACATATTTTCCCATATTTTATAACGAATAAAATGTCCAGTTCCATATGCAACTTTTATTAGCTATTAAGAATAGTCAAATGTAAACAAAGGTTTATATGAATTATTTTAATAATAACTACAAAAAAAAACAGCACACGGATGTGAACAATTTATTATTTGTCAAAATTAAGTTGATAGAAATAAAATGCCCGTTGTACATAAAACCTACATATGAAATACAATGTGTCGGATGGAAAGGTATAAGAAACTTCTCACACCACACACATATTATACTTATTCAATTCTATATACGATTTTTTTATCCGAAAGTATGGAAAAACACGCATTTCAGATCACATATACATCATGTATTTTCATGTAATGCACTTGTGTTTTTACTTTACTTTCTTTAAATCAATTTCCCTAGAGAAGTCTTGTAAATGAAGACGAATCGTTGAGAAACTCATGTATAATTTGTTTTTCCTTTTCATTTCCATAATAGGTATCTTTCTATTCATTAATTTCTACACGTAAATAATTATCTTACTTATAAAAGTTGCGGAAGGTGTTTTCCATTTCTCTGGACTTATACCTGAGAAAGTGGTTGCATATTTTCCTATGCGGTTATGGGTACATGATTGCTTTTATTTTCAAAGAATAACACTAGTCACTTCGAAAAATAAACGGCAACAGCGTGGGGGTATTTGTATCCACCTTTCAGCAATTCTAAAACCAAAGCTGTGCACCGTAGTTTTCGTTTCTTTCCTCTTCTCTAGTTCTTATTCTTGCCGTGTTGTTTTGGCGATTGCCAGAGGCGCGAGCAATAACTTACAAGTACAAAAATAAAATATAACCACGTAAATTCACAAAAACAAAAACACAACTTCGATATATCGTTAGTCATCAGTTATAGTCTTAGTGTGTGTGATACTATCGTTGGAAGAGACCCTCTAAAATGCTAACGTGTGCATTTTAGTTACGTTTTGATGTATCAGCTAAGACCCAATTGAAATAATATGTCTGTTAACGCCAACATCATCGTTCGATTGAAACCAGATCATCTAGGGTCTGCTTTAAACTCTGATCGATCTACTCCGAGCCATAACCTGCCGTCAACAGTGTAAAATGTAAAATTGTCCATATTTTACTTTGACGAAAAGTATAAGTTTCAGTAGAAAATTGAAATTGTCAACTGCAAAAATGTTGAAATAAAATACCGCAAACACAATGCAAAGAAGGGGTAGAGCATATAAAGACGCGTCAAAGTGAGATAAACTTAATTTGGTAAAGTATGAGACATATATATATATATATTGTCGCAGCACGGGGGAGGAGAAAGCTAAGTAATTTGTGTTTAGCGATGTACACGCCAGAAATTCTTTTCAAAGCTTAACGAATCAGTTCGTTCGACTTCTGTCTTCGCGCAAACGCCGCAGTCTTCACAAGCAAGTTCCTTACAACCGTCGACCGACTCAAAAAATAAAAGAAACGACTCGTAATCTTTGTTTCGGCTTGACATTTTATAGCCGTCGGGCGAACCCAATTGTGGCGGTAATGCGAGTATCGCTCACAAACGTTTTTCTTCGTAATCTAACGGTCCCAGGTTCGCTCTCCGACGCAGGCATCCACAACTCATACATTTTGTGCGCTTTTGTGCATGCTCGTCTCTCATACACATACACACACGCACATACACACACACACACATATATATATATATATATATGTATACATTTATACATACACACGCACGTATATATATATATATATATATATATATATATATATATATATATATATATATATATATATGAAAGGGAACGTGCCTGTGTGTCTGTCGATCTGTCGGTCTGTCTGTGTGTCGGCGTACATTTTCATTCACAATAACTCTGTTAATTTTCAGTCTACAGACTCGAAATTTGATATACAGGGTACTGAGATTTGGGAAAATCTACGTGATCGGTTTGCGGCCAGAAATTTCAACGATTTGACCTTTGAGAACTCTACCAAACTCCTCCGACAATTTGGGGTCGAAACACTTGAAATTTTAGATATAGGTTCCTTGGACATGGATCTAACTTAATAATGCTTTTTTTGTTGTTGTTGTTGTTTTTTGTTTTTTTTTTTTTTGCTCAGCATACACCTCCAAACACCCGGACAACGCCGGGCACCCATGCTAGTATATCTATAAAAGTGAACGTCTGTTTGTCTGTCTGTCTGTCTGTCTGTCTGTATTTTTGTCTGTGTGTCTGTCTGTGTGTTTGAGTACATTTCCCTGTGCAATAACTCTGTCAATTTTTAGTGTACAGATTGAAAATTTGATATACAGGGTACTGAGATTTGGAAAAATCGATGTGATCGGTTTTCGGCCAGAAATTTGGCTGTTAAGGGGTCAAAGTTCAACGATTTGATCTTAAGAACTCTACCAAACTCCTCTAACAATTTGGGGTCTACACACTTGAAATTTTAGATACAGGTTCCTTGGATATGGATCTAACTTAGTAACTTGAGTTGAGTCCAAAACAATAAATTTTAAGGGGTCATAATAGGGGTCAAAGTTTTAAAAATTTACCATTTTTTTATCAACATACACCTCCAAACACCCGGGCAACGCCAGGCGCGCATGCTAGTATATATATATATATATATATATATATATATATATATATATATATATATATATTTAGGCAGCAGTTTTTCTTTTATGCAGGTTTCATTAAATAGCACAGATAACTCTTGCTTGTTTTTCTTGTAATCCTACTTTTCTCTTTGTCGGACCATTTTCCGAACGTTTTTTCCGATTATGGGAAATTTCTTTTTTCACTAGGAAATACCGTTCGGAAAATGGTCCGACAAAGAGAAAAGGAGGATTGCAAGAAAAACAAGCAAGAGTTATCTGTGCTATTTAATGAAACCTGCACACACACACACACACACACACACACGCACAGCGACATAAGCAATGTTGGAACAATTAATCGGAATCGGTAATCGGAAAAATCGGAATATTTCATGGTATTAAAATCTGAAAAAATTATGCTTGATTTCCGATTCCAAAAACAATGCTTTTATTTTTTCTTTATAAAAAATAAAAGAAGCAACCAGGTGTAAAATAAAATACGCATAAAGTTCGGTTGAAAGACAAATCACAACGTAATAGTAGGAAAATAAACAAATATTTTACTTGTTTTAAATTTATAACATATATTTCGGAGCTATACTCTATCCTCATTATGTTGTTTTCTTTATGTTTTCTTTTTCTTCTTTCTTGCCATGTTGTAAAGTTGGAGAAAGAAAAGTCTGTTTGTAAAGATCCGCGCGTTGTTTTCAGCGGTTGTATTTTGAAATGTTGCAACTGTGCGTAGGCAACGCGAGAATAACGTCGAGGGTGTGAGACTAAATTTCATAGAAATACATATTCTGTAGTAGATTTAGTCTGCGGGACGACAACGGATGGACTCACAACTTACAACTAAGTTATGGGAATCCATATTTAAAACAAAAATCCACAATGTGTCTGTTTCTTAATCAAACCGCTTCTGAGTTTTTTTTTCCAGTAAACTATATCCAGGTTGTTAGTTGTGTAATTAATCATTTATGTGATAACTTGAAAGTGTTGAACTTAACGAGGGTGGGTCGAAGAGGAAATAAAAAGAAACCTCTCCTATCTATGGACAACGCTAGATCATTTTTCTGTTACTTGAAACCGAGTGCCCGAATTTGACATGTTATCTAGACACTCTCACGTCTCATCAAATCTCACGGAACGGTTTTTTTCTTGCGGGTTTTAGACAGAAGACCCGTCTGTTGAATTCGTCTACGTTACCAGCTTGTTACCGTTACAAGAAAAGATTCCTTGTAAACATCGACGCCATTTCGTTGCAATCTTTAAATATCTTTTCTTCTTACGCGTCGGTAAGATAATTCTACTGCCTTTCTAAAACGTTGTTAAAGTTGTTACAATTATTTCACACTAGCAGGACCCATTAATCCGCGTTTCCCGGTGGAAGTATACCGCCCCCTACATCAAAAAATTAAATACCTCCTCATGTTAAGAACAGTTTTCAAAAAAAAAAAACAGCCTCCCTATGGTAAGAACGGCTGTCAGAATAGACATTCCCAACCTCCGCAAGTGAATTTCAGTGCAGAAGGCAGGTATTTATATCTTGAAAAGTGTCTGTGTACGTCAAATATAAATAACCTTGTCTTGAGTAGTATACTAAATAACTCATAAAACTTGTCAGATTCAAGGAAAATGAGGAGTTGGATCTCAGGTAAAAATTTCCACGCCCTGCCAAAATAAAAATTTAAAAGAAATTTTGTAGAAGCCGAAACATGTAAAATGTAGTATAAGCCGAAAAGTGAAAAAAAAAAACATAGCCTCCCACGTCCCCAAAAATAGGTTCCTGTAAACTGAACAAAAGAAACCCTGGGCGGATTATATGGAAACCACTCCCTCTAAAGTGAATAACGTGAACGTTTTCAATGTCTGTTTACTTACAGAGTATATAAGGAAACACACGTAATCAATGTGTGTGTGTGAGAGAGAGAGAGAGAGAGAGAGAGAGAACATCTTGTTTGTTTTGTGTGTTTGTGTGTTTTTTTTTTGTTATTTATTTTTGTTTGTTTACTTGCCTCCCCGAGAGGGCAGTATTAGATATGAGGAGGTCAGTTTTTAATGTGCGGGGTAAGCCAGCTCCCAAAAAAGGGGCACTCTGTTTGGTAACAAAAATTAAAAATGTATCAGTCATGAAGGATTTCTTCCACATTAACCGACACTAAAAAATAAGCGCAACGCAACCGCCTCACCGTCTCAAATAAAAAAAAAAGATTTGTGTACGTATTTAGTTTAGATTAACCGTAAGGTAAGGTACAGTACAGTTTAATCACTGCATATATAAAAGTAAATATTGGAAAGAAGTTATATTGTACGTACCCGTTATGGAATGTTGTTCTAAAAAATGTCACTTAATTTGATCGCAGTTAAAAAAAAAGAAAGAAAAAAGAGCTACTTGATCAAATTAAATGTAATTTTTTTTCGGAGAACGACATTCCATAACGGATAAGTACAATATGACTTAATTCAACATTTTCTTTTTATTGTCTTGATTAACCTATAAAAGGAATAGTTAGTCAAGTGTGTTCACAAGAAACAGATAGACAAAGAGAGAGAGAGAGAGAGAGAGGTGAGAGAGAACGTAACAATACCTCGCAGATAATTAAAGTTGGCAGCCAATGAGAAAGGGTGGAATTTGTGACGAAAGTAATCATTATTTTTTAAGTCTGCGAATTGGAAGAGCACGCTATGTCTATGAAGTTAGGATTCAGTTAATAAGGGTAAGGGGCAATATAAGGCTAATGTGTCTAGTTTTACTCAGTCGGATGTGGTAGCGGTGAGAGCAGTTATGAAATAGAGGGGAAAATAGAAACTAATTCCTCTAATGCTAATGATGATAGTGATTATGTCACTCCTACGATTAAATCTAAGGTTTTAACATGACAAATGAATGTGTCAAAAATGGCGTTCTATAGTTACATAAGATACTGGCTAATAGTGCAGACATAATAGATTTGTATGTTGCATCTGTTGTTGCAAACCTACGATATTTGGGGGCACAGAGGAAAATCTGCCCCGCTTTTATTATATAAAGGGATGAAGACTAGGAACTACTTGTAAATTTGATATTCTCCGAAGATATCGTCATTCAAAGGAAGATGGCTGAATCCGTCAACGGAGTCTACAGTGGGGCGGGGCAAATAAAGTAATAGAAGAAAAGATTTATAATATAATATGTAAAAGATGTATCATATAATATGTAAAAGATTTATCATATAATATGTAAAAGATTTATGATATAATATGTAATAGATTTATCATATAATATGTAAAAGATTTATCATATAATATGTAAATATGTCGAATTAAAAATAACTACAACTTAGGTTATGTCCACGACATTGACAATTCGTTTTCGTATTCACCACTGTTCTTTTGTGTTCATACTCTTAGTATCTAGCATGGTCTGTGTCTCCCATAACTACACCTGATTGCCTTTATTATCTTCCTCTCTCTAATACTACTCCTCCCAGCCTCCCATCGCTCCACATCTTTTTCATCATAGAATTATTGATGAAATTGAAATGACTAAGAAATTAATTTAAACATTTCCTTGATGATCCCCTATTTAAGAAATTACAAACTTAGTGCGTTATTGATTTCTTAGGTCACGCTTATATTCATGATAAGCTATCATCAGAGAGAGGAAGGAGCACGGAGTGTAAGTAGGTGAGTGGGGCAGGGAATCATTTTATGGTCGAGGGATGGCGACGAGAAGAAAGAATTGAAAGAATCGAAAGAAATGAACTTTTCTAAAATCCTTCTTTTTTTTTTAAATGTCTCTTAACTCAATTAATTCTAAGAGTCAAAATTACGGTAATGATTCCTTATTGAGTAAAAAAAATTAAATAATTGAGAAAATTATGTATGACTGGCTCTTATCATTTCGGGTCACATTCATATTTCAACATAAGGTTGAATCTGTTAATATTTGTGATAATTCAAATCTATATTTAATAATTTTATATTTATATATTGGCACGTACATTAGTTCACTCCTAAAATAATTAGCTTATCATTTTATTCTTCTAATACAGTTTCTAGGCGTGACGGTTGGTAAATGGGTTGTATTCATTTTAATTTAGTTTGATACAGAGAAAATAAAGAGTGAGTAAAAGTTTTGGGTCAAATTCAAATACTTCCGATTTTTTGTGGAATTTAAGCAATAGATATTATATCCACGATAAAAATATTCACCAATTTTCTGTTTCTTTGGAGAATTTCAAAGATATTGAATTTAGAGGGAATATGGACGCAACTTCCCATTTAAAACGTCTAATACATCAGATTTACAATGAATCAGTAAGATTCTCTGAATTTTAAGTTACTTTTAAGACCTTTAACTTGAAGCTTTAATTTTTAGAGATTTTCTAAAACCAAAAGGATGTGATTGGTTTCGATCAAAATTAGAATAAGAATTCTAGATATTTGGTTTAATATCAATTAAAACCGAAGGGCACAGAATTTGGATAGAAGTTTACAGCAATAGGAAAAACATCGAATGATCGTGAATATTTTCAGAGTTCTTGTAAAAACAAGCAGGATTCATTAGCTGAGACTTTGAAGAAGTCTGAATCGATTAATTAAGAGTCGTAAGTCTCGGGCATCAGGAAACACGTGTTCATTTTTATAAATGATAATTCCTTACAAGTTGTTTATATGAGCCAATGCCCATTTGATTTCGCATTAGTAAGATAGCGAGAAAGATTGGAAATATTTCAATGAATAAAGTTTATGTAGATTGTCAAACGATAATGAGTCAATGAGTTGCGTGTGTCTGTGTGTTCGTAAATGTTTATGTGTGTGTGAGTGGAGAGAAATCTTGCAGAGATGAGCGCCCAAAAGAGGGCGCCCACCGACATCAATCTGTAGACTAGGGCCAATTGGGTTTCATTGGTTTATTGAAGAAAAATTTGAGTTTTTAAAGGATTTCAGTTACTCCCAGAAAGACCATTTGAAACAAATTCAGAAAATTTTCTGATTGGTCTAAAATACGATTATTTGTTTTTATTCTGGATAGTGGATGTGTAAACGACATGGATACAAACGCGTTTTGATTTTGTACGTCGATGTGTAAACAGCAACCATTACAGGCTACATAGAAGAGAACCTTTCCTTTGATTCCAACTTTCTGCAAGGACAACCACACAATTCCAGCCACTTGCACCTCACTACTATTGGCGTGACTAATTACTAGATCTGGGGGACATAAACTTCTTTTCTCTGTCAATGTCTTATATACCTCAACATCTATCAAGAGGAGATCAACGCTCCAGTGTCAATCAGCTCCTTCAACTGGGAGGTTCCTACCAACAGCTTAAATGTGATCTCTCTCTCTCTCTCTCTCTCTCTCTCTCTCTCTCTCTCTCTCTCTCTCTCTCTCTCTCTCTCGCTCTCTCACACGCACACACACACTCTCTCTCTCTCTCTCTCTCTCTCTCTCTCTCTCTCTCTCTCTCTCTCTCTCTCTTCCTTCCTTCAGTAAGCAGAGAGAACATTTGGGTTCTTTTTCTTTCTCGTTTTGGGGTATCCTGCCACTGTAGACATTGGAGCTGGCAATAACATTCCCTCTTCAGACCCGTTTGTTATTATCTCTATAGGTTTCAGTTCAGACTCCTTTTCCGCGGAGGATCTCTTCTCTTTGAGTAGCATTTTCTCTGGTAACAACAGTACTTTCTTATGTGGCCGATCCCTTCACAATGCCAGAACCTTTGGATGGAGAAGTGGCCGCTTTTGCCACACATCCAACATGCTATGAGTTTAGTTTGTATCAGGGTCACCCTGCTTTTAATTTTGTCAGGGTGGCCTGTTCTCGTTTCCCTGATTCTTTCCAGTGGCTTCGGTTGGTGTATTAATATCCCATCTCCTAACCCCTGAACGCCGATTTCCTGCTACTCTAAACAATCGACCCAAACTGTTCATATTTGGTACAGTTGTACTCAAACAAAGAGGGCTTTTCCCCATAATTAGTGGGACATTCTCTTGCCTGATTTATTTATGGTCCGGCATACTAATCCGGACCGATCTGGAGTGAGCTCATAGCAACCATATTGAAGGTTCCATGCCTTTCTCTTGGGATCGGCTTCTATCTCCCAACCTCTACAACTTTGGTCTTAGAGTTAGCTTTTGGGCTCCTTCTAATCCCCCCATCTTTTCTTCTCCAAGTTGGACCCTCATCTGTTCCTCGACCTTTACTATACTTTCTCGTAAGCAGTCATGGTTCTTTGCTAGCTTATATGCTTCCTCTATCTTGGTCGGTCTATTCCGCAGCACATCTATCATTATATCAACCAGAATAATCTGTCTCTCATCTGTGTTATGGCATTGTGCCTTTGAAAATGCGAGGCTTACTATCTCCTGCATGTGCTTGACTAACTCATTAATGGTTTCCCTTTGAGTTATTTTTATTAGTATTACCACAGTCTCTACTGAGGTTCATTCATTAGCATATTATTTTTCCATCCAACCGCGAAATTCACACAAGGTTATTCTTGGTCTTTCCTTTTAAATTGTTCGAGTAAACTCTACAACTGGCTTCCGTACCCCTTCACAAGCTAACAGCACCATTTTACAATCAGTTAGACCATATTTTTGTTTCTATTGTCGTCAACCATTCCTTCAGACCAGCAGCATTTCCTTCATTTTTTCAATCTTCATAGGTAATTTAAATGAGCCCTTTTTTACACACCAATGGGTTTACATCTGTCAAATTTTCTATAACCTCATCTTGGAAGTCCATTGCTCTATCCAACAACCACTAGTATTATTATATAACAGAACTACTTTCCACTTCGTGCAAAGTTAAATCCGAAATTAAAACCAAACACATACTGAGCACAAAACTAAACAAAGTGAAGAAAGGGAACCAAAAAATGACTTACCCTCTTCTTGACTATCCATTCCTTTTGTTTTGGGTGGTTGTTTTCGCAACCTGATATCGACCTTATAGTCAATTTACTACGGTCCTTGGCCTGGCTATTGTATTAGTAATGCTATAAACAACTTCACCTAAGAGAAACAAAAGCTGTGCTTTCTCTGCTGCCAGCACAGGAAAATCAGGAAAAGAAGAACACACTAGAGAGATGTGGCATGTTTTATAGAAAAGGGTAGATAAGCCAGGTGAAGTGACGAGACTTGCTGAACAGAAAGGGACAAACTCTAAGGCAACGGGGTTAGTATTTCGCTCATACTTGATTAGTAAATCCCCGGCAAAAAAAAAATGTGCATGCATATGAAACAAAACGGTAATCAAGGAAAACGTCTCCTTTGCAAAGAGTTCTGGTTCTATAAGACAAAATTCTACAAACTCTATAGAAGAGATTTTATACTTTTAAAGTATCTTTTTTAAAAAATGGAACTTCTCTTTCCTTTTTTTATCTCTTCTTTTGGCAAATCCATCAAGGAAAATAAAATCAAGTGCGTTGTATGCTGGGCGGATGTATCAGAAAATAATTATAAGCTGGTCGTAACGGCACGACTAAAATGTACCCCTTAGTTCTTTGACGATGTCTCGTGGGTGACGACACTGAATGCGGTAGTTCTGGGTCTCTGTTGGTCACTTAGTACTTAGTGGTTACTCTGGTGATGAACTATCTCTCTCCCAACGCTACAAAAGATCAATGGGGTAATTCGTCCAACACTAGTCACCAAAGTCTGTATCACTGGCGAGCAAAGATCATTTGAATCGAAAAGAAGAAAATAATAACAAGTTGATGGTTCTTTTTGTTTAAAACAAATTGATTAATCGTTGCATGTTTACACAACTGATCATTTACAAGCCTTTGACTTAAGATCCTAATGTTCGTGTGTGAACGACACTATTTGTGAATTGTCGGGTTTAGCGATCTAAACTCTAAGTCAAGGGTCAATCTTTCAATAGTGTAGATTCAGTGGGCGAGCAGGACAGAGTCTCTGAAGCTCATTATGTTTCTACTCATATTGAGAATTATATGGGCATTACTTCGCCCCTTTCCCAATAGAATTTTATTCATAATTCTCAATAATTCACTATCGTTTCAAGTTTCCAATAACATTCACAATTCACAAATTCTGCGAGGATTTGACTTGCAAAGCTATGAGTGGTAACCGGACTTTTAACCTCGCCATTATTTCTTTCTTCTTCGTCAGCCACAATCTCACTGTTACCCTGACAGGGCTGTTCTTCATAATTATAAATGCGTTTCATGAACTTGCGTTAACCACAATTCCCCTTTGTATAAGCGTTATCAAAATGTAACAACGGGGAAGTGATATTTGGCAATTAATTAAACATCAATCACCGTATCATCGCCCCCCTCTCTTAAATTATTATGTTGTCCTTTTGTTTATTCGCTTCCAGTTTCGTTACTTAGGATAAGCAATATTATCGGTTTGGCACATTTCAAAGACTCGTTTATTCTTCATATACATAAGTGATTAACCTCAGTGCCCGGTGTTGAATTCGGTCTGCCATATTTCCTGTTTTTTATGACATAATTTTGATTATCAACTCTTTACCGTCTATTCATTCCGATTATCGCAAAAAGTTATCTTTTTTATTTTGTAGCTTACTCAACATCTGGAAAAAAGTGAGATTAACAAGCCTCCCTCTTCATATTTTAAGTGTAATCATTTTTGTAATTTATTTGAAAGTCAATTTTCTTTTACCAAAATATAGCGCAAGGTGGCCTAAACGAGTTCGATTCGACAATGCTTGACATCTATATAAAACAAAAACTATTATCTATAATATAAATCTCACCTGTCTGTTTAAATGTATGTATGTATGTATGTATGTATGTATGTATGTATGCACGCATGGATTTGTGTACGCATGTATGTATGTACGCATGTATGTATGTCTGCCTAAAAATTTCAATAGAGGCAACGTGTTTTCAGGGGATTTGGTATCGTTTTGAAGCACGACCCTCTGGACGACAAATATCAAAATATTTACTAAAAACATTAATTCCTTCACCCTAAACTGAGCACTTTTCTACAAGGAGGGAGTCGCTTTTTTCGCCGATATTTTCGAAAGTGATCCCCTCTTTTCGATTGACTAGCCTTAATTTAAACCTTCGTCACTTCCGGTTTGGCGATGGACGCAACGGCAAGACGTCACGCTTTTTTTTTGTTTTGTTTTTTTTTTACGTTCTTTTCCTCCTTCACGGTACGGGTTCGAGCCTGCCTGCTTACTACCACTCTTTGTGTTTGCTCAACACACACTTCCAAACACTCGGGTACCCAGGATAGTAATAAATAAAACTCACATTTACAGCTCGGTTCCAAAATTCATAATAGTCGCTTACTTATTTTATAAGAGTCATGTACATACATGTCTTATATAAATATATAAATACCTGTTTTTATATCTCTAATTATCTTTGTATCTCTACTTATATATTAAAAGCACCTTATGTGTATGTGTGTCTGTGCGTGTGAGTTTGTTTTCAATGGAATCCAAACGGCTGGGTCATTTTTTTTTAAATTTCACACAAATGTAATTTATGTTCCTGGGGTGTTCTTAGATAGATTTTTATCGGAATTCTTCCGATAAATATCGAAAATCGATAATCATAAAAATCCAATTAAAGCAGGCACAGTCCGATCTTGACCAAAGTCAACACCCTTATATAGCCTAACATCACAAGTGCATCTGAAAAGTTTCATCACCAGAGAAACAGAAAGGTCAGCCGTATAGAATCAACAGTATATTCTTCGATGAGACAGTGGGGTGTTCGAAATGAATTTTTTTGTTTAGAGCACAATTGAACCATGATATTTGACTTTTGAATTTTAGATTTAAGTTCAAGCCATTATATAAAAATAATTTTATAAAATCAACAGTAGGTTCTCTACAGTGCAGTGTAGATGACAATTTATTGTGCAATAAATCACTTAGGGGAGGCATATGAAGCTACCTCCTGGTCACCACAGTTAATATTTGAAATGCGGAAAATTCCTTGATCCTCATTTAATCCCAGGCAACATCAAGTATTCTTGCTAGCAAATACATAAATGTTTATCTTTATATAAATATATAAACGTCTATCTCTATATAGATAGAGGTACTGGTGGCAAAGATCTATTTTCCATTTAACTCTTAAATAATTTAATTTATTTTTAAATAATTGCTTTGGCTAACAAAGAACTTAATTACAATAATTAGCGAGAAAAGTAATCGAGAAATTATCAAATTATCTTTGCAATGTATTTCAAAATAATTTTTCATCAGTGGAAATAAAACTGGTGAATTTAATCAGCCTTCAAAGACCAGTGGAAAACGATCATTAGATATGTTATAATTCAAAGACAGAGGCCACACCTTCATGATCATCTCATAATTGATAAAAGATTGACATTTTAGATATCCACTTGCATCTCCTATTCATATCAGTCAATTTGCATTTTAATTCTGAAAAATTAGCAACTGATAAAAAGATGCAATATTTTTTAAGAATAAAATAACGAGAAAATTGACACGATTACTGTTCAGCTCTTAAAAACACAATCGAATAATATAATACGATATAATCATTTATTTTATAAGACAGGTTGATCCAACAAAAAAGGCCACTCATGAAAATATCATTAAAATCTTTAATAATTGAGCGATTGGATTATTTGGATAATTCGGACCACAGTTTTTATCTTGAATGTTATTGGCACAATGTTTGAGTCGATGTATTCTCCGGCCATGTGATAGATTGATTTCGATCCATCGGCTATAACAGGATAAAATAAGAGCTGTGGATTAAATGTAGGGCTCCCCCTCGAGATTCCGTGCGGATTCCCGAGTTTGACAGAAAGATTCCAGAGTTTTACAAAATAGACTTGACAAAGATCGGAGCCTACATCGGTCCAAACGTATTTAAAATAACACTCAACACGAGAAGAGCCGTACGAATAACCCAATAATCCAAGTCATCAATACTTATCTCAACACTTTAGAAATATAATTGAGCCCTTGCTTTAATACTTCAATTTTATAAACAAGGATGATTGCTAGAAAGATTAAAGCAAAGTAGTATAAAACCTTCTCCAAGAAAACACAGCATCAATAGTGACTATATAAGCTCATTTTAAGAGAAAATGTTGATGTTAATATCCAGAAAAAATAAACGCCTGTACGAATGATTCCACAAAATCGAAGCAATGTGAACATTTTAAACTTGAAGGCTAAAGTCAAGAGATCCACTTGAACGGTACCAAGAAAGGATTGTCCCAGAGTTGTTCACAATATTTATGCCATAGTTTCAGCACAAAGGTGAACATTCGAAGTATATTTTACGTGGTAATAAAATAGAGACTATTGAACATTTATAACTGAAACTCAGTGAACATATCAAGCATAGACTATTAGCAACAGTAGCTTTACTTAACTAATTGTAATTTATAAACTAATAATGCTACTGGTGTCAAATTTTGACATGTGTCATTTTAAGGTTAGTAAAAATCATATGGAGTATTTCATTCTTATGTGTAGCCAGAACTTATTGAGTAATGTGTTGGTTATGTACAGGGAAAAATGTCCCCGATTGAATCTTTAATAAAATTCACAATCCTTAAGCCATATTTTTCTGTACTTGACTTGTCCATCAAGATTCAGTAATAAATATTCAACAGTTTTTTATCAACATTCAGTTATGTTATGTTTCAAATGTGCCGACTTGGACATGACGTTCAAAATTTTGAAAACCATCTAGCCAACACATCTGTTGGCACTGTTCTGATTTTCGGTTTGAAGCCCGCTCGATTCAAGAATAGTATGGGGATTTTGTTTTCTTTTTTAAGGTTTTATCGCTGCACTAACATCACATAAATTTGAAAGTTTATTGTCCAATGAATGTGAAACCCATTCAGAATTACAATTCCTACTGATGCCACAATCAGTAAAGTTTCCCCCACACCCATTCCAATGAGTCATTTGAAATGTGGGGAGTTACTCCATTCTTTGCAACCACTGTTTATTACTTACTGTATGTGTTTGTTTCGCTACGGCTCCAAATTTCGTAATAATTACCAAGTAGCGTTCAGTATTAATCAATGTGGAGGTCTTTCGAATTATACAATAAATATGAAAAAAAGGGGTTGAATAAATTGCCTTAGGAAAAGCAAGTCCCTCTGTAAAAGATAGATTTGTTGGTATTATACAGGTTAACATGAAAAGTACTCTACTCAATATATTTACGCATTAAATAAAAATAATATATCGAATAAATGTTTATTAGTCAAGCTGTACAAATCTGACCAGCAAACAATTTGTTTGAAGTGTCTTTCTTCCTCGTCCAATCAGAACTGATATTTTTTTTATGAAATTGAGTGAAAATATGTTCTTCTAAATTAATTGGGTTTTTTTTCCTAAGTTTGTTCAAGATATCTTTTTTAATTTCATTAATAATTTCGATTTTGTGGTCTTTTGTGAGGATCACCCGATATGTTATACAGAAGCTCAATCATATGATAATTGAATTATTTTAGAATTTAAATATATTTTTACAAGACATCAGATTTAGTAGAAACATGTAGAACTCTGTAAAAGCTTTGAATATTGAATGCTCGTCTTGAAAAATGCTAAAACTGATATTTGTGAAATAAGATGTCGATACCATTAACTTTTTTGAAGCTCTTGAAGATGTCGACATTCTCCTACATACAGTGCCTAGTGTTTCCAAATGCTCACCCATCTGGTACTGACGAGGCTCAACGTCACTTAACTTCAGTGATCTAGCAATAACTGGTGTGTTAACATGATTATGATGTATACAAGATGTTCACTTCCAACGTATCCTATCCATAGGCAGTTTTTAATTATCTTTCTTTTTCTAAGGTTCAGTTTATCACTTCCAACTATGTTTTCCGGGATCTTCTTTTTGTGAACTGACCCTGCTACATCAACTGTTCTACATTTACTAATCCAAAAACTCTCATTTATTCTTCCAACATGGTCTTCTTTCTGTGCACATTTTGCTATACCTTTCAGATTTAATCTTCCGCTGATATCACTAGAATTAAGCCTGTCTTTAAAACTAACATCACACGCCCATTGTACCCTTCTCATATTTCTCTGCATGAAACGGATGTTCCCAAACCTCACAGCCTTCAACGAGACCAAAAAAAACTTAAATTACTCGGACGTTATTTCTTATGATAAAAGATTTAAACAATCTAGAGAGTACAGTGGCTAAGATGTTGTATAATCTAATACCAATCCTGGTTCTCCCTTCAGTCGCTTTCTCTATTATTTAAAACTTTCATATAAGGTTTTCCAGCTTTAAGTTTTATGAAATTTTTTAAATAAATCTCGGAAAAAAGGGAATTTAAAAAATCCTCTTTTTCCGAGTTTTATTAAAAATAGTCTCTCTAATTCCATGTGCGTTTACCTAAAATGAATTTGTAAACCTATTTATTATTTTCTTCGCACAAGCAAGGGGCACATCGGTAAAAAGTTAGACTTCTGTTAACATCTAAAGTTTTCACTCAGTTCAATTACTTTCACGACAATCAAATATAAATTAGGTTCTGAGTCAAATACAATTGACGTTTTAACCTTTAGTTAAAACGTCAGTTCTATTTGATTTACAAATGACGTCAGTTGTATTTGGTTCACAAATGGCATTTTTACCAAATGCAAATGATGTTTAACTAAATACAAATGACGTCTTAACCAAATACAGTATTTGGTTTACAAATACGTCAGGCGAATACGTCAGTTTTAACCAAATACGTTAGTTTTAACCAAATACGTTAGTTTTAACCAAATAGGTCAGTTTTAACCAAATACAGTCAGTTGTATTTGGTTTACAAATGACCTCAGTTGTATTTGGTTTACAAATGACGTTTTAACTAAATACAAATGACGTTTTAACCAAATACAAATGACGTTTTAACTAAATACAACTGACGTTTTAACTAAATACAAATGACGTTTTAACCAAATACAAATGATGTTTACACAAAATACAAATGAAGATTTTAGCTAAATACGAATAATTTTTTAACCCACTTACTAATGATGTTTTTAGTAGAATACAAAAAATATTTTAAGCAAAATCCGAATGAGGTTTTAAACTTGATACTAAGGACATATGGAGTAAAATACAAATAAAATATTGAGCCCAAATAGAAATGACGTTTGAACAATACAAATGACGTTTTCAGATAAATATGACGCTTTTAGCCAAATAAAATGAACTTTGGAATAAAATACAAATGACGTTTTTTGCAAAAAAAAGAACAGATTACATGGCTCCCATAGCTCTTAACGACACGCAAATGTTTAAAAATACATTTATGAAAGGTAAAAACCAAAGACTTTGCTTTATATAAAATGTTCTGATATTCTAGTTTTAGTTATCAGTGAATCTATAATGGACATTTCATTAGAGTTCCAGTTAAGCTATAAACGTTACTGATTTCTGACACATATTTCTGCTTTTCCGCCGATATCAGATATTTTTATCATAATATATCTTAAATTACATATATTATAAATTTTAAATATTCCTGAGATTCAATTATAGATTATTTCTTATGATGAATATTTACATAGAAATAGCAGACTGTGTGGCATTAAATACAAGCCAATATAAATAAAAACTTTAAAAGTTGATTTTCTTTTTTATTGTTGATAAAACAATGTTGGATGAGAGCATTATATCAATTAACAGGCTATGTCTGTATGTCGGTCTTATTTCAACCTTGTCCTTAACTTTGAATTTGTAATTTGAGCTGATCAAATAATCTCCTGCTTAAAACGGAGGGAAGATAGACACTGAACAGCCGCTTCGTAAAATTCCTTAATGAAGAAGAATATTATTACGATGCATTGGATTTAATTTTACATCATCATTACTAACAAAAGTGTGTTCCTTTCGGTCCCATAATTTGCTAGAATACGCAATGTCACAACCAGCTATTCATTAATAAATTCAACATATACACTATACCCCCTCTCTCTCTCTCTCTCTCTCTTTCTCTCTCTCTCTCTCTCTCACACACACACACACACACACACACTCTCACTCTCTGTCCTGGATATGACCTTAAACTATATCCAATGGAAAAGCCCCAGTTTGTGGGCTTTGGGGAGTGTGGAACCACCCCTTAATTGCCATTGTTCCCAGGTCCACGCTGACCCGGAGTAGTAGTAGCTGTTAGGATCCAAACTATGGGTTAAATAGAAACCGTCTTGGAAGAAAATATATATATATTCTATCAAAAGATTTTTCTTCAGAAATCACTGGATTCGGCATTAAATAACCTGCAAAGGGTTGATATGCCGTAAAACAAAAACAACTAACCATCTCTCTCGCTCTCGCTCTCTCTCTCCCTTATATATATATATATATATATATATATATATATATATATATAAAGAGAAAGATCTCTCTCTCTCTCTCTATATATATATATATATATATATATATATATATATATAGAGAGAGAGAGAGAGAGAGAGATAGAAAGGTATAGTGTATATGTTGAATTTGTTAGTAAATAGCTGATTGTGACAATTTCTCGTAGATTTTCGTAGACATATGCTACCACGGAGGAGATAGTGTCTTGTAAGATGATCTCATGACAACAGTTCAGATACTGCACTATCGCCATAAAAAGGAGAGGCTAATACCTGAAAATATAGTCATGCTCAACGAACAGAGTATACTACCCCACCAAAGGAGGGTGTAATACCTATGAGGATGAAATACCTATGTGTTGTCTCACAACAACAGATACCACACTCTCTGAATTGAGCATCGAAAGATAATGCAATGACACAAGTAAAGAAGTTATAGTATTATTTCGATTGTTTACAGCTACCAAATTCCCATAAGTAATAGATATGTTTTTATTTAACTTCCTGGGTGCATTTTTATTAGTGTTATTGCTATGCATCTACAGACACTAATTATACCAGCTTACTATTGCATAATCATTTAGTTCTTCAGTTATTTTATCATATTAAATCCATAGCTTCGTAATTCGTGCGATTATTTTCAACAGGAAACCAGTCGTCGTCGCATATCCATGTTGTCTTCTTCCCTACACTGTGAATATTTTCGTGTCTCCATTTGCTGCTTAACTTTGAAACGGAAACTGAAACTGAAGGCCGCCTGGTATATTTTCTACATATAATTCTTCAATTAATTACACATATCAATTATTAAAAATGAATGCTTTATTCAGCTAAATTAAAAGTCAAAAAGGAAAGAGAGGTATACCCAATTAAGTGTAAGGCGCATTGCTTAAATTTAGTGTGGCCGACTTATATGGTATTTTAAAGGGTAATTCTTGTATTTATATAGTATTTGAAAGGGCAATTCTTTAATTTATATAGTATTTTAAAAGGTAATTCTTGAATTGATATGGTACTCGAAAAGACAATTCTTGAATTTATATGGTATTTTAAAAGGTAATTCTTGAATTTATATAGTATTTGAAAAGGCAATTCTTGAATTGATATGGTATTTGAAAGGGCAATTCTTGAATTTATATGGTATTTGAAAAGGCAATTCTTCAATTTATATAGTATTTGAAAAGGCAATTCCTGAATTGATATGGTATTTGAAAGGGCAATTCTTGAATTTATATGGTATTTGAAAAGGCAATTCTTGAATTTGTATAGTATTTAAAATTTCAATGTTTGTATTTATATAGTATTTGAAAAGATAATTCTTGAATTTATATATTATTTGAAAGGGCAATTCCTTAATTTATATGGTATTTTAAAAGGTAATTCCTGAATTTATATGGTATTTGAAAAGGCGATTCTTGAATTTATATGTTATTTTAAAAGGTAATTCTTGGATTTATATGGTATTTGAAAAGGTAATTCTTGAATTTATATGGTATTTTAAAAGGCAATTCTTGAATTTATATGGTATTTGCAAGGGCAATACTTGAATTTATATAGTATTTGAAAAGGTAATTTTTAAATTTATATTATTTGAAAGAGCAATTCCTTAATTTATATAGTATTTTAAAAGGTAATTCTTGAATTTATATGCTATTTGAAAATGAAATTCTTGAATTTATATGGTATTTGAAAAGTTATTGGAACATTGTTAGCAAAGTTAACTTTTGCGTTCAGGCTCTGACCAGTGACGTCATAGCATGAATAATTATTAGCATGTGAGGAAGACACCAAATAACAATGCATAACTTTTGATGTGAAAACAATCCAAAAATGCAGTAACTGTTTTTATTTCCATTGTTGCACACATATACTCCACAACTACTGAAAGTGATAAATTGGATCTTAAACAATGATATATTCATTTCATTTACAAAACTCTTTAAAACTAGCAGAACCTCCTAGCAGACAATATTCTTTTTTGCCCTGTTTCTTTCGAATGTTTCCTATTTTACGTAACGTTTCAATGACATTTTCTTCAGTGAAAAACCGCTGCCTATCAGAATTACTACGAGTTTCTTTTCTCACACCATTACAACACTGATCATATATTATTATTATCATATATCAGTATAATACAATATTCGAAAATGAGGCTAAATCAAAGGGAAGTCACCCTGATATTATTTACGAGGGCTGTCAGACTAGCCTTTTTAGAGCTAAATTTCGCGATTTTTTTAAGCGGTTTAGCTTTAAAAAATTATATTTAGTATTTTTTTTTTTTTTAAGCAGTTTAGCTTTCAAAATTTGTATTCAGTATTTTTTAAGCAGTTTAGCTTTCAAACATTGTATTTAGC
Source organism: Euprymna scolopes (assembly GCF_053919585.1). Lineage (NCBI taxonomy): Eukaryota > Metazoa > Mollusca > Cephalopoda > Sepiida > Sepiolidae > Euprymna > Euprymna scolopes. The sequence goes on along the minus strand of NC_136486.1, from coordinate 93,179,329 downwards.
ATTTTTTAAGCGGTTAATCTTTCAAAAATTGTATTTAGCATTTTTTTCAAAGCGTAACGTACGGACTAATTAAGGAAGGTACAAGCAGAATATCATATTCTTTGTTGGATTGAAGAAAACAATAGTCAAAAATGAAACTACAAAATATCGTTGCTGAAATTTCAAAACTGTTTTCGTTTCACAAATAAAGTGTTATATATTGAGAAATATCAAGAGATCTTTCCTATGTTAGAAATATTTGAGAAAAATTGTAAGTTGGATAATTGTCTGTTTGGCGTCATGAATACTAGAATACTAAGTGAGAGAAAACCCTGTTAATTTAATGAGTGTTTGTTTAGAGTAAATATTGTTAGGTTGCATTGAAACTTCATGAGAAAAAAAAATTCCCCTATAATGAGTGGTTGTTCAATGTCATGACTTTTACTTGCTATTGGCAAATTATAAAAGAAAATTGTCACTTTAATGAGTCATTGTTCGAAACCGTGATAACTAGCTAGCTCTGAAATATTGTAAGAGAAAAATGAATGTTTATAGAGTCATAACTCTGCACTAAAATATAATATGAGAAAAATGTCACTTACGTAAGCGGCTGTGTTTAAATTTGGCTACTTAATATTTACAATAAAAACTCGTTGAGTCACAACCTCTGTCAATAGATTACCTTTTACTTTCTTCCTCTCTCTACTTTTCTGTCTGTCTGTAGAAGATGAAAGTATAAGAAGGAACTTCTGACATTATAAATATGTTCACATAGGTAAACAAGTATAGCCGCATGGTAATCAACACATACAGGGTTATTCAAAGAAATATATAACTCATAGAATCGTTAAGAAAATTCAAAATCCGTTTTTGCTTCACCCGAAACTAGACATATTGCCACATGGATGTAAAGGGCTACTATATGGGGCCATGTCTACAAGAAACTATATAGAAAGTTTAGTATTGATATATCTAATCACATTACATTTAAATTTCTGTTTGCTAGTAGTCATGGGAGAGAGAAACAGGGAAATTATTAGAATAGAAGGCTTTACAACATCTAACCACCTCTACACTGGAGGGGTGGGATTTTGCTGCCTCCCTGGTTAGTATGTAAGTCCAGGGGACACTAATAGTTTATCATGGGAGTATTTGTAAAACGGGAACAAAGATGCAATATTGCGGCGATGAGACAGAGGTTGTAGCTTTGTTTATAATTCAGAACTTCTTGATTCAAATAAACTTGAGTCCCTGCCTGACTTTTCCAAGAGTTTTTAGTCATGGATATCGAATAGTCTTTGTCTTGTTAACATTACACGATAATGGTTACAACATGCAAAATTGTCAAGAATTCTGACGCTCTATATTCTTGACATTGCCTTGAGTTGGACGTTCATAGCACTGTTCTGTTCATAGATAATCTGGATATTGTTTTAATAGACATCTTTGATGTAATCTTACAGAAAAAGGTTTCAAGAGATATGGTTCAATGAGTGTGAATAACCAAAGTGTCACACCTCGTATCATTGAACTGTGAGAAAACATATACTGTTGAACACAAACTTGAGGGACAAATCAGGCATAAACTGAAGTTTATATTATTACTAGCAGGTTAGAGAATTAATGGTTTTAGCCAATTTTTCGATAGTTGTCATCCAAAGGATCGGGCTTCGAAACGATACCAATTCGTGAAAATCCGTCGCCTCTGTCGAAAGTTTTAGGTGGGCTACAAACATACCTACATACATACATTTAAACAGATTTTTGCCCTTTATACCATTATAATGTTTACTAAAATAATTCCCAGACTATTCCTGAATTGAAAAGAGCAAACACAGCCCAAATCAGGACAGTGCCAACAATAGAGGTGTGTATCAGAATTATTTGCAATTTTCGAATTTATATCCAAGATGTTCTTATTACTGACTGGTGATAAAACAAAGATTTATGGATATCCATGACTAAAAGTTAGTGGAAAAGTTTGCCATTTATTTAAGCTTATTTGTACCAAATATGTTAGATGTTTTCACAGAAATCTCTCCAGACAAGGCATGAAGCTATTTGATGTGTGAAGCTAAAGATGTCATTTCAAGATTAAAAACTAGCCAGCAACAAGTGTTGTATGGATAACTTTCGACCTAGTAAACAGCGATTCTTACACCTTTGTCAGAAATATCGTTAATGAAAGGCGAGTAAAGGATAAAATAAAGTAAGAGGCTGGCAAAAGTAAATCCAAGGTTCACTTTCTACTCCCCTTAAAGATTGCAGAAATAATTGTGAATTTTATTAACGATTTTATTAGTGGCATTCTGTTCGGGTGGGAGAGGGAGTGGGGTTCAAACGATATATTATAATGATTGTATTTATTATAAAGACATTAGTGATTCAGAATGGATATTTACTTGTCCCTGCTGCCTTTCATTTTTCTTTCAAACCGTCTTAATAGAGAATCGATTGTTGCTTGTTGGATCTATTTTGGCATAAAATCTTATGCATCAAGTTCATTACTGATGGATTAATGTCATATGACAGCGTAAAAAGACAAGTTAATAGAGATTGCTGATTGGCTAATCAACTGTATATTCATAAGTGATGTCTTTTCTATCCATCAGGTTCTAATTTAACGAGGAGAGTGACAAGTTAATGACTTGCATTCCTTATAGGCACTGACTTAATGGTAGGTGATAGACTAAACTGTAATCCAACAGTAACATTCATTTAAAAAACGTTAATCATAACCTTGGGTGGGATTGTTTTGATGGGAACCACTTTGATTTCTTAGCATCCAAAAGAACTAGTAGACTAACATTGTCAGCAACGGTTACGTTTTGTGTTAAAGAAAAAGATGAATGTTTTTGTGAATTGTGAAGGTGTGACTTTTCCACCACGATAATGCATGACGCTTACAATAAAGTTTACATGAGATTTGATTGAAATACTCGAGTTGGGAAAAATCGCACACGTTTCTTAATCGAGGAGATCAATTTAAAACCTTTTTTCTTGGACTTGTTAGTAATTTTAATTTTAAAAAATCGTATTTTTGTAGATATTTTAAAAATTCACAATCTAAGGTTTCAAAACTTGTAAAAATTCTTGGTACCATTTGTTTGAGAACACATTAAATGAAATAATTGCTTTGTATAATTGTATTCAGAAGTGAAAATATGTTATACGCTGCATAAAAAAACATTATGTCTAATTATAAATCTGGCAAAATAAACATTGCTACTTTTTGCATAACTGAACTTATTTTATTTTAAAAAGAACTTATTAATATTGGATATGCAGATGTATGTATGTATGTATGTATGTATGTATGTATGTATGTATGTATGTATGTTTTTAAAAAAAAGATTATCTGCCAGAAAGTAGACTTATGTTTACTTAATAGCAATGGCGAATAGCATCGCTCTCGTTTAGTCTCGAAAGACAATGGATACCTCCTGTAAGCATTATCGTGCATGTAATTGTGAGGCAAAAGCTGTGCAATCCCCAAATGCACCTCCCCTGAATCGGCAATGTTTGAGCCTAGTGGCAATGACACATCCAGGACGACTGGAAACAATACTGGGATACGCAGAGGGCATATACACACCTAAATTCCCAAATGATTACTCATTTTAATACTGACTACGCTCAACGTTGCTTAACTTCAGTAATCTAATGGGAACCGGTATGTCAACGTGATTATGCCGGATATAATAAAGTAATGGTCAATAAATACTTGCAAAATAGGTATTTATGTGAATAAACCATAATAACTATTAATGCAGCATTATATAAAATCCTTTGGATGGACTCATTCTTAAATATACGAAAATAAGAAATTGATCTCTCTACTTACTTGTTCTCTAAACTGACTGAGTTTTATAGGCCTCCATCGGCTAGATGCGACCATTACTAGCATCTTAGCTGTCTTGTTACTGAATTGATGGATATATGTCGTATAGCGATTACATCATGTAGTGTTAATCTTGACATGGTCGAGCTATGTATAAATCAAAGTGACATGAAGTCTGGGAAATAAACCAATTCTTACGTGTCGTGTAAGGTTGGTTGAGATTAAATATCTCAAATTAGAATAAAAACATGTTGCGCGGAACAAATTGCCAATAATGCTGTGCTGACTGAAAGGAAATCACCAAGAACAAAATGACCCCTAATGCCTATGTTCACTGTGTACGCCCCTTAATCTTTAATAAAATAATGAACTAATTAGTTAAGAGAATTTTAATGACTGTGTGTAGAAACACAGCGGTAGACATCCACAGGTGACGTGTGTCCTATTTGGAAAAACACTGGCATCCAAATGCAAAACCTGTCTGCTACAAAAAATAAAAAGACAAATGCAAATTTAGGTGCTATCGTGGTTTGAGGCGGCAATATAAAAAGACATTCTTTTTTGTTGTTGCTTGACGGCAGTAACATTTATCTTGTGGACGTCAGTTGGGAAGAGGGCGAAAAGATAATTACAGCAGCGCCGAGGATGAAGAAATAGAATGCAGATTATAAAGAAGAATACCGAATCCAAGATTTTTTTCTTTTTCTTTTCTTGTTTTGACAACAAGAAAACGTTTTATCGAGCATGAACATGACTTGTATGCTGAAAGAATTTACATGACTACATAAATGAGTCCCCATGCAAAAATCTAGAGTTGGAGTCAAATAAAATCGAGGAGTCGTCATCGCTCTCTCTTCCTGAACCGTCACTACCGCAAAATCGAGAGCAATTAATCTAATCAGGACTCAATGGAGTTTTGTCCAAATCAAGAACTGAACAATTGTATACAATTTTATATTGTGTATATCTATCTTGAATTAACCAGTAGAATAGATATAACTGAGTCTGTCTTCCTTTTGCGTGCATGAAACTGATTCATTTCCAGTGTGACAGACCCAAGAAGAAGTGGCCTATCAATCCGGAGGATGAACACAGGTCACATTGGGGTCCATGACCAAGGATTGACGCATATGTAGGCGATCCCTATTAGGTATCACTGAGAGTTCACAGCTCTACTAATGACAAACCTCGGCTATGCGCACAAGGAAAATGAAGAAATTAATGCAGCAATCACTAGACGATATTGTTACTGCAGCGATAGTAGAAGATGGACAATGAAAATCTATAATTTGCAGTTGAAGTTGTTACTTTAAAATAATCTAAAGTAAAAGCTAAGAAACTAATGAATGCAGCAAAGAAGTGTACAAAAAAATTGAGTGCAAATAACCATATATAAAATCTTTTAAGAAAGTTATAGTCCGATTGGTAATGCTGGAGTCCCTCAGAGGTCCATCCTTGATCCAACTCGCTTCCTGATCTACGTTAATGATCTTCCAAATCACATCCTTAGATCATTCATAGACATTTTTGCTGAGGACACTAACATCTTTGACAGCACAGCAAAGGCCGTAAACGACCAAGTTCTCTCTGATTCTCTCTCCTCTGATCTTGAACATGTGGTGCAATGGGGAAAAGTGGTTGGTTACTTTTAAAGCATCAAAAACCAAGCTTCTATCTTTACATCATAACGTTCCGATACCCATCTGGCATCAATTAAAATGAATGGCTCTCGTTTTGAGGAATCTCCATGTTTTGACAAGCTTCTGAGCTTGACCTTTACTCCTGATTTAAAATGGAATATGCACATCAAATCTGTTGCCAAGGTCACTGGAAAAATGATGGGATCCTTCTATCGATCCAGTAGATATCCACCTGCTGATGCAATAATCTACTTATATAAGAGCCAGGTACATCCAAGAATGGAGTATTGCTGTCACATTTGGGCAGGAACTGCTAGGAAGACCTTATCCTTAGAGTTCAGAATAGACTCCGTAGCCTAGTGGGGAATGCCCTCTTCCCTGCAACCTCTTTCTCCCAGAAGAGACGTTGCGAGCCTGTCTGTTATATCGTTATTTTCATGGCAAGTGTTCGTCTGAACTTCAATCTATGATCCCCCCTCGCCAAACTTTCACGAAAAACACTCGTTTGATTGAAAATACTATCAATAATTTACCCCACTCCTTATCTGTGCCTAAACCTAAACGTAGATTCCATGAACAAAGTTTCTTTCTTAGAACTGCACACCTATGGAACTCTCTTCCGTTCATTCTTTTTTCTTTTTTTTTACACAGAAATCACCACTTATCAAGGCCCAGATAAATAGTAGTTCCCTTGTAAAAAAAAAAAAAAAAAAAAAAAAAAACGTCTGTGGCTGTAAAGTTCAATGCGAGACTGACAATTTTTGTTGCAGAGAGGGCGTGTGTTCATTTTATCTCTGGTCCATTGAAGCGTCGCTTTGAAATTTCTGGATTACATTTTGTGTTAACCTTTGTTATGTATGGTGCAGCAAACTAAGTATTATGGTATCTATTCTATGCACAGTTAGGGATGAATAGGGAATAATAGGGATTAGTATTTGCTGCAAAAGAAAACACAAATTTAACCATATTCAACAACCAGTTTGGCATAAAGCACTCATTTTAAAACAATTGCTATAACATCTGCCCATAAATAGTCTAGTGTCATATAATCCAGCCATAATTTATATGATGACTTTACACATGCCTATTCATTTGCATTGTTTATGTTGTTTTTAGTGTATTGTTGGTGCGAGATTTGTGGTTATTTATTTGAAGATAAATCATTCACCTGACAAGAGACAGGTCAAAATCATCAAGTTGGCATCTGCTAATCCTCCTTGAACACTTAACTTGAAAAAGGGCATGTTGAATAAAAAACCGTTTCATGTTACTATTTGGTATATCTTTCCTATACAGGTGATTGCTATTTTGTCAGAAATAACAAACAAGTGCTTCAGCCGAACTAGAATACGGCAATAGAGCAGGAAAAGTTGAATTTACATACATATTTTGTTATAAAATGCCTGGCTGTTGCTTGTAAGCAAACAATAATAGTTCAATACTACTACAAACCACTGATTCTGTGTGTGTGTGTGTGTGTGTGTGTGTGTGTGTGCGTGTGCGTGTGTGTGTGTGTGTATGTGTGCGTTTTCTTTTTTATTTTCTTTCTATGGAGATTGTAATGCTGAGTATGGGGCAGCCAAACCAGCTGTCAACATTGCCCTGTTTTTATTGAAACCAACCGAAAGCTCTTTTTAGTATCCTCGTTGTTCCCAAATAATGCAATTGTCTGGATCACTTTTACACTTGGTTTACCAGGAATTTTAGTTAGAGGGACTTCAGGTTCTTCTTCATAAGCCCTGTAAAATCTATAATAACTGGTATGATTGATATCTCTCTAAGATTCCAGTTTCTTTTCATATCATACATGAGACCTTGATATTTAGTCTGTTTCTCCCTTTCAGCTCTGTTCAGACCTCCATCATTATGGACACTCACTTCAACCAAAGTTGCAACTCTCTCTGACTTATTCCATATAACTATGTCACGTTTCACGGCAGCATTTTCGAGGTAGGTGGCTGTAGGGATTACATGGTCATAATGTATGATATATAACTCATTTCCAACTGTTCTTTCAGGTTGCTGTTCCCAGAACTTGCTGCTGCATTGGATGTATAATGTTTTACAGATGGTCCAGTGGAGATACTTACATACTCCATCATGTCTTGCTGTGTTGTAGCCGTCCCTCAAAAGAACCTTGCAACTTGATACCAGGTGACTCACACTTTCCAATTCCGTGTGGCAGAATCTGTATTTGTTATCATTAATGAGACCTGCCATTTTCTTGAGCAGTCATTATAACCCTTTCCTGATCGTGGTGGAGGGCTCTCCTCCTGAGCCAATCCAAAGGACCTTCCTTGTCTATGTATCCCTGGAAGAGTTCCCTCAAAAAACACTTTACATGCTGATGTTGGTCCCACTGTTTAAGGTTCCTTTTCTGAAAGATTTCGATATATTTCTGCCGACTCCTTCTTGCTATTTCTGTGGCAGGCTTGTTTAGTGTTTCAGCCTCATCTGTGAGACAGCCCTGGCCAAAATGTTTTGCCAGCTGGGTAACTGATGTTGTTCTGCTGGCGCTTGTCTCTTGATGTTCATATACCATTGAGAGGATGTGGTTCTGGCAGCTTCTCAGATACTGGCCTGTGCTCACTATTGTTGCTCTATGTTGATGGTTGATCTTTGAGAGTCCTACTCCTCTTCTCCTCTGTGCAAATACAGTCTTGGTAGACACTGATTTCTATATATTATTTTATGAAGCATTAGTAGCTTCCGTGTCTTGACATCTAGCCGGTTGATGTATTTTTGTGGCCAGTCAATAATACCAAACTATATGTTAATACTAGCATGGCAAGCTGGTTGATGAAAGTTATTTTATTTTTATTTATAAGCTGTGTTGTCAGATCTTTCTCACATGGCGTACATACTCTTTGCCAATCTTCTCCCTCATCTTGGTATGTTGTATGTTATCATTTTCTTCAATGCCAACCTACTTATAAGACTCATGCTCTTCTAGGTCCCTGATGTCGATGTCTTCATTTAGCTGCATATTTTCTGTGCGGGTCTTCTTTCCAGCTCTGAGTGTACACTTGGCACATTTATCCAGGGTCCTGGATATGATGGTGAGGCCCCAGCTTGCGGGCCTTGGGGAGTGTGGAGCAACCCTTTAATTGCCATTGCTCCCAGGTCCACTCTGACCTGGAGTGGTAGTACCTGTTAGGGTCCCAACTATGGGTTAAATAGAATCCGACTTAAAAAAAAACAAATATACTCCATTAAAAATCGTTCCTCAAAATAACTAGATTCGGCATTAAATAACATGAAAAAGGTTGATATGCCGTAAAACAAAAACAACCAACCAACATTTATCCAGGCCAAACTTCATTCCGATGTCATTGGAGAAGGTGTGCACTACCTGCAAATGCTGATGCAGATCCGTGTTAGAGCTGTCATACAGCTTAAGATCATCCATGAAGAGCAGATGGTTTACTCTCTTGCTTGGATCTTGGTGGCATTCCTGACTCAAATTGTAGGCACTCAGATTGTTATTCAGGAGCTTGTTGAGTAGGTCTATTACCATACAGAAGAATAAGAGAGATAAACCGTCACCTTGGAATATTTCCCTCTTCATGTTTACTTCAGGGATGATGGTCGCCCCTCTATTGTGACTTAATGATATGGTGGTTTTCTACATCGGAAGGTAAGCTGCCAGTGTTTGTCTAATTACTAGGTGAATCTTGTATAACTCAAGGCATTGAAGTAATCATGAGTGTGGCACGCTGTCAAATGCCTTCTGGTAATCCATCCATGCCATGCTCAGGTTTCTTTGTCTCTTCCTACAGTCTTCTACGATGGTCTTGTTGATCAATAGCTGGTCTTTCGTACTGAGGCATTTTCTTCTGCACCCTGTCTGCTCTTTATCAAGGTAGGTCCCAGAAGATAGGTGGTCATATATATCATCGGCTACCAAACCAGTGAAAAGCTTGTAGGTAGTTGTTAGACAGCATATTGGCCTGTATTTATTTGTGCGATGTGTCTCTTTGGTCTTAAGTATGAGGCTTGTGTCCCATTCTGTCAGCCAGGGTGGTGTTTCTTCTTCACCTCTTAGCATCCTGCTGAAGCACTGATTGTAGTGGCGATGGAGTGCAGTCAATTGTTTCAGCCAGAAGTTTTGGACATGTGCAGTATGAAAGATCCGCTGATAAGCATAAAAGAAAAGGAAGAAAAAAACAATGACTGCTGCCTTTAATTATATGCTTGTGGGTCTCATGAAGTAAGGAGATTTCTCTTTATCTCATATGCAAATGAGATGCGGCTGGTTTTAATAAAAAAAAAAAGCCAGTTTCTCAGAGAGGAGCAAATTTGGAGTCGTGAGTTTGGATAGCAGTGTAACGACTTTAACTACTAAAAATGTTAAATGAAAGTACAGAAAGCAAAATAATCTATTATTTTAACACATTTATTTAAATATAAACAATTTGTCTTTAACAGGGGTTAAAGAAACATGACTAGAGATACAAATATAATATACAAAGAAAAATATATGTTATTAACCTTCGCCTCCTCCTATGCAAGAAGATATGAAACAAGGTCAGGAGCTGCTTTGAAATACTTATCCGAAAAGAGAAAGCCTTGTTCTGAATTTCCATATATGCTTCAACATAAAAACACAAAACTAATCTCTACTTATATATAAAATAGCGAGGGGTACCCGGCGTTGCCCGGGTGTTTGGAGGTGTGTGTGAAAACTCCGGGGGGGGGGGTAAAATAAAAAAAAATGTTTTGGTAGGTAAGTATGAGGATCGAACCCGAACCCTAACGACAAAGTTGTAAATTAAAGTGTGAAAAAAAAAAAAGAGTGCGACAGTTTTAACCATTGGGCCACCGTAAGATGCTAACAGAAAGACGTTTGAATTTATTTAATTACTTGGATTTGGCAGGTGCACGTTTTAATAACTTAATGAGGTCAACTTTTGACTGCAGGGTAGCATTTCATTTAGTGCGGCAATGCTTTTTTTTCTTTTTTTTTCCCCAAGACGTTGGGGGTAGGGGGAAACATTATAGGAAAAGGCCTAACCTACATGGGGCGAGCGAAAACTGTTGAATATTTATCTTCCCGAAGTCGAGCAAATTAAATAGATAGGTGAGGTATGTTGTTAAATCTGAGATATTACGATTTACATGTGATATAAAAAGTTTTTAAAAGTTGTGAACCGACTGACCGCTTCTCTGAAAAAAGCCTTTCTTGGAGATACACAAAAAGCGAACATACATTTTCGCTTTTATATATATAGAAGGCATTTTCTGTGTGTGTGTGTGTGTGTGTGTGTGTGTGTGTGTGTGTGTGTGTGTGTGTGTGTGTGTGTGTGTGTGTGTGTGTGTGTGTGTGTGTGTGGCTGGCTGGCTGGCTGGGCAGATTTCTTGGAAATTTCACACAAATGCACTTCATGTGTTTGGTAGTGTTCTTAGGTTTTTTATCGGAATGTCTTCAATAAGTATTGAAAATCATAATCGAAAAAAATTTGATAAAAGAAGAAATAGTCGATTTTGACTAAAGTTAACACCTTATACAACCAAACATCACAAGTGCATTTGAGAAGTTTTATTACCATACAATCAGAAAGGCCCGGCATATAGGAATAACAGTAGGCACTATGATATTACAGATGCATATTTGTTTCTGCTTAATTCAAGCCCATATATAAAAATAATTTTATAATTTCATAAAATAAACAGTAGGTTCTCTACAGTGCAATGTAGACTACAATGTATTGTAGACCAAGTCACTTTGGGAGAGCATGTGAAGTTTCCTACTAGTTCACCGCGGTGGGTCCCTAACTAAAGCAGGAAATCTATCGATTTTATGGAAAAACTGGTGATTTCACCGATTATGGTGACAATAAAAGCATGGAAAAGTAAAACATTCGTTGATCCTCATTCAATCCCGGGCAACGTCGATTCTCCCTGCTAGTATAAAATAGATATTTTATGTAGATAGAAAAAATAGAAGTATTCCATGTGCTTGTATTTTGTATAGCATGTTGGTAATGTAATGGACTCTTCATTTCCTGAAGGTGATTACTCAGGGATATTAACAGCCAAATTGGTTCCGTGTATAGCAACAATAAATTCATTCATTTCTATAGAAATAAGAGACATTTACTGGTGAATAATGGAAATGCCAGGCTGAATGTCTACAACAATGTTTTGTGTATTTGAGTATTTTGATTTGTCTCTTGCAGAAAGTATATATTTATGTAAAAAATGACGATAAGACATTTACTTTCATTCATACAACATTATCTAATTTATTTCATGTCTTATTCATTAAACATTATTCATTAAAGCATGAAATACAAATTACATTTTGAAACGCTTTTTCTTCTTCTTCTTCTTCTTCTTATTATTATTATTATTATTATTATTATTATCATCATCATCATCATTATCATCATCATCTATTATCATCCCGAACATCCCTTAGAATAACAATGGAATATTCCAAATCGCCCCGGCTGTTAAAATGCTGAATTCCCTTACAACGAAATAGAATATAGCAAAACTTCCAATAAACACTTGCTTAAGATAAATAAGTTAATTATCGCCAGTCATTGCTGGGTCGATGCAGATCACAATCCTAATAAGTTAGTTATCACCAGTCAGTGTTTGGTCGGTGCAGATCACCACCATTCCCATTCTAGCAACAACAGCAATAGCAATACTAATAAGTTAGTTATCACCACCGAGTGGATAGTCGGTACCGATCACAATAAAAATGTTAATAAACTTATATTTGCTGTAGGTTATTGGATTTTCTACTGAAAAAAAAAAACTTTTTTGCGCTGTCCTAAAAAGTATCATCTTTTATCACAACATAATTGTTGATTAAATATATTTCTTAAGCTGTGGAATTTCCAGGGGTCCTGCTAGTTATTATTATTATTATTATTATTATTATTATTATTATTATTATTATTATTATTGTACGTAGTAGTAGTAGTAGTAGTAGTATTTACTCAATAGAAGTAGTCACACAGGTCATCATCAAAGATTTCTCTTTGAGAACAACTTGTTGTGTTCTCTGGAATCTGAGTGGCAACAAGTCTCCCCAGATTTCCAGTACTCTTCACCACTTTTGATAACCTTTGCAGTTGAATTTGCGTTATTGCAACAGTCAGTTACCATGGATTTCTCGTTGGTAGCCACCATTGGTTTTCACTGGAATTATTATTATTATTATTATTGGCTCACATGGAGCGTTCACACAAGTCAGCAAACGATCGGTTTGGAGATCAAGAAGCTGAGTGACAACAAGTCTCCCCGGACGTCCAGCTCTCTCCACCTCCTTCGATAGCATTTGCTAATAAATTTGCGTCATCGCAATAGCTTCATACCATTGATTTCTCACTGGTAGTGGCCATTGATTAATACTAGAATTTGAGTGGCACTAAGCCTCCCCACGATCCCAGTTCTCTTTGCGCTTGTCAAGCGGAGGTCTGGCCAGCACTCTCTCCTCGGTCTTTCCATCCTCCTTGACCCTTCTTGGCTCTTTGGTACCACTTTTCTATTAGGGGGGACGGTGATGAGACAATGGGGGGGATGCATGATGGTGGTGTAGAACTTGTAGATATGCAGCTTCGGCGTTCTTCATTCCCTGTAATGCTTCCTTGTTATATTGTCTTTTGTTATTCTCCACATTCTAGGGTTTTCCTTAATATTTCAGCCATTTGCATTATCGTTAGGCATTGTATTTTTTTGCAGTTATTCCTCTGATTCCAATTTCTGCCATTCTTTTTTCAAAGTTTTTCGGAATTGTTCCTAGTGCTCCAACTATTATCGGTACTATTTTGATTTTCTTCATCATCCAAATCCCTTTTAACTCTCTGGCTAGCTCTGTGTATTTGCTTGGTTTCTCCTTTTCTTTCATACTCACCCTGTGGTCAGCTGAGACAGCAAAGTCTACGATTTGACAGGATTTTTCTTTCTTGTTAATTATTACAACATCTGGTCTTCTTGCTTGGATGGGTTTGTCCGTTTGTATGTCCATGTCCCATAGGATTTTGTGGTTCTCGTTTTTGAGTGCTATTGCAGGTTTATGCTTGTATCATTTATTTGTATGCTCAAAATGAAGCCGTTTGCAAAATTCCCAGTGCAACGCCCTCCCCACTTGATCATGTCTGTTTTTGTATTCCTTTTGGGCCAGTTTGCTGCATTCACTTACTATATGGTTTATCGTTTCGTCTCTTTGTCCACAGAGTCTGCATTTGCTGTTTTCTTGTGTTTTATCAATCCTTGTTTTGATATGGCTGGTTCTTATCGAGTTATCTTGTACTGTAGTTATTAGAGATTCAGTTTCTCAGTTTATATGTCCTTTGCGCATCCATGTCCAGGTGTTTTCGTTATTCTCATCTTTTGTCATTCTTATGAATCTTCCGTGGAGTTGTTTCTCTTCCCATTTTTCTTTTCTCGTTTTGTCTTTTGTCTCTCTGCTTTCTGTTTTGTTGGTTTTCTCTGTGTCTCTCGTTACCATAATCATCCTTTCAGTGCTTTGCATTATGTATTTTTCTAGTTCTTTTTTTGTGTCCTTCACACAGTCTTCTATAGAGATCAGTCCTCTCCCGCCGTCTTACCTTTTCACATAGAGTCTATCAATATCGACTTTGGGTGTAGTGCATTATGCATGTGATGAGTTTCCTGGTTTTCTAGCCGAGCTGTCTCAGTTCTTCTTTTGTCCATCCTATAAACGGTTCTTCTTTTGTCCATCCTATAAACGATCCAGAGTATCTCACTAGTGACACTGCCCATGTATTTATGCCTTTTATTAGGTTTCTACTATATAATTTAGTGTCCAGGAGTTTTCTTGTTCTCCTGAGGTATTCCTTTCCAATTTTCTCTTTCATTTCTGTTGCTCTGATGGTGTCCGCTTCCAGAATTCCCAAGAATTTGTAGTCGTCTTGTTCTCCTAGTGCCCTCATTTCTGTTTGGTTGAGTAGTTCCACGCCTTCTGTCGTTTCCAGTTTTCCCTTTTTTATAACTAGTTGTGCGCACTTTTCCCTTCCAAATTCCATTTGGATATCTTGGCTGAAGATCCTGATAGTGTTAATTAGTGTCTCTAGCTCCTTTTCGGTCCTTGCAAAAAGTTTCAGATCGTCCATGTACATCAGCTGGTTCATTTTTTCTTCTGTATTGAGGAACTTGTATCCGGCTTGGCACTTTCTCAGAATATAATTCAAAGGCATCATGGCTATGATGAACAGTAATGATGATAATGAGTCTCCTTGGAAGATGCCTATTTGTATGTTAATTTCTGTTATGTGTTGTCCATCAGCTGTCAGTTCCAATCTCCATGTTTTCATTGCATTTTCTATTACATTGGTGATCCTGCTTGGTATTTTATACATTTTTAGGCATTCTATTAGCCATGCTTGAGGGATCCTGTCGTATGCTTTTTTTGTAGTCGATCCATGCCATGGCTAAATTTTTCCTCCTCCTTTTTACCTCCTTTAGAATCTTTTGTTCAACATATAGCAGATCATCTGTTCCTCTTTTTCCTTTTTGGCATCCTTTCTGTTCCTCGGGGATGAGTCCAGTGTTATTCAGTAAGTGGCAGATTTGTTCCCTCAGTTGTGCTGTCAGTATCTTCCACATGGGTGGTAGGCATGTGATTCGCCTATAATTGCTGGGGACGGTTCCTTTCTCCGTGTCCTTCTGTAGCAGTGTGGTTCTACCTTTTGTCATCCAGTCTGGTACGTTTGCTTCCTGTATACATTATTATTATTATTATTATTATTATTATTATTATTATTATTATTATTATTATTATTATTATTTACCTCATACGTAAATATTGAGTACAGTTAGGTTTGCAATGATGAATTTTGTCTCCATTTGAAACGATCACATGTTTGACCCGAGTGATGGGTGGTTTTACAGAGATCTTTGTGCAGAGTGCTTGCTCATCTATTCTTTAGCATTCCTCTTGGTCGCTTCCTAGCGACTTCTAACCCAAAGTTAAATTCGGATAAAGACCGGTTTCACAGAGATATTTGTGCAGGATGTCTGTCAATCTCATCATCGGCATTCCTCACATTCATTTCCCAGCGACTTCTTATGCAAATGTAAGTTTCACGACAGTGTCACTGTTAGTCTTCAGCACATGTCCATACAATGGATCCAAAATTCTCTCATCTCGTTGTAAATCAGTGCAATGCCATATATAGTTCCCATGTCTTCATTAATCTCGTCATCAAGCAACATAATTACAAAGCATATTGGTTTCCAAAACGGTGATTCTTCCACCCACTTTATCAGAGAAGTCAGAGCCTACCTTATGGGGAGTGGTGACATTTTTAACGGACGACAGATGTTGGAACAGATAGTACTCGCTTTCATAGTTCTAGTAGCAGGAAAGAGAGAAAACTAGACTTTAAAACTTAAATGCGCCACCCTTTCGTCAATGCTCCATCAAGATTCCGCGCCTATTAGTTGTTAATCATGCCATCTTATTAAATCTTTTCCTCGAGTCTCTCTTAGCATTAATAAGTATTTGTGTTTGTTTTTTTATTAAGGAGCCACTAATCATCCAGGCCCTAAAATTCACTCGAGAATAAAGGTTAATGAACGTCAGGTGGATGGTGAGAGAACACCGTGATTGATAATAGTGGAATTTGGGCAGAATTTTATTATTTAAGAGGACTGCTAAACAAGAAGTTGTTTATATTGGACTTGAAAACAACCATGAATTCAGGAATGTTATTTTCTTTTAGGCTTCTGCACAGATAGAGAGTAAAGGAAATTGTTTACAATATTTGTATTTATTGTGAATGTTTTATTGCCATGAAAATAATGATAGAGCAAAGATAGACTTGAAAATTTTTCTCAGAAAGAGGTAGAGGCGAGGAGAAAAACATCCAAAAAACACAAATGAAGTATAAAAAACTAGTGAAAATTTAAATAATGCAGTATCTTTTTAATAGGGTGCACTTAAATAACTCAAAATGGCGTACTTTTATATAACGCGCCATGTTATAAACTCGCATACATTTAAATGGACTAACAGTATTTTTTAAGTGCAATGTTGTTTTTAATAGGGTCAATAACTTTTAAATGGGATACAAACACAGAGGTCACCCTGTTTTCATTTTTTTTTTTTTTCTTCCTTTGAAGATTGTAATGCTGGGTATGGGGCAGCCAAACCAGCTGCCAACATTGCCCCGCTTTTTTATTGAGACCAACCGAGAGCTCTTTTTAGTATCCTCGTTGTATGCACTTACATGTGTTATTCATTTTTTAGATACACTTAAACCAAACAGTTTTAAATGGCATTCAATTAAATTCGGCAATTCCTTTTTAAATGGTGTACATTTAAATAACCTAATTTTAATAGCATATACTTAATAAGTTTTAAATAGTGTACACTTAATTAGATAACTGTTCTGAAATAGTATACACTTAGATGTGTCAATCTTTCTTATATTTTGTACAAACATATTAGTCAAAAATGTTTGACTGCTATATGACCCTCTTTAAATGGAGTACATTTAAAATTAGTTACAATGTTTTCAATTGTATAATTCTCGATAGGTAAGAGGTTTTAACTGCACACATTAAAACGAAACATTTTGAGTTTAAAATCTGTGTTCTTACGTGGATCACTTTCTTTGATATTGTTGAAGCTCGACTGAATACATGGAATAAATAACTACAACACAGAAGTAAATTAGAACAGATATATTGAAAACAAGAAAGTATATACAATATTTACATAGCGTCCATTGGTATAGTCATGGGAAGAGACCGTCCCTGGAAAAGGTGTCCGCTGGGTAGTCGTCGAATCTTGATCTCATGTCTCCCTGAGTCTCTCACTGAGTCACTCGTTGGGTTTCTCCCGTCTTTACGGTACCAACCATATTTATATAGTTGACACTCCACATATGCTAATTAGGTAGATCCTACCACAACAATTATTTTATTCACAAAAGGATTTATGAGGAGAAAATGTTCATTTTTTTGTGATAGATGTGTCGTGAAAATTAAATAAAAAAACTCCTCAATGTGCCGCCATGTAATAAAAATTGGGAACCACTTGTTTATAGAGATAAATATAACTTATTTCCTTTTAAATAAAGAAAAAGCTAATATAGATAGAGAGAAATGAGATGAAATAACGGAAACATTTTTACAAAATATAGATTTTTTAAAGGAAAAAAACCCGCATTTTTAATCCGGAACAAAAATCAACAATGCCAACCTAGTATTATTGTTCCTATTTACAATGCCTCCCCACGGGACAGAGTTAGACACCAGGGTCGTTTTTTTATGCGGAGAAAAGGAACAAAAATAAAAATTGTCTCAGTCGTGAAGGATTTCTCCTCCACTGACAGAGAACAAGAAATTGAAGTGCAGCATCTGAAGAACAGATTGTGAGGGAATTTAAAGACGTTCAACGTTCAAGTATATTGTTGTTTAGATAATTTCACATTTATACTCTCTAACTTTTACAGTTTTTGCGCCCTATCTTATAAAATGGCGTCTCTTTGCACGTCAGTTCATTGTTACACTTGTACTTGTATTCACCAAGAACCCATTATATTTTCTCGTTTTTATGATATTAAGAAAAGAGACGGTAATGTCTAGACATCGAATATCACATGCGTGTAACTACCGCAAAAGGAAAAGCAATAAATTCGAATACCAAACAAAGAAGTGTACACAGTCCATCACATACTGACAAGCTGTATAGATTTTGAACAGATCGGTTTGAGATACTACCAAAAAAATCAAATAAAAAAACTAAAAGATATCTTCAACGGGTTTGACCAAAATCAATCTACAGGGTGGCCGAAAAGTCCCAGGACACTGAAGCCCCGACTTGACCACTCCAGACAACTCATTATGGCGTTTAATTAAAGGTCAAGTTTCTGGTATTAGATACGAAACCATTGATCAGCTAAAGCATGCGATTATTGCAGCTTTTGCTAGCGTATCAAGGAATTCCCTAAAAAAATGGCACAAAGAACCTGGAGGCGAATGGAATTGTGCAAGAACAACGAGGGCCAACATACTGATCCCCTAGACCACTAAATTACTCTAGTTGTTTTCTGCTTTGTTTCTAATAAAGTTCTCTTTTTTTGTTGAATATATATGTTTTCTGTGTGTTTCATTAAAAAATACTGTGTTTTATTAAAAATACATGTATAGTGTCCTGGGACTTTTCGGTCACCCCATATTTCTAAGATTAACAAAGCTATATGATATAGTCGAAAGGTTACTCTGAAACATTAGTAGTGTTTCACTTCCATTCATAATATACAATACTTACATAGAGTCCATTGGTACAGTCATGGGGAGACCGTCCCTGGAGAAGGTGTCAGCCAGATGGTCGTCGACTCTCGATCTCCTGTATCTCTAAGTGTCTCACTGAGTCTCTTGTTGGGTCTCTCGCGTCTTTACGGTACCAACCATATTTATATAGTTGACACGCCACGTATGCTAATTAGGCAGATACTACCACAACGGATATAGTATAAACTTTAATGTGTCACCCTGATTTAGGTGCTATACATTTAAATGTACTATACCTTTTAATGCATACATATGTTTAAATGAATTACTTTGTTTCAAATGACATACGATAAGACAGTGCATCAGTCCACAACTCCATCCTTGTCATAGATTATTTGATCAAAATGGGCATCAGGACAGTTCATCACACTCGCTTATCATGTAGACCTTGCTCCCTGCGACTTTCGGAGCTTAAGGAAAACTCTAGAGGCTGTCATTATGAGACAACTGAGAAGATGAAAGAGGTTGTGACGGGGGTAATTGACACTACTTAGATAAGAGGACTTCCATGGGGCTCTTCAGAAGTTGTTAGAACGGTGCAACAAGTGCATTGCAGCCGGAGAAGATTGCTTTAAAGGGAATTAGAGATTCATATGTGTACTATCAATAAAAGTGCCCATATAAAAAAGTCTAGAAACTTGTTGAAGGCACTTCGTACATTTGAAATGACTCACTTAGTTTTAAATGGCATACACTGAAATAAGTAACCTGTTTTATTTCAAATTTTTCAGCCATCTGATATTATATCAGTTTCTAGTAATTCCCACGGGCTAG
Source organism: Euprymna scolopes (assembly GCF_053919585.1). Classification (NCBI taxonomy): domain Eukaryota; kingdom Metazoa; phylum Mollusca; class Cephalopoda; order Sepiida; family Sepiolidae; genus Euprymna; species Euprymna scolopes. The sequence continues at coordinate 93,159,814 of NC_136486.1, read as the reverse complement.
TAATCCCAGCCTCTAGTTTAGCAAGTGGATTCTGACAGGGCTTTAATTTCCTGTGTTTCTAAACTGACAGTTTTATATACTAGTGGATTTACTCACTTAGTGTTTGGTGCATCCTATTTTAAAGAGTATACAATGAAGTAGATCACTCTGTTTTAAATGGTCTACAATGAAATCAGCCAATATGTTTTCATTGAAAATATCCAGTGCCATGGAGCACTTCAGGGCCCGTGGCGCAATGGATAGAGACGTTGAATCTCTATCGTTCCAGGTGAAAATTGTCTGAAGATAGTGGTTTCAATCCTACTCAAAGCCGGCCAGAGGCTTACTTGACCAAAACATGGTGTGACAACAACAACTATGGATGGCAGTGACTGCTGAGAATGCAGTTAGGAGATTTGGAGTTCCTATCCCATCGCAGTTACCACGTGACCAAGGTCAGAGGAATAGTTGGCCGAAATGTCGTGAAACAACAACTAAGAAAACTGAGGATAATAGTCCGCAATAATAAATTAATAAATAATATTCATCTCAATAATGAATTCCAATTAAATAATATATGTATCTTTTGGCCTGAAATATTGCATACTTCAATTTAAATTCAAATATTTTTCAGTGGTGTTCACCTAAAATCGGTCAGCAGATATTTATTAAAATTTATAAGGGGGAATCTTGGCTAGCAGTTGAAGATTAATATATTTGCTCACATTACATTTAAATTTCTGCATGCTGGAACAATGGAAGAGACAGGTAGCCGGAAGAGAATTCTAACAGTTTGAGGATAGAAGCAATTCTTCCAGCATATGGGAACATTTACAAAGAAGATGTGGGATTTTGCTGCGAATCTGGTGAGTGGTGATATTTTTGTTGAGAGGGAGTAAGTTTATTAGAGCATATTTCATGGAAGTGCTTTTAAAAAAGCACAGGGATGCAACATTGTAAGGATGGGACATAGGATGGAACTTGATAGCACTCATCGTTTTAAATCCTCACATGGTGTTGTTCATCATTTAAATGGCAATATTTTTTACCCCCATGCTCGAATGGCTCCATAGCCTTAATGGGCTATAAAATCCATTAATAAAAGAAAAATGTGACAAATATTGTAGCCTGGAAGACAGTGTAGAATCTATTAGTTTAGGATTCTTTTTGTACTCTGGTCGATAGACTAGTGGCTTGTGAATCAGTTTAGATGTGACAACAATATTCTATGCAGGTTGGAACGGTGGTCTTTTATAGATATATGGAATTGGCAGGTGTAACAAGTTTTATAGACAAGTAGAGAGAGACTAGCTTCTTTGTAATAGATATGACAATCTTACGTCAGTTTATGTTGTCTTCGAATGTCAGGTCGTAGAGTTCGAACATTAAAAGACTCTTTAACAAAAAAGTAAAAATCAACAACATATTTTTTTTATTTCATAAATCAAATTTTTAATGAAATTTTTTTTGTGATCTTTCACTTATCATTTTATAAGACGAATGGAGACTTCCGCAGTTTCCAAAAATATTCTTTATAGAAAGAATTGAAATTGCAATAAATATTATATTAAACGTCTGTTCAAACAAAATCTTAAAGGAATTCAAAAGATATCCATTAATTAATTAAACATGTTTCGGCCTTTTAAAAACAGCCATTAACAATTAAAGAAAAAAATATTTTATGCTCTACAATTTCCTTGGGAAATATTTGACAGGAAAAATTGACATCGTGTGCATTTATGTTATGTAATTCGTGTAACACGAAGAACGCTCAGATCTGGCTCAGATCTGGTAACTTTGTGTAGGTGTAAACAAAAAAGAAAACGATAGTAAAAACTGTTTTTACAGATTTTTTGAGATGATTAATAGCTTGGATTATTCGATCTATTATAATTAACTAGCTATACATTTGAATTAAATTAATCGTACAGTTTGAAATATGGCATGAAACTTCCCATATAAATTGATACTAGCTAAGTGGTTAATGATACAGACTGAAAACTTGTGTGTGCCAGGTTCGAATTCAGTTTGCCTCACATCAATATTTTCATCAAACCCATATCTTACCTTCTGTCTAACCTCCTAGAGGGGAGGTAAATGAAAAATAAAAATTTCCAGGTTCAAAAGATGAACCTGGAGAATTTCGAAGGTTACCTTGGCCAAAACATTGTGAAAATAGCAACCAAGTTAAGAGTAATACTTGTAATAATATATGAATAATATAATATGAGATCGATATTAAAAAAAAATGATATGAACTAAAACTCACAGGATGTAAAAACTAAATAACAAACAGATTTCAGGTCAAGTGACAAAATTAAGGTGGATCCAGTTTTTTTTTATGGAAATCGCTCCAGACAATGCACGAAACCACTTGTTACAAATAACTAAAATACTACATTGATATCAAAGACTAGACAACAATAAGCTATATATATATATATATATATATATATATATATATATATAATTATAATTATATATATATATATATATATATATATATATATATATAGAGAGAGAGAGAGAGAGAGAGAGAGAGAGAGAGAGAGAGAGAGAGAGAGAGAGAGAAAACAGAAAACAGCAATTATTCTCCCTTTTTCAGAAACATCGCTCGTGGAATATGAAGACTAAAGGGCAAACTAAACAAAGTGAGTTTCCTCTCCCTAATTTCTATACTAAAAAAAACAGACTAGGCTAGACTACATGGTTTATCGGATATTGATATGTGTGCTCACTCTCAGCCTGAACAGAGACTAATGAAGACAGAATTTAAGAGGAGAGTAAAAATATATTAGTTTTATTTTTTTCAGGTTTAAGTTTCCTCCAATCTATATGTACAGTTGATATTTATATCATAAAAAAAAACATTACATGATTTTTTTTTTAACTACGTGGTCGTATTTTTTTATAATCTGCTAAAAATACACGTAAAGCGTATTTAGAAATTTTTGGATTATTAGAATTACTGTTCTTATCTTGAGCGTTATTTCGGCCGATGTCACCTTTAACCTTTTTTGGGTAAATCTTGTTCAACTGGAGATTGTTTCTCTGAAACTCAAGAATCAGTATGTAATCCAGATTGAAACCCTTTATGTGATTCATGTTTTCAGCTTAAATTTGGCAAGATATACATAACAAAAGGTTTGGAGGTTACATCGACCAAAACTTTGTAAAAAAAAAAAACACTTCGGGTTAGGATAGTACTCTGAAGAATATAAATAAGTCAAAAATATCGAATCAGCCGTTTTCGAGTCCATAGGGAACGAGCTATCTCTCTCTTACGCACACACAAAGTTTCTTATATATATATATATATATATTAGCTGGCAGCCCAGTGTTGCCCGGTCATACAATATGCTTAAACATATTTTAATTTATGCAGATTGCGTATGTATTATTATAGAATCAATCGTCTATTGATTATTATATATTATAAGGAATAATTTGCCCGGTGGACTTATTCGCAAAAAATCTTTTTTGAATAAAAAATAAAACTAATAATGATGATGTCATTCATCAAATTCGGTCTGTGATTGTTTCAGCTGATATTTGAGCTTGACGATAGATATCCTGGAAAAGTCACTTCTGATTAATGTTTAGTTTTAAAATATGCAAAAGAAGAAATGATTTGCAGCGATTTTAAATCGAACCTCTTTTTTTTATCATAAATTGAGATCATTACTGAGAAAAAAATGAAATAAAATGGTGGGGTACACCTGTGCTTAAACAGGGGATCATTCGATCTGTAGTCGAATGCTCTACCACTAAGTTATATCTCTAGATTATAACAAATCTGTTTTTTAAGAAGAAATGATATGCTGAAATTGTATTATCTCTCTTGCCAGTGTAACGTAAAATATTCCACTGTAACATTTATTCTTGTTTTTTATTTATAAGCTATTTTCATCTATAAGCTTTTTTATCTATGAGCTATTTTTTAGATCGGGTCGGATTTTTTCGATTTCCGATACTTATCAGATGAATTTCTGTACAAAACTGCTAGACATATAAATTAGCTTTGTGTGGAATTTGAGAAAGATAGACTCAACCATTTCGGAAACTATGAGGAATGAATTCACGCACACATACACACACACACACATACACACACAATGATTTTTCTATAATAGTAGGAGTATCTAACTACTTTTATATAAAAGGAAATTTGCCTGTGTGCCTGTCAGTTTTTTCCCTATGCACTCGAAATCGGTTGGGTCAATTTTTATGAAATTTGACACAGAAGGTATTTTATGCGCCTGGCAATGTTCATAGATAGGTTTTGTGTTGGAATATCTTCCATAAGTATTGATAATCGATGATCAAAATAATCCAATGAAAGAAGAAACAGGATATTTCGACCAAAGTTAACACCTTACACAACCTAACACCACTATTGAATTTGAGAAGTTTTATTACGACACAAGCCGAAAGAACCGACATATAAACACAGAAATAGGTTCTTTGATATGACAGAGATGCGTTCAAAATATTGTTTCTGTTTAAAGCAAAATTTCAAAATAATACTTGACTTTTTCATTTTAAACTTAAATTCAAACCAATATCACTGCACAACCAGTAATGCCAGGCATATAATGTCAACAGCAGGATCTTTGATAGAAAGTGCGTTCGAAATGAATGTTCTTGTTTAGAGCACAATTCAAGCATGATACTTGACTTTTGCATTTAAACCTTTAATTGCATTAAAGTTTTATATATAAAAATACTTTTATAAAATCAATAGTAGGTTCTTTACAGTGCAATGTAGACTGGAATATAATGTGAAGCATCCTCCAGGTGCATCGTAATGGATCCCTAATGAGAACAAGCAATCAATTGATTTGGTTGAAAAATGGGCTTTTTCATCGATTTCAATGACAATAAAAATATGGGAATGTGAAACATTCATTGATCATTATTCAATCCGAGCAACGTCAGATCACCCTTCTAGTGTATATATATATATATATATATATATATATTGTATATATATATATATATATATATATATATATTGTATATATATATATATTGTATATATATATATATATATATATATATTGTATATATATATATATATATATATATATATATATATATATATATAATGTTAAAAGTCTACGTATGCATCTAGAATAGTGATTTCAAGGTTATGGGGGGTTGTTGAAGCATGAAAACGATGTTATTTAAATACAAAAAAAATAATATCGTTTTCATGCTTCAAGAAATCCTCATAACCTTGAAATGACTGTGTATATATATATATATATATATATATATATATATATATATATATATGTGTGTGTGTGTGTGTGTGTGTGTGTGTGTGTGTGTGTGTGTGTGTGTAACAGAGTGACAGAAATTAGCAACTTGGGATAGATAGTTAAGTGAAATATGACATATAAGATAAAATCTACAAAATGTCTGTATTATTTGTTTTGAATTGCATCGTTAATTCTTATTTATTTTCTGTTGTCATAAACTAGCAATAACATTACTTCAGTTGTGAAATACGTGACACATTGATTTTGATGGAAGAAACAGCAAGATCAATAGAAGTGACAGAAAATGGTTAAACAAAATGAAACAAAGCAGAAAAAGTCAACGAATTGGAATAGTTTTTACATGACACAAAGCAAGTAAAAGGGGAAAAATACACAGGCAAATGACAATATAAAGAAACACTTTATCACAAAAATCATCAAAAAAATTGGAAGCAATGAGGCATTGCAGGAACTAAACTGAGGTTTCTGTCTCCAGTCAGTAGCAGAATATGACCAAAAATATATGACCAAAAATATATGATCACATCATTTAATGCTACCAGTACAAAACTTTATTCCTTTAACACTTATAAGAAACATTTCAAATCACCGATTGTGATGGACAGTAGAACCTATTTTGTGATGCCTACGTTTAAACTCTTTGCCTTCAAACAATATATATATATATTTCACAGATATCGCTCCAGACAAGGCATGAAGCCTTGAGAGTAAGGAGGTAAAAAAAGAAAATGCCTCTCCAAGATCAAAATCTAATAAACAATAAATGTTAGAGAGATAAATGCCGACCCAGAAAACAGAAATGCCCCCCCCCCTTGTCAGAAACATGTCATGGAATATGAGGAGTAAAAAGCAAAATAAGGGACGCAAGAGTAACGAGGCTGCCGAGAGTAAACAACATGAAGTAGAATAATTACATAGAAGATACTGCCAAGTTTGCCGCAAAGTTAACAGGATCTTTCTATTAGGATAGAAAACTTCTACCATCTGCCAGGATCTTATATATCTGTAAAGCTATAATTCGCCATACATGGAGTATTCTTGCCACACATGGGGTCGTATATCAATGATTAGCTTCTCGCTCTTGGGCACGGTACAAATCTAATAGGTTCTGCAATGTCTGCCAACCTTAAACCTCTATTGCATGTCTGCATTGTTGCATCCCTGTGTTTGTAATGAAAGTATTTCCACATTTTTTACTCTGATTAACTTACTGCACTTGTAACCTCTTAATATAAAAACCTACACTAAGGCGACTAGCAGTAAAATCCCACTCCTTCATCGTCCTTAGACACCGGAAGGCTTTTTTTTTTACTTTAATAGCTTCTTTCTTCTGATCATATATATATATATATATATATATATATATATATATATATATATATATATATATATATATATATATATATATATATATAAAGAGAGAGAGAGAGAGAGAGAGTGAGAGGGGGGGATTAGACCTGGAATCTAAAAAGTAGAGTTTATTTTCATGTATTAATAAATGTAATAATACTTTTAAAATAACTGTGACCATAGTACTGTAGATATTTATTGTCAATAATTATTGTAAATTTTATAAAATGAACATAGTTTCCGAAATGATCGTACACTCAAATTGGTTTTGTTTTTTTTCTTTTTAAACTCATTTATAATTCACAATTATTTATCTTTTTACTCAATATATATATATATATATATATATATATATATATAAGTGAAATTGTCTGTCTGTCTGCCTGTGTATGTCTGTGTGTACATTTCCTTAGCAAACTACTATGTCAATTTTCATTCTACAGATTTGAAATTTTACATAACGGGTATTGAGATATGGGAAAATTTATTAAATCGGTTTTCGGACAGAAATTTGGCTGTCAATGGATTAAAGTTCCACGATTTGACCTTTGAAAACTCTACCAAACGCCTCCGCCGATTTTGAGTCTAAACACTTGAAATTTTAGATGTAGGTTACGAGGACATATATAAAACTTTTCAATTTGATTTCAGCTCAAAACAGTAAATGTTCATGGTTCAAAATTGGGGTCAAAGTTTTTTTAAAAATTGATCTCTGCACTCTCGACCAAATAACTCAGCCAATATTTAGTCTATCCATTTAAAATTTTGCATAAAGTGTATTCAGACATAGGGAAAGCTTTTTAATTTGTTTTTTGGCCGAAATATTGGTTTCCAAGGGGGCAGAGTTCAAAAGATTTAACCTGTGCGGTCTCTAGCAAACTATTCAGCCAATTGTGGGTTTAAACATTTGAAAGTTTACATAAAGAGTATTAAGCCATACAGTAAGTCAGTTTTTGGGTGAAAATTTGGCTGCCAAGAAGTCAAAGTTGAAAGAGTTGATCCTTTCAGACTCTACTAACTCCTCCGCCAATTTGGAGTAAAACACTTAGAATTTTAGATGTAGATTACCTGGACATTTTAATATATATATATATATACGCACATAAAGTTATGAACAGCACATAGGGCCCGAGCAAAGTATGACTGAAATGCTATTATATATATATATATATATATATATATATATATATAATAGCATTTCAGCCCGGCGTTGCCCAGGTGTTTGGAGGTGTATGCTGAGCAAAAAAAAAACGATCAATTTTATTTAACTTTGACCCCTATTATGACCCCTTAACATTTATTGTTTTGGGCTAAAATCAAGTTATTAAGTTAGATACATGTCCAAGGAATCCATATCTAAAATCCCAAGTCTGTAGACCCCAAATTGTCGGAGGAGTTTGGTAGAGTTCTCAAAGTTTGGTAGAGTTCTCAAAGGTCAAATCGTTGAACTTTGACCCCTTAACAGCCAAATTTCTGGCCGAAAACCGATCACATAGATTTTCTCAAATCTCAGTACACTGTATATCAAATTTCGAATCTGTAGACTAAAAATTGACAGAGTTATTGTGTAGGGAAATGTACACAGACAGACAGACAAACAGACACACAGACACGTTCACATTTATAAATATACTAGCATTTCAGCCCGGCGTTGCCCGGGTGTTTGGATGTGTATGTTGAGCTAAAAAAAAAAAAAAGTGGTAGTAAGAAGGCAGGCTCACACCTGTACCGCGAAGGAGGAAAAGAACGGGAAATATACCTGACGTCTTTGCTGTTATGACCACCAACAAAGCGGAAGTTACTTATGTTTAAATTAAGGCTAGACAATCAGAAGGAGAGGATGACTTTCAAAAATATCGGCGAAAAAAGCGACCCCCCCCCCCGTAGAAAAGTACCCAGTTGAAGGTGAAGATATTAATGTTTTCAGCCAATTTTTCAATATTTTTCGTCTGATAGGTCGAACTTAAAAACGATACTAGTCTTGGTAAAATCCGTCGACTCTGTCGAAAGTTTTAGGCAGACATGCAAACATACATAAATACATACATTTATATATTGGTAACTAAAAATTTTCGACCCAAACCGATTAAAAAGCTTAGCCTATCTCTGAATACACTTTATGTAAACGTTTAAACCAGAATTTGACTGAGTAATTTGTTAGAGACCGCAAAGGTCAAATTTTTTAAACTTTGACCCCTATTATGACCCCTTAACATTTATTGCTTTGAACCTTCCAGAGTTTGAAACCCAATTACGGGAGAGGAAACCTGACATATTCTTTCTAAGTGAAACTGGAATAGGGCCGACCACCTCCCTAGATAAGTTCATAATTAAAGGATACTCTAACTTAACATCTAAATCTGACCCCCAAGATCGCCACGGGCATGGAATATTTGCTGACATTAAAGATGGCTTCCCGTGTGGCAGGGATATCTCCAGAGAAGACCCTATCTACCTTATATGTGCTTCTGGGTTGCACTTGCTTACACCACCGCATTTATATTTGCCCTCTATCGCCCCCAAAAAACGGAGTTACTGTCTTTAAGAGTATATCAGAGAAAATTGACCACATCCTGTCTGCTCATGCCTCGGCTAACATTCACATTTGTGGTGACTTCAATGTCCATAATGTGGAATGGCTGACCCACTCAAATAAGACTGATGATGAGGGGAGGTTTTGTCATGATTTTGCCATTGCCTATGACCTCACTCAGATTGTTTGCGAGCCCACCAGTGTGCCCGATACTACAGGTAATTACGCAAGCCTTCTAGACTTTTTTCTATCCACTTCCCCTGAGCTATGCTCATGTTCCATTCTATCTCCTCTGGGATCCTCCGATCACTGCATTGTATCAGTTAAGATAAAAATGAAATATGATAAATTTACAGACGTACCTCTCCACCATACTGTATACTGATACTCTATGGCGGACTGGGATAGCTTCCGTACATTCATATCTGATCTACCTCTCCATTCCATGTTTAAAAAGGATGTGTCCTCTATAGTATCAGACCTGACCGAATGGTTAGTTGTAGGCATAGATCAATTCATACCATCCAAAAAATGCCAACAACAACCTAACAGCCAGCCATGGTTCTCCCCTGAATGTGCTGCTGCCATTGCACACAAAAATCATTTTTTTCCATTGCTACCAACGTAATAGATGCACTGAAACTAAAGCCGCTTTCAGGAACGCCAGCAACCACTGTAAAAGAGTAATAAAACATGCAAGAGAACTATATGCTCAATCCGTTAAATCCAAAGTAGCTGAGCAGCGGCTTGGTTCCCACCAGTTCTGGCAAATAGCAAATAGGATCCTGAACAGAAACGTGCGTTCTATCCCAACCATTATCAATGGACCAGAGGTCATCTCGACAGCATCCGACAAGGCCAAACCATTTGCCAAGAACTTTGCGCCAAATTCTAACCTGTGCGACGAAAGTCATCAACTCCCTGTATTCCCTCCTATAACAGACAACACGCTATGCAACATACAAATATCTGTGCATAAGGTCGCCAAGCTAATCAAGATCCTTGACTCCAGTAAAGCAACTGGTCCTGACGGTATTCCAATTATAGTGTTAAAACAATTAAAACCAGAACTTGCCCCCCCCCATACTTATAAAACTGTTTAAGCGTTGCCTTAAGGAGAAGTGCTTCCCAAAACCCTGGAAAACCTCATCAGTATACCCTGTATTTAAGAATTCGGGTGATAAGTCATCTCCCTCTCAGTACAGACCAATAAGTCTCCTATGGGTCATGAGCAAGTTGCTGGAATCCACAATAAATAGAGAAGTAGTCAACCACCTCAGCAGAAATAACCTTCTTAGCGACACGCAATATGGTTTCCGTTCTGCTAGATCTACAGCAGATGTGCGAACGGTTATATCTCATAGGATTAGCGAATCTCTCGACAAAGGCTTCATTTCTAGGGCAATTGCTCTTGACATATCCAAGGCCTTCGATAAGATTTGGCATAAAGGCCTACTACACAAGATTTCCAGCTACGGTATAACTGGAAATGTTTTCTCGATCATTAAAGCATTTCTCTCTGATAGGCTCACAAGAGTAATGGTTGATGGGCAGAAATCAGAGGCCTACATTATTAATGCTGGAGTCCCTCAGGGGTCCATACTGGTCCCAACTGTTTCCTGATCTACATCAATGATCTCCCAAAACACATACTAAAATCTTTTGTTGACATCTATGCTGATGACACGACTATCTATGACAAAACATCAAAGGGCGTAAATGATGATGTTCTCTCTGATTCTCTCTCCTGTGATCTTGAGCGCGTGGTACAGTGGGGGAAGAGGTGGCTAGTTACCTTTAATGCATCTAAGACCAAGCTCCTATCTCTAGGTCATAAATGCTCTGATCCCCATCTGGCATCAATTGAAATGAATGGCTCTCGTCAAGGGGAGGCCCCATGTTTTGATAAGCTTCTGGGTTTACCTTTACTCCTGATCTTAAAGGGAACACATACATCAAGTCTGTGGCCAAGGTCACTGGGAAAATGGTGGGATCCTTCTACCGCTCCAGAAGATATCTCACTAATGATGCAATTCTCTATCTATATAAAACCCAAGTACGTCCAAGGATGGAGTACTGCTGCAACATCTGGGCAGGAGCTGCTAAAAACAGTGTATCCTGCCTTGACAGAGTACAAAATAGACTTTGTGGCTTGGTGGGGGATGCCCTTTTCTCTTCCCTGCAACCTCTTTCCCACAGCAGAGACGTAGCGAGCCTATCTTTGTTCTATCGTTATTTCCATGGAAAGTGCTCGTCTGAGCTCCATTCTCTGGTCCCCCCTCGCCAATCTTTTACAAAAAACACTCGACTAACTGAAACCGCTGTCAATGATTTCCCCCACTCCTTATATGTGCCTAAATCAAAACGTAGATTCCATGAACAAAGCTTCTTTCTTAGAACTGCGCGCCTGTTGAACTCTCTGCCGCTTGCCTGTTTTCCTCCCGACCTCAACTTGGTTGTCTTCAAGTCCAACACAAACAAGTTCCTGATGAACCGACCCCTTAAGTAATGACACTTTATCAATTCTCCAATACTATTACTACACTATCCCATCGATTACTGTACACACAATAACCCTTATCCCCGAGTGGCCCTTGGGCCTTGATAAGTGGTGAACTCCATGTAAAAAAAAAAAAGTTATTAAGTTAGATCCATGTCCAAGAAACCTATATATAAAATTTCAAGTGTTTAGACTCAAAATTGTCGGAGGAGTTTGGTAGAGTTCTCAAAGGACAAATCGTTGAACTTTGACCCGTTAACAGGCAAATTTCTGGCCGAAAACCGATCACATAGATTTTCCCCAATCTCAGTACCCTGTATATCAAATTTTGAGTCTGTAGACTAAAAATTGCCATAGTTATTGCGTAGGGAAATGTACACGGACACAGACAGACAGACAGACAAACAGACACACAGACAAACAGACACGTTCACTTTTATATATATATATATAGACTAGCATAGGTGCCTGGCGTTGCCCGGATGTTTGAGGGTGTATGCTGAGCAAAAGACAAAAAACAAAAACAAAAACAAAAAAACGGTCAATTTTTTAAACTTTGACCCCTATTATGACCCCTTAACATTTATTATATTGGGCTCAGATTGAGTTATTAAGTTAGATCCATGTCCAAACAATCTATATCAAAACTGTTTAACTCCAACTGTTTAGACCCCAAATTGTCGGAGGAGTTTGGTAGAGTTCTCAAAGGTCAAATCGTTGAACATTAACCCTGAAAATATCGTAAAAATAGAATCAATAGAAAAATTTTGATAGATTTTTAAAATTTAAAAATTGAAAAATATTGAGTTCGTAAAATTCATTACTGTTTTTTAAAAAATAAAAAAATATTTCTATTACTTTTAAAGCAACTTTAATAGTTAATTTTGGAAGTATAATCGATAAAGAAAATAAACAACCCACTTTAAAAAGAGAAATTACGAGTTTCTTATATTTTATTCGCAGTTTCGTGATAGGGGTGTCAAAAATTCATACAAAAATTCTGATAAATCTACTAGATTGGAGTGTTTATTCGTTGTAAACGTACCCGACAACCTATAAATGTCGACATTTCCAATGTAAATGGTAAGCTGGACTTATGTAAAAAATAACAAAAAGATATACCAAACTGACTTTTTCGTTTAAAAATGGAATTATTTCCCTTTCGTTATTAACTTCTTTTTTTTAAATATTTTGTGTTTTATATACATAAAATACAATCGTTGAATGTTACTGTTTTGATTATATTCGTTTGGGGGGGGGCACAGTTAAAAAATTAAGAAAGATTAAAACGGACGAAATTTAAGTTTCTGTTCCATTTTTACAACAACCGTAAAACAGCGCATATTCAGCAAGTTTTATCGTAATTTATAAGCATATTGAAACACTAAATCAACATTTTATTTATTTTTTTGCATAATTAATGATGGAAGAATTTTTCTGTTTATTTTCTGAACATCTGTTAAAAAAAATAATTTGTACATTCTCTTGAAAAAAGAATCAAACTTTTCTCTACTTTCACATAACTATTTACAGTGTTCGTGTAAAGCATTCATCTGTTCTTTTTATAATAAAAATTCCGTTTTCAAAGAGAAACGTTTACTGCCAAATTTCTATAAAAAAAGTACAAGTTTTCCTGAAAAAAAACTTTCACCTAACAATTTATGGTAAAAAATTAATCTTTTTTTTTGGGGGGGGAATTAAAAAAATTGCAAAAAATAATAAAAGTAAATGAACGAACAAAATGCCATTTTTTTAGGAATGTGCTCCATTTTAACAAACTGAGCCACAGCAACGCGTGGCCGGGTACAGTTAGTATATATATATATATATATATATATATATATATATATATATATATATATATGTGTATTTAGTGGAAATCGTAATTAATAAAAACTGAAGAAAGTGCTCAATACCGTTGTAGAGCAAATATACGTTTTATTTTTATCTATTTTATTTTTACTTTCATCATATTTTTTGATACCCCCAAATTCGAAGCTATCTCTTTACAACCCTTCCTTTTCATAACCTATCATACTTTCATAAATCAGTGTCCATTTTCTATAGGCGGTTTTTGAACCCAGTCCACGATGGGTACTTTTGCTAGTATATATATATATATATATATATATATATATATATATATATATATATATATATATATATATATATATACGTTTTATTTTTATTACCGTATCTTTCTGTTAAGTTACATTATTGTTTCAGCTACTTGACCTTTTTTTTTTTTTTGTAGCATCAGCAGGAGGATTCTACAGACGGCCCAAAAAAACGGTCAAGTAGCTGAAACAATAATGTAACTTAACAGAAAGATACGGTAATAAAAATAAAACGTATATATATATATATATATATATATATATATATATATATATATATATATATATATATATACTAGCAAAAGTACCCATCGTGGACTGGGTTCAAAAACCGCCTATAGAAAATGGACACTGATTTATGAAAGTATGATAGGTTATGAAAAGGAAGGGTTGTAAAGAGATAGCTTCGAATTTGGGGGTATCAAAAAATATGATGAAAGTAAAAATAAAATAGATAAGCCCCATAATTTATCATACCATACCTGAAACACTTATCACAATATTCTGTGGATCTATATTAAAAAACCTTGTTAAACTTTGTGACATATTTCCATTCTATGGAGGTCAGGCGCGAACAAACACCCCATAATTTTATTATACCATATTTCTTCAAACTGAAACATAATTATCAAAGTATACTTACGCAGATAGATATGAAAAGTGTTTATTAAAGTTTGTGCCTATTTCCATTCTATGGAGGCCAGGTTCGAACACAGGCCCCACAATTTTATTATACCATCCCTATTTAAGTTACAACATACTTATCAAAGTATTCTTATGTACATCTATATCAAAAACACATGTAAACATTTTTTTTTATTATTAACTTTTTTATTTCCATACTTTTTGGACCAGGAGCGAACGCAGACCCCACAATTTTAATAAACCACCGTTCTGCCACATCAAACATACCTATTCCTGTGTCTCGATACATCTTCTATCATTATATGTGATCAGTTTTCTATAATAGTCAACCATATAGGAGCCTATAGGTGACCAGACACACACACACAGACATTCAGTTTTATATATATATACAGTGATGATCATATTTATTGGCACGGTAAAATAAAAGTTAAATTTTGTCTAATAAATTCTAAAAAAGGGATTAAATTAAAGAAAATAACAAAGTATATTATGTATTTTTAACTTGCCTTTCCGATGCAGCAATCGGATTTTAGAAAAAATAAATAACAAAGGAACAACAAACATAATTGCAAAAAACCCTTGTTCAAAATTATTGGCACGATTTATTTAATAATCAATTGTATAGCCTTTGGCCTTGATTACCTTCCTCAGTCGCTTTTCATAGTTTACAACCAAGTTGTTGCACTCTTCAGTAGTAATTTTAGCCCACTCTTCCTGACAATAATCCTCCAAGTGAATAAGATTCTTAGGCTTCCTTTGCATTACCCTCAATTTTAATGTTCTCCATAAATTTTCAATTGGATTAAGGTCTGGGCTTTGTGATGGCCACTCCAAAACATTAATATGATTGTCCTCAAGCCATTTCTTAGTCAGTTTAGCCGAATGCTTTGGGTCATTATCTTGCATGAACCACCAACGACGACCAAGTGAGAGCTCTTTAGCAGAGTCTTTCAGGTTTTCATCCAATATTTTAACATAATCTTCCTTTTTTATGCTACCTGTGACCTTAAGAAGTCGCCCTGGTCAAGAGGCAGCAAAGGATCCCCAAAACATCAAACTGCCTCCACCGTGCTTCACTGTGGCTATGGTGTCCTTAGGCAGGAAAGCTTCGCCAGATTTTCTGTAAATATAAGACACTTTATTATGGCCAAATAACTCTATTTTCGTTTCGTCAGTCCATAGAACACGTTTCCAGAATGCAACATCTTTATCAATATGACGTTTTGCAAAGGCTAGCCTTGCTTTCAGGTGCATAGTCTTCAATAAGGGAGTCTTTCTCGGACGACATGCTTTTAAACCAGCTCTCTTCAAAACTCTACCAACTGTATGTCGAGATACATTCACTCCAGAGGTGCTCTGTTCATCAACAATCTCCCCAACAGAGATCCTTGGGTTTTGTTTTACTTGTCGAACAATTTTCCGTTCATCTCTTGGGGAAAGAATCCTTTTTCTCCCTCTACCCTCTAAACTCATAACGTGGCCTTGCGATTTGAACTTGTTTATTATGGCTCTAACAGTGGATTTGGGAAGGTTTAGCTTCTTTGAAATCTTATCATAGCCCTCCCCATTGGTATGGCATGCTACAACAAGCTTCCTGACGTCTTCGCTGTGTTCCTTAGTTTTAACCATGGCGATTGAAAATTATAATTTAGTCACTTATAATAGTTTAAATAAATCGCTATCTAAAAATTATCTGAAAAAAATTATTCACTGAATTAGCGTTAAACAAGCATAATATGGCTATAAAAAAGTTCAGAAAGCACGTAAACCGGAAATTGATTGATATTATACTGATACTAAAAGAAAAACAAAGCCGTGCCAATAATTTTGAACAAGGGTTTTTTGCAATTATGTTTGTTGTTACTTTGTTATTTATTTTTTCTAAAATCCGATTGCTGCATCGGAAAGGCCAGTTAAAAATACATAATATACTTTGTTATTTTCTTTAATTTAATCCCTTTTTTAGAATTTATTAGACAAAATTTAACTTTTATTTTACCGTGCCAATAAATATGATCATCACTGTATATATATATATAGGTAAATTTATTTAAACATCAGATCGATCTACATTTTCACATTAAGTGTGACATCAGGAGTTAAATAATCGTATAATTATTAAACTCCTGCCGTGAAGGTTAACGACAGTAAAGGACAATACAATGAAAGGCACATCGAGATATAAACAATTCCTTCTAACAAAAATTTACACAAAATAAAGGTTTAAATTTTCACAAAGAAATCATGTCTACAAATTTTTAATCTTGAACAAAACGAAGGGCCAAGTTATCACGAAGAAATCATATTAGCAAACCTTGAACTATTTTTTTTTTAAATATTTATATCTTAATGAATTGAATAACTTAATAATATACTACAACTTAATAAAATTCTACAACTCTCTCTCTCTAATTTAATGTTTGTAATTATATTCATTTTGAAATAAGAAATTGCTGTCAGAGTCAATATAGCTAAAAACAAAAAAAAACTCTGTATTCGTCCATAAAGATAATTGCTATTGTTAGATAAACATTATTTAAATGATTTAAACGAATAGTGCAGTCTTTGTGTATTTATTTAAAATTATAGCAACTTGATTATTTGAAAACAATTAATATTCTCTGTGTTTTATTTTACCATAAAAATAAATGTCAGATAAATATTCTTCAAATTAATAAAACTTTTCATCATAATCGTTGCAACCCCCATCAGGCCCCAATTGAAATAAATAGGTCTCGTCTTGGGAAAACACTATGTCCTGACATAGTCTAGGATTGACCTTCACTCCTGATTTCAAATGGAACACATGCATCAAATCTGTTGCCCAAAATCGCTGGGAAAGTGGTTGGATCATTCTATCGCTCCAGTAAGTTTCTCAGTGTTGCTACATTCCTCTTTCTATATAAGAGTCAAGTACGCTCTTAAATGGGGTACTGTTGCCACATCTGAACAGAGGCTACATTGTGTGTAGCTATCCTGCCTTGATATTCAAAACCGGCTTCAAAGCCCTCTTCTATTCCTTGCAACCTCTTTCCCACAGAGCTCCAATCTATTGGTCCCCATTGCCGGACTTTCACTAAAAAACACTCGACTATCTGCAATCACTATCAACAATTCCCTCTACTCCCTATTTGTGTCTAAATCTAAATGCAGATTCCATGAACAAAGCTACTTTTGTAGAACTGACCCTCTGCGAAACATTGTTCTGCTGACCTGTTTCCCAACTGACTACAACACTGTTATCTTCAAGTCAAATATAAACATGTTCTTGTTGAACAGTCCCCTTTAATAATCAAATTCTAACCAACTTACACCAGTAATGATGACTATATTACCACCTTACATTTATTAACTCTTATCCTTAAGTGGCCTTAGTGTCTTGATATGTGGTGATTCCATTGTAGAAAAAAAAAACACTTTTTGAAAATTATTTCAAATTTTACTCTTTCAGTACAAAAGACAACAAAATTTTATTTTTATTTAATTCATTTTAAAATAGGTAAAGTCGGATTTTTTTTTTTTTTTTTTGCCGTAGTGGCAACAGATTAATTATAACTCACCAATCATATTGATCGGTCGATTTTATTTTCTTAATCTGCATGAAAAGAAAATGCTGGATGGTAATTTTCTCTACTGGCAAGATAACTAAAATTTCTTTAAGTGTTCGTTGCAGGAAATGTTCGATTCCTTGCATTCAATACCCTTTCATTTAAAATGAAACAGATCAATAATTGAAGATAGTGATCTAACTGCAACACTTTCAAATTAAAAACATTTAAAATGGGAAATAATGACGAGGTCATCACCAAGGGACTAAAATCAATTGAACTATTAAAAGTTTTATTACCTTAATATTATGAGAATGATTAATCGGTATCAGGGGTAATTTATTTTCTGAATGATTTATTAGTAAACAGTAAATGTATTCCTTTGGCAAGTCTTAAATTATTTTGCCCACCATTTGGACGTCATTTTGATTAAGCCAATGGAATCTCTTTTAAAGAAAATTATTAATGTTTAGAACATGGCTTTCAGCATAGACAGAAATCTATTAAATATCAAGTTGGGTGCAAATTAAATTGTCTCCTCCATTAATGGATAAATTATGGTAAAACCATTACTAGGTTAAACCGAGAGTGACGGGCGTACATCTTTTTGGGATGTTTGTAGATACCGTGAGTTGGCATTAGGGTAAAAGATTCCTCACTGATTATATTGTATGCTAGAATGAAGTCATATCGCATCCTGCAATACACTTTGGAACCGCTCTTTGTAGGTAAGTAGAGTCCTATCACCATAGTGGTTGCCAACTTTTGAATACACTCTAGGTGTACAGTATATGGTTGGGTTGCTTAAATGACATACACAAAAATGGGTCATACCAGAGTTATCTATAAGGGAGGGAAAGTTAGTTTAAGGAAGGGTCTCTGAATCAAGCAAAAAACACATCTGGACTTGTTCGCCACCTCAATATATTGGTTTGAAGTTGTCCACAACCCTACTAACGTCCTTCACATTAGTGACGATACTGAGTGGTTAAAAAGGAAAACTGATAGTCAGGGAGGAATTATATATAGCATAATCACGTTGACACACCAGTTCTCGTCAGATTACTGAAGTTAAGCAACGTTGAGCCTGGTTATTACCAGATGGGTGACTATTTGGGAAATCTAGGCGCTGTATGTGGTCTCCACTTATCTCGGTATTACTTCCAATCTTCCTGGACCTCAACTTGTCACTACTTGCCGAGTCAGGAGAGGTATGGTTGGAGATTGTGCAAAAAAAAGGTCCATGCACAGGACCCTTACAGTTAGTATCCATAGTCTGACAAGACTGAAGGAAGATACCATGTGGAGGATATGAAAATTTTGCAGAGTTCAACAGTAAATCTTTTGAGATCCATCTTTAGGGTTTCAGTCTGGACAAAACATTTCGGGGAAGAGCCGATTTTAGGGAGACATTTTGAGTGAAAACAGTTTATAAGCTTATAGTTACATATGAGAGAGTGAAAGAAATGTTAGATAATAAATACAAACAAGTGAAGCATGCATGGTCCCCCGTGAGTGCACAGTGAACAAGGCATAAAAAAATGACTAAGTTCAGCACCCCCCCCATTTAGCCTTGAAGTCCCCAGAAGACGTCAAATCCTGGTGAAAATGAACAAACTGTGCAGTTTTAGGCCTTAACATATGTAAATTTGAGTTCTGCACCATGCAAAAAAGAAATGACTAAGTCCATCATTCCCCCACTATTAAGCCCCAAGAGTACCTAAGGCCTTAACATATTTAAATTTGAGTTCAGCACCTTGCAGAGCTGCTAAATAGACATACACACAAAATTTTGGACAACTGTGGTAAAATAGTCCCAAAAATGGAGTGTTTCTATTAGCCCTGAAAGTGTCCCTGAGGCACACCCAAGAGTTATCGCAAAGTATAGACAAACAAAATTATATAGAAATCTGTAAGTTACAATTTTCAGAAAGTTTTATAAAAATCCAAGGACACAATTACTTTAATAAGCACAAAAGTGAGAATTTTAGCCATTTTGACCCGAAAGACACCCATAGGGGGCTACCAAAGTTTTCCCAGAAAATCCATTCTGTTACTTTTTTACATATCATGTTTAATGTTTGTACAAAATTTCCAAAAATTCCAAGGCGTAGTTATTGAGAAAAGTGCGGACAGACGTACGGACAAACAAACGAATCAATGAACGGACGAACGGACAAACAGACAAGGATGAATTTACAGATCCACCCTCCTTTTGTCAGGAGACCAATAAACTAATAAATTCAAAAGCATAAATTCACAAAAGGGACAGTTAGATAAGTCAAATAAGAAAACAGAATATTTGTTCATATTTTTAGAGTCTTTGTAGAACAAGCAGGGAATCATTAGCTGCAATATCAAAGTGTCTGAGTCAATAATTTAAAGATCATGAAATCATAATCAAAAGTTCCTCATTCAATTACAAAAAATATATTTAATTAAAAATTATTAATAAGAATCAATGTCGATTTTATTGAAGACTAGCGGAAATGGAGCGGTCGGCCTTGCTGAGTCGTACAAATATATTTTAATTCATGCAGATTTTGTATTTATTATTACAGAGCCAATTCTTTCACGAATATTATACTACATAATATATAGTAGTAATTTCAAAAGTTTTAAAAAATGATTTTTTTTTTTTTTTTTTTTACATAGGCATCACCACATTATCAAGGCCAAGAGGCCACTCAAGGATAAGGGTTAAAGAGTGTACAGTAGAAATTGGACATTATAGTAATCATTAGTAATGAAAATTTGGAAAAGTTGATAACTTATATGGAACGGCTCATCAAGAACTTATTTACGTTAGACTTGAAGACAACCATATTGTAGTCAGCCGGAAAGCAGGAAAACGGAAGACAATTCCACAGGCGTGCAGTTCAAAGAAAAAAGCTTTGTTCATGGAATCTACGTTTAGGTTTAGGCACAGATAAAGAGTGGGGGGAATTATTGATAGTGTTTACAGCTAGACGAGTGTTTCTTGTGAAAGTTTGGCGAGGGGGGACCATAGATTGAAGCTCATTCGAACACTTTCCATGAAAATAACGATACATCAGAGACAAACTCGCAACATCTCTTCTGTGAGATAAAGGTTGTAAGGAAGAGAAAAGGACATCTCCTACGAGGCTACGAAGTCTATTTTGAACTCTATCAAGGCAGGCCAAGTCCTTTCTAGCAGCTCCTGCCCAGATGTGGCAACAGTATTCCATCCTTGGACGTACCTGGCTCTTATATAGATAGAGAATAGCATCAGCAGTGAGATATCTACCGGATCGATAGAAAGATCCCACCATTTTTCCAGCGGCCTTGGCAACAGATTTGATGTACGTGTTCCATTTAAGATCAGGAGTAATGGTCAAGCCAAGAAGTTTGTCAAAACTTGAGGCCTCCTGAAGACGAGAGCCATTCATTTCAATTGATGTCAGATGTGGATCAGAATGTTGATGATGTAAAGAGAGAAGCTTGGTTTTAGATGCATTAGAAGTAACCAGCCATTCTTTACCCCATTGTACTACGTGCTCAAGATCAGAGGAGAGAGAATTGGAGAGAACTTGGTCGTTTACTGTCTTAGATTTTGGTACTGTCAGCTAGAATCAAAACCTAAACAGCGTTGCAGCTGTGTTCCCTACCCATGTAGCTATTGAGAGATAGATAAGAATGTTTTAATATTAAACAACTTGAAGAAATGTATTTTAATTGGGCATACTCAGAAAGAAATAAAATATGGCGGCAAATACATGTCTGTATTATTCATCCATCCAAACAAAGATTTTACTCATAAAAAACCATCCTTTGTGCATGATTACTATTTTCTCTTCATTCCAGTGTTATATGATTAGTAGTTTAAGAGTTCATCGGTTAAATATTTACGCACAGAGGAATAGACACACACACACATACATTTACTGTGTTATTTACATAGAAAAGTTTAGTGTGAAAATTTGAGAGTATTAAAATGAATAAATTTATTTGTTTGTGATAGGCATATGATAATGAGAAAGGTAAATGGGGTGTGTGTGTGTGTGTTTGTTTGTGTCTGCGTGCGTATACTTATGATTGTGTGTATGCGTGAGTTGAGATAGCAACTCCAATCCTAATAGATGGGCGAGGAAAGCTAAGCCCTGTCGTGGATTTTGGTTGAACTCTTTATTGAAGAAAAATCTGGCTTTTTATGCATTCAGGGTGAATGAACATGGTATTACTGATTGGCTTAGAATATTTTTATTTGTTTTATATTAATTCAGACTAGTGTATGTGTGGATTTATATGCACAGAAACCATTTTAAGCGGTCTGATTTTAAACACCTCAGTGTAAACTTCACTAGCTACAAATCCCAAAATGAGAAGACTAGAACCATACTTTGTTTAAATTATCCTGAAGATGATCGTATCTACGTTTAGATAATACCTGTTTCTTCTGCAAGGAGTAGTATCATTTCAGCCAATTTATCTGAGAGACCATTAACATACAAGAGAAACTGAACCGGACCAAGGATAAATCCTTGAGGCAATCAACTGCATGCACTCGCCTCTGTGGTAAGTTCACTATTCGTTTGGATACGACTGGTACAACCTTAAATGAAATACCTAAACTATTTTACCACTGAAAGATGAATCTGGTAGAAGTAGAGTATTTGAAGGAGTATCTGGTGATTAACTGAGTCAAACTCTTTAAAAAAAATTCAAAAATAACAACGTGTGTGGTGTCACTTGCACCCATAATCTTGGTGACCCACTGTTGGATATTGACCAAGCAATACGGAGAGATGCACCGATTAATGATTATTATGATTATTCAAGCGTAAAAGTTTTGGCAACTAAATATGTTTTAAAATAATAAAAATATTTAAAATAAATATTTATTTACAGTAATTTCGGAATGTTAACTTAAAAATGTTATCATAAAAATTTAGTTGACAACTTAGAAATAATGACATGTAAAAACATCAGGTGATTACCTTAGTGATGTATACTAATGACGTCATTTAGAGGGGGAGGTGATCTTTTTGAGATACTGGAAATTAGTTAGAGAAGACAGTTAGTCAGGGTCGACAGATCATGATGACTCCGAGCAAATGAGTTAGAAATGGTGATAGTCAAAACGTAAATAGAACATAAATGTGACTTTCTAAGAAGAGAAAAAAAAACTCTAGAATAAAAAGTTGCCGAAAATAAAGCCCGAGGCTCTGTCGTTTAAGGAAGAATTTTCATTGCAGCTTTCCGTCAAGACAAGACGCAACATATGTTTTCCAATTAGCCAGATACTGAAATGCCAAATAACTGTTATTCGTCTTTTGTGTTGTAAACGTATTCATGTATAATTGTTCCATCATGAACTTTATTTAAATGTAGATACACACACAATGAACTTTAGATAGATCAGGACACGTATATACACTAGACAATAATAGAAACTCATAAATATATACAATCCCACTTACACTTCAACTCCATAGGCATCGGATTAGTTAAACAGTTAAACAGGATCTTCTAGGTACACATTCATCTTGTGATGCAGAAATAGCATTGGAAACTAGGAGATGGTCCATGATCACCTGATGGAGAATAGTCTTCATGACATTGAATATAACAGAGGTGAGACTGACCGGTCGATAATTGAGAGTTTCTTACTTGGTGCCTCTATTGAATATTGGACGCTCAGTCGCTATTCTTCAGTCATAAGCACCATACCTTCTTCATGTGAAATATCAAAGAACTTCACTAAAGTGTAGAAATAAAAAGAAACAACATAATCGGTTGTCTTGACTAACAAGTTTGTTTTTTTTCCACTGTTCTTCACATGTCTGAAGAATTTTGACATTCATTCAGCACTCGAGGATAAGGGTTAATGCGTGTCAGATGGACAGTGAAACAAGGCCATGATGATTAGTGGAAATTGGGAAGAATTTTAATATTGAAGAGGATGGCTAAAAAAAAGACATTTACGCTGGACTTGAAGATGATCATATTGTGGTCGAGCAGGAAGCAGCCCCACGGCATTGTGTCCCACAGACGGGTAGTTCGAGGTAAGAAATTTTTTTCATAGAATTTTCGTTTAGCTTTAGGGATATAGGAAGATAGATAGGGATAGAGATAGAGAATAAGAGAGAGAAAAGGAAATTGTTGATAATGGTTGAAGTTAGACGAGTTTTTGTTCTAAATCTTTTACAGGTAGGGCCGTAAATTGAAGCTCAGTCGAACACCTGCCATGAAATTGACTAAAGTTTAGCTTTTACAATGATAGTTCCTATTGTTCTATATGTAAGTGGAGCATGGACTATATTGATAAAACAGAAATTCAATGTCTTTAAAATGAGGTCTTTAAAAATTATCTTTGAAGTAACTTTGCAAGATAAACAAAAAAATACCTATATTCGAGAAGGGCTTAATGCTAATAGATTTACTAACAATGCGTTTTGAAAAAGAAGATTTGAATATGTTTTCATGTTTTATCTGCTACCCGATACCAGCTATGTAAAGAAATCATATCACTGAGATTTCATTCATGAAAGGTCAAGAGAACGATTATTAAAGAAATGGGTCTTCCAAATAAGGAGTGAGACTGGCTTGCTATTCTTGAAATTTGAAAGACTGGCTCAACATCATGATAACTTACGGAATTTTGTTTTCAAGCATGCCAAGTCAAAATCACTTCATTTAGTGTTACATCTATAATATAAATTTCACCTGTCTATTTAAATGTATGTATGCATGTATGTATGTATGTATGTATGTATGTGCTAGTTGGCCATTGACCCAGAAAAGAGTTCATTCGCCCTTTGGAAGGTCTTGTTTTTAATCCTTCAGGGAGACTAGCCGCCCTCCTCACCAAACAAGTCTGGTGGGGGAACCAGTTTAGTCGCCGGTGACCCGACCATGAGGCAGGTAGTACTGGGTTACATGGTACCAGTAGCATATGACATGACGTGTATATTTGTGTTTGTGTATATGTGTATTGGGGTGGAGAGGGCTCCCGTAAGCCGTGGTGAAGGCAACCTTTCTAGGAGAAGCAAATCTCTGATTTAAAAAACCATAAAGCGGAAGACCAGTACCCGCATTAAGCTGGTCTGCAGTTTAATTTGTTGCTGGCTATCTTGCTCTTGCTTGTTGCTGGATCTCAACATTTTTAAACGAGAGAGAGACTTAGCTGTCGTACAAAGCTAAGACTCTGTAACATCATCTTTGTATAGATACTCCCTCAGGCATTTGGGCTCATGAATTTTAAATGTCTGAGGGAGTGGCACTCGTCTGACAAGACGTTGCAATCATCATGTATGTATGTATGTATGTATGTATGTATGTATGTATGTCTCGCAAAAACTGTCGACACAGAGGACGGATTTTCACGAGATAGATATCGTTCTGAAGCTCGCCCATTCGGACGAAAAATATCGAACAATTGGCCAAAAACATTAATTCCTTCACCCTCGACTGGGCAATTTTCTACAGGGCGGGATCGTTTTTATCGCCGATATTTTCGAAAGTCATCCCGTCTTTTTGATTTTCTAGCCTTAATTTTAACTACCTAACTTAGGGTTTGGCGATGGGCGCAAGTGCAAACACGTCACATTTTTTTCACGTTCTTCTCCTCCTTCGCAGAACAGGTTCGTGCCTGCCTGCCTACTATCCCTTTTTTTTTTTTTTTGCTCAACACGCCTCCAAACATCCGGGCAACGCCGGGCACTTAGGTTAGTATATTATATAAAATGTAAAAATTATTGGATGGTAAAAGCAAGTTAGCTTTTTACTAAGTGATTTAAGCAATAGAGTGTTTGTATTAGTTGGAAGATTCGGGTTCAATCTTCTGTCAAGTCGCACTAAAAACTAAAAAAGAAATATTTAGCATAATAAGTTGGGGATCAAGAGTAAGTAGAACAAAGCTAGAAAAGGAGTAGCGCCCTCCTCGACATCTCATTGAAATAGCAAATGAAAAGGGAAACTTTGAGTCACTCTCGACTATGATTGACCAATGTACTTTACTTTTACAACTAATATAGATTTTTACGACCAGGTTAATCGAAATCTGTATTATTGGAGCCCTGTGATCGCTGCTAATTTTCCTGTAAAAAGAAAACATATTTTATGTAAATAACCTATGTGGAAAAAGAAATTTAAAAGAGATATTTAGATTGTTGAATAGATCAATTTCGCATATAAATTTACTGAAATATGTTTTTCCGGATAAGATTGTGTTTTTAAAGACAGTCCTTAAAAACGGTATCTGTTCTGGACATGGGTGATCATTAGTGCCTAGTGACCCGAAAATGAGTGATAATTTTTTATAATATTAATATGCAAAATAATCCCCTAATCTAAAGTCCTAATTTTTTTGGAAAATTGAATCTATGACCTTTTCGCCTCTCTACTCCCTCTTTATCACAGAAGAGATGTTGCGAGTCTATCTCTGCTCTATCGATAGTTAGGTAGGTATCGACTAAGTTCCAATCTATGGTCCTTCCTCAGAAAATATTAACAACAAATACCTGCCCAGCTGAAACAACTGTCAACAACTTTCCTCATGCGCTATCTGTGCCCAAAACCAAACGAAAATTCCACGAGCAGAGCTTCTTCCCAAGAGATGTCCGTTTGTGGACCACAATACCGTTCGTCGGCTTCTCAGCTGATTATAATATGATCGTTTTCAAATCTAATGTGAATAAATTCCCATTAAGTCCTTCATTTAGATCTTACTCTACCCAAATTTCCACCACGATAGACATTATCTCACCACCTATATAACACTTAACCTTTATCCTTGAGTGGCCTCCGGGCCTTGATAAGTGGTGATCTCCTGATTAAAAAAAAACTATTTTCTTGTGAATCAGATAAAATACAGGACTACAGATTAATCCAAAAATTCCCGAGAAGGTAGATAACATATGACGTCATTTTATTAGAACACCTATATATTTTCGCATGGAATAAACAATTTGTAAAAAGTATTTATTTAAAAACATATATATATATATATATATATATATATATATATATATATATATATATATATATATATATATATAAAAGTGAACGTGTATGTATGTCTGTCTGTCTGTATGTTTGTCTGTCTGTGTACATGTCCCTACGCAATAACTCTGTCAATTTTTAGTCTACAGACTCGAAACTTGATATGCAGGGTACTGAGAGTTGGGAAAATCGATGTGATCGGGATTCGGCCAGAAATTTCGCTGTTAAGGGGTCAAAGTTCAACGATTTGACCTTTGAGAACTCTACCAAACTCCTCCAAAAATTTTTGGTCTAAACACTTGAAATTTTAGATATAGGTTTCTTGGACATGAATCTAACTTAATAACTTGATTTGAACCCAACACAATAAATCTTAACGGGTCATAATAGGGGTCAAAGTTAAAAAAATTACCGTTTTTTTTTTTTTTTGCTGAACATACACCTCCAAACACCCTTGCAACGCCGGGCCAAAATGCTAGTATATCTATAAAAGTGAACGTGTCTGTGTGTCTGTGTGTCTGTCTGTATATGTACATTCCCCTATGCAATAACTCTGTCAATTTTTAGTCTATAGACTCGAAATTTGATATACAGGGTACTGAGATTTGGGAAAATAATAGGGATCAGTTTTCGGCCATAAATTTTGCTGTTAAGGGGTCAAAGTTCAACGATTTGACCTTTGAGAACTCTACCAAACTCCTATGACAATTTGAGGTCTAAGCACTTGAAATTTTAGATATAGGTTTCTTGGACATGAATCTAACTTAATAACTTGATTTGAGCCCAAAACAATAAATTTTAAGGGTTATAATAGGGGTCAATTTTTTAAAAAATTGACCGTTTATTTATTTATTTATTTTTATTTATTTATTTATTTTTTGCTCAGCATACACCTCCAAACACCCATCAACGGCGGGCACCCATGTTAGTAAGTATATATTTTTGTTGCATCTATAAATTGAAAGTGTCTGTCTGTCTGTCTGTGTGTCTGTGTACATTTCCCTACGCAATAACTATGGCAATTTTTAGTCTACATACTCGAAATTTGATATACAGGGTACCGAGATTTGGGAAAATCGATGTGATCGGTTTTCGGCCAGAAATTTGGCGGTTAAGCGGTCAACGTTCAACGATTTGACCTTTGAGAACTCTACCAAACTCCTCCGACAATTTTTGGTCTACACACTTGAAATTTTAGATATAGGTTTCTTGGACATGAATCTACTAACTTAATAACTTGATTCGAGCCCAAAACAATAAATCTTAAGGGGTCATAATAGGGGTCAAATTTAAAAAAATTGATCCTTTTTTTTTTTTTGCTCAGCATACACCTCCAAACTCCCGGGTAATGCCGGGTCGAAATGCTAATATATATATATATATATATATATATATATATATAAATATCTGCACTATATATCTTTCTCAAAATATCAGTTATCCTCATTGTCACATAAAAATACTCAAGGAGCATTATTTCACATTTCCACAAAAAATAAACTATAAGATTAAACATGTCTTAAGTCTCCATCTTCCTATTTGAATTATTTGTGTAAAAGCAAATACTCTCTCTTTAAATCAAGTGAAAGGACGAAGGTAAAAGCATGTGTAGGTGTGCTGTAGAATTTATTACTGCCGACTTATAAGCAAAATAAAATTCATATTTATCCCTAAAAATGTGCTGATGTTAATATAAAGAATAGAATCAAATCTAACACGCGCACACACAGACACACAAATACATACGCACACACGCACACACATATACCTATATATAAATGGAAATGTATAAAAAGGAATACGAAAAGTATAAAAGCTTATAACTTTTCTTTATTTGTTTTCAATAGGTGACGTGCAGGAATACAAAAATAATATTATGAAAAAAAATTAAAAAACTTTTTTTACAAGTACATAATTTTCAACCGATCCTTCAGTCTTCATCAGTATATATATATATATATATATATATATATATATATATATATATATATATATATATATATATATTTATATATATATATATATATATATATAACTACTTCATTTACTCACATAAAATTAATATACGAAAGTATAAATTTATGCGTAAACTTTAAGTATTTACTTCAAAAGTGCTCAATACCTAGGTAGAGCTAGTTAAAATATTCAGTGTAGCTTAATCGCCATATATATTTTATAACTTACTATATATATATATATATATATATATATATATATATATATATATATATATATATATATATATATATATACTAGCATTTCAGCCCGGCGTTGCCCGGGTGTTTGGAGGTGTATGTTGAGCAAAAAAAAGGTCAATTTTTTATTTTTGACTCCTATTATGACCCCTTAACATTTATTGTTTTGGGTTTAAATCAAGTTATTAAGTTAGATCCATGTCCAATGAATCTATATCTAAAATTTCAATTGTTTATACTCAAAATTGTCGGAGGAGTTTGGTAGAGTTCTCAAAGGTGAAATCGTTGAACTTTGACCCCTTAACAGCCAAATTTCTGGCCGAAAATGAATCAGAAAGATTTCTCCAAATCTCAGTACCATGTATATCAAATTTCAAGTCTGTAGGCTAAAAATTGACAGAGTTATTGCGTAGGGAAATGTACACAGACACACATACACAGACACACAGACTCACACACAGACACGTTCACTTTTATAGATATATAGATATACACATCTATACATTGCCGACATTAAGGCTAGTGGCTGCAGCTAGAACGTTAAACGGATTAAACAAAATTCACACATGCAATTAATGATAGACGTGTGTCCGTCGTTACCTTTATGTCTTCTATGCAAGAACGTAAAACCAGTGTACATGCATTGAATGTATATATGAGTAAAAATGGTGTCTTTTTAATTTAGATGATTTTTTTCATAGAATTAAATAATCTGTAAACATTCACAGCAAAAACTCTTTCAACGACAACCGCAGTAAAGAGCTTTCCTTTCTCTCCGTCTTTATTAAAAAAAAACAAACAAAACTTCCATAAACCATGTGTATTTCAAACAACATCTAATCTGACTTAACTGACTGTCGCATGGTCTCCGAGACTAATATGAACAAACACTTGTTACGCCGTCCTCTTGGATAATTAATTCTTCACCCATTGTTTCGTCTTCTGGTGTTGCGCGATCATCGTTGAACTGATGATTTCTTTATCCTTGAGTGGCACCGGACCTTGAGAAGTGGTGACTCATTAGTAAAAAAAAAAAGAAGTACAAACTAAAAAAAAACGTTTGATGTTTCAAAAGTTTTTGATTTATATGATCAGAAATGCGATTGTGAGCGATCAATTTCCTGTTAGCATTCTGGCAAAGTTTTAATTGCCATGCATGCTTGCAACAATGTTAGAATTATCTGTTATGTTTATATGAATGGTTGCCTTTTATTCGGTGCATTGTAAGAATTTTAACCAATTACAAAATATCCTTTTCTTAGAATGAATGACGTTCATGCAATCAACAGTCCGAGTATTATT
Source organism: Euprymna scolopes (assembly GCF_053919585.1). NCBI lineage: Eukaryota > Metazoa > Mollusca > Cephalopoda > Sepiida > Sepiolidae > Euprymna > Euprymna scolopes. The sequence continues at coordinate 93,129,393 of NC_136486.1, read as the reverse complement.
CGCCTCATAACCGTTATTCATTATAGTGCAATAAAATTTAATGAGGTCATCTAAACGTCCATCTTCTACAATAACTAATAAAATAACGATTAATTTCCATTTGCAACATAAAAAGAAATATATCAACAATTTAATGACAATTTTATGTTCTCGGATACCAATTATCTCCCAAAGGAATTCTGTTGCAAATTATTGATTTTAATTGACCAAGTTTTCAAAAGTGCATTCACGAGATATTTTTAGACTGATTTTTTATGGTTAAATTCTATAAAGCTATTAATATGCAAAAACACTTCAAAAAGATCCGGTTTTGTTAATTCCAGAATCAAATTCTTCAAGTGAAATAATTTCTTGCTCGGCAGCGCTATGTTTTTCCCCTGAATTTAGTGAACATTGATTTCTTTTCAGTTTCCTCTCTAGATGGAAAGAGAAAACAACTAAAAACGTCTGCAACTAGGAATTCACACAAGGTCATTGGAGATTGTACTTGCACGAAGTAGTTTATGTTTATTCTTCTTTTTCATGGCTGCATTGTGATCTCTCTCTCTTTCTCTCTTCCTCTCTCTCTCTCTCTCTCTCTACACACACACACACAAACACACACACACACACACATATATATATATATATATATATATATATATATATATATATATATATAGGGAGAGAGAGAGAGAGAGAGAGAGAGAGAGAGAGAGAGAGTACAAATATTTGAATATGTTTCATGCGCACAGTGTGACGCTGTTCTATTTCAGAAACGGAAAAAAAAACGTTGGAAATTCAAACAAATTGCACATGAAATATATTGTACTTGGATTTTTGTTTTCTTAATCTTATTAATCCAGAGAAAGTCTCCAATAAAGACGAAACATTGATGAACACATAACTTTGTCTGTTCCTTTTTATTTCTCTATTTTGTCGGAATACTATTTCCATTATTCTCATTATATATATATATGTATATATATATATATATTCGTTGGCAGAACTCGGATACAATGCTCATTAGGATTGAGACACTCCCAGCTACAATGTTTTACGTGGTCCATGAGGTGCAATTTCGTGTCGCACACACTTCAGATGTCACCATTCGCTGCGGAAAACATGTGCTTGACATGCAGGTTCAGGAAGGCATCTACAGCAGGTTGATGCAAAGTACTGTTTTGGCACCAACCCGCCAGGCGAACTTATTTGGCGGATGCATCTTCTCCAGTAAATTAGATGTGTTTTTATATATGTAAACATATATATACACACACACACACATATATATATATATATATATATATATATATATATATATATATATATATATATATATATATATATTAGTGACTTGGCAAGGCTACAAAGGAGACAATAAGGAAAAAAAAACTCTAACCAAAATTCATCCCAAAGCAACAAAACTAAAGCTAGCCTGTCAAGACACAATATATATAAATGTAGGCAAATTTGGGCATATATTATTTTTTTTTTTTACATGGGGATCACCACTTATCAAGGCCCGAAGGCCACTCAGGGATAAGGGTTATTGCGTGTACAGTAATCAATGAGATAGTCTTGTAGGAATCATTAGTATTGGGGGTTTTGATAGAGTGTCTTACTTAAGGGGGAGGTTTGGCAGGAGTTTGTTTATGTTGGACTTGAAGACGTCCAAGTTGTAGTCAGGCAAGCGGCAGAGAGTTCCACTGGCGTGCAGTTCTAAGAAAGAAGCTTTGCTCATGGAATCTACGTTTGGATTATGGCACAGATAGAGAGTGGGGAAAATTATTAAAAGTAGTTTCAGCCAGACGGGTGTTTCTCGTGAAAGATTGGCGAGGGAGGACGAGGGATTGTAGCTCAGACGAGCACCTGCCATGGAAATAACGATAAAACAAAGACAGGCTCGCAACGTCTTTTCTGTTGGAGAGAGGTTGCAGGGAAGAGAAAAGGGCATCCCCCACTAAACCACAAAGTCTATTTTGTACTCTGTCAAGGCAGGATAGGCTGTTTTTATCAGCTCCTGCGCAGATGTGGCAGCAGTACTCCATCCTTGGGCGTACTTGGCTTTTATACAGATAGAGAATTGCATCAGTAGTGAGATATCTTCTGGAGCGGTAGAAGGATCCCACCATTTTCCCAGTGTCCCTGGAAACAGATTTCCAAAAGAGAGGAGATACAAGATGTGAGCAATATTTGGAATAAAGTTTCCCCTTACTTTTATTTCAGAAAGTTTTAGTCTCCCCTCAATCAAGGCCAGATGTTTTGGGGAAATATATATATATATTTGTAGTCATCGACATATAGTCCTGTTTCATTGTATCACAACTCATCATCTCCCCCAAACCGAAAGTTTAACCTAGAATCATCGCATTGATAGTCAGCAGTTCTACCGATCGACCCACAGAGGTGCCTGCAAATAACCGCGCCAAATGTCTACTTTAAATAAACATTCGTCCACCACTTTTATATATATATACTAGCAAAAGTACCCGTCGTTGAGTGGGGTATTTAAAACACCCTACAAAAAATGGACTCTGATTTATGAAAGTATGATAGGTTATGAAAAGGAATGGTTGTAAAGAGATAGCTTCGAATTTGGGGGTATCAAAACCAAAGGAAAATATGATGAAAGTAAAAATAAAATAGATAAATCCCATAATTTATCATACCATACCTGTTCACACTGAAACACTTATCACAATATTCTGTGGATCTATATTAAAAAACCTTGTAAAACTTTGTGACATATTTCCATTCTATGGAGGTCAGGCGCGAACGAACACCCCATAATTTTATTATACCATATTTCTTCAAACTTAAGCATAATTATCAAAGTATACTTACGCAGATAGATATGAAACGTCTTTATTAAAGTTTGTGCCTATTTCCATTCTATGGAGGCCGACGCGAACGCAGACCCCCAAATTTTATTATACCATCCCTATTTAAGTTAAAAAATACTTATCAAATTATGCTTATGTACATCTGTATCAAAAACACTTGTAAACGTTTTTTTTTATTTTTCATTTCCATACTTTGTGGACCAGGCGCGAATGCAGACTCCACAATTTTAATGAACCACCGTTCTGTGTGCGTGTGTGTGCGTATGTGTGTATGTGTCTGTGTGTATAATAATTTTAAATAAATATTAACAGTTATTTTAATACCTACGGATACTAATATTTTATGCTTACGCGACCATCAGTGTAAGAGTGCTAATACTGCGGATGAGGTGATTCAAACACTATTACTGAGCCACCCTTGACTTCGTAGCCTAGCATCTTACCTCCAACTACAATTAATACAAGGATTGAAGGATATTAAGAACCTATAAATACTATGTCGGCGGTTATACTTAGTAAACAGTCAGAGCATATTCAACGACCAGAAAGTGGAATGTTGCATTTGCGCTAAAGATTGCTTTCGCGTTAATCCCCTAAAGATACCTCAATTTGAATTTCTTAATGGACTTTGTAATTATAATATTTTTTTAAAATAGATATTAACTATTATTGTTTTATGCATACAGACATTATTGCTTTAAGTTTATGTAATCATCGGTGTAGGAAGCGAAAATTACTGCTGGTCGGGAGCCGGTTGAAAAAGTCTGTCAGCTGGCCTCATGTTAGAGATTGTGACTTCCTGTTACTTGATCTCTCTAAGATCGGATGTATTGAAACTTAAACCTTCAATAATGTCATAATGTCCTTTATTTTCATGGCAGAGAACAGTGATCCTGCCGTATGTTATTTACTAATTCAATCAAATGTGGCCTAGTGGTGCCGTGCAAATACTCGACCAGCTGTGATTGTCATCTCTTGCACCAATGATTGCATAACCATGAAAGACTAGTGTCTATAGGTATAAAAATAAAAATAATCTATTATATAAATCTCACCTGTCTGTTTAAATGTATGTATGTAAGTATGTATGTATGTATGTATGTATGTATGTATGTATGTATGTATGTATATATGTATGTGGCCATGGTCTGGTGTGAACTTGTGTTAAAAGCACACAGATGTCTTAGCATCATACTGTGCTTCTCCCAGACAAATCAACCCCACGTGCACTACTGCCACGCAGATGAGGTTCTGATGAATGGCAAGTGTCCTGTGTTGTGGGCCAAGGTTCTTTTAACCAAAGGCTAAGGGTGAGGTAACCCTGACAGAAACCTCCAGAGGAGCTTAGGCTCTGTAAGCTGCGGCATATATGATTCACCGGCGTGTGGAATATGCTCCAGTGCCCAGCAACCTAAGTCCCAGTCATGGATCAAATGGGTGTAGAGGGCTCCATAAACCGTGGTGAAGGCAACCTCTGTAGGAGAAGGAAAACCCTGCTATAAAACCTGTGGTGACTGCTGCATTCAATGATGTTGACTTGCTCTTCTTTTTGGTTCAATGTGGCAGTTGTTCAGAGAGTGAGATTGTCACAATAAAAAGCTTCAAGCACAGGCGTTACTTGATATGTAATGGAATACATATTTTACCATCATTGTATATCTCGATAACAAAAAGCCTGTAGCCTAAAATGGCAAACGGACACTCAATGAGGACTGATGCGTATATAGGCATCAATGGAAATAAAGGCTCTAGAACATCCAAGGTCTGGTCCGGCAGGTGTTCAAGGCACCACAGCCTGAAACCCGGTCATCAGCAGATGTGCAGGACTGTAGAAGGTTCATAGAAGTGACTGTCCGGCACATGCTGCTTGTGGTGCCCATGTCTGCCTCATTTGAGCCAGAGATGTATTAAGTAATGGCAATACTCGAGAACAAGTTTGCTGGCATCATGTATGTATTTATGTATGTATGTACGTTTGTCTAAAAGTTTTGATGGATTTTCATGAGATTGGAATCGTTTTGAAGCTCCACCCTTCAGACGACAAATATAAAAAAAATTGGTTAAAAGCATTAATTCCTTCCCCTCAACTGGGCAGTTTTCTACAAGAAGTGTCAGATTCTTGCATCGCCATTTTTGCAAGTCATCGTATCAGAAGGCAACAAACCAGAAGTCCAAGACTCGAGTTTCGCCCTCATTTGGCCTCATCAGTTAGACACATCCGAACTCAGGATTCGAAACCTGAGCCTCTTGCATGCGAAGCAAGCACTCTACCAATTGAGCAAGCAGGTCGCACACAAGAGTCTTATTAACTATCAACATTCCAAATTCCCGATCGCGTCATCGAGTAGGGGTAAGGGTTTCTTTCACTTTCTTTTCCGCCTTTGTGTCACGGGTTCGAGCCTGCCCTTCTACTACCATATTTTTTTTGTTTTTTATTTTGCTCAATACACACCTCGAAACATCCAGGAAATATTGGGCACGCAAGCTAGTTATTCATAATTATATATATATATATATATTTCTGTAGAAATATATTTTTCTTATTATAGAAGAAGCTCAATGTGATTACAGAGCCATATATAGAATATATGCGCTCCGAAACAGATACTCAAGAATTGTATAAATCAACTGATTTAAAGGAATAAACTATAAGAGTGTCAACATGATGAATTTTGGAATATAAATTTTTATCATTAATTCTATATATATATATATATATATATATATATATATATATATATATATATATATATATATATATATATATTTCAGAATGTGTGAGAGAATATATAATTATTTCCACTGCCAGACGACATTGTAGCCAGGAAGAGCATAGAAGGCAACAAACCGGAAGTCCAAGACTCGAGTTTCGCCCTCATTTGGCCTCATCAGTTAGACACATCCGAACTCAGGATTCGAAACCTGAGCCTCTTGCATGCGAAGCAAGCACTCTACCAATTGAGCAAGCAGGTCGCACACAAGAGTCTTATTAACTATCATAAATCAAGCAAACCAGAAGGAAATCCGATGTCTCAAACAAGGAATGTGATCATCGCAATCAGCCTTAACCCAAGTCGATGTCTCACTAGTAGGAATTTATACTCGCTAGGGATGTCATCATGACAAGCCTATCCTAACGAGCAATAAGTATTTTTTCAGAATGTGTGAGAGAATATGTAATTATTGCCACTGCCAGACGACATTGCAGCTCAGGTTTTGAATCCTGTGTTCGGATGTGTCTAACTGATGAACTCAAATGAGGCCTAAACTCGAGTCTTCGACTTCCGGTTTGTTGGCTTTCGTGGCTCTTGGTGGCTGCAATCACGTCTGGCAGTGGAAATAATTATATATATATATATATATGTGTGTGTGTGTGTGTGTGTGTGTGTGTGTGTGTGTGTGTGTGTGTGTGTGTGTGTATGTATATTATATATCGTTATAATGACTTTTATTTATACAAACATTATTTGATTACACATTTGAAATCATATTTCAGTCACAACTATATGAAGTCAAACCTTTTCAGGTGTGACGACTTTTCCTTATTTACAGTCTTTTGGTAATATAGAGTAACGCCGCCTGGACATAAAAAGGGCATGTTAAACATATTTAAATGTTTGAAATTATGAATCATAATAATGACATTGAAGTATAAAGTTTAAATAATAAGTACAATAGCCAATACATAATTGAACACATATATTATCTATTGTATAATAGACACTAGTCTGTATGTGCATGTTCAGTTAAAAGTAAAAATAATTACCCAAAACAAACCGACAAAGCTGATATATTCGTTTTTTTTTTATATTGACTCGGACAAAATATTGCCATATTATCTTTAAATATTTATTCTTTAAGAGGTCCATATTACAGGGTGGAACGATAAAAATGTCGCTATAAAAATAAACAACACTACAGCTTTCTTTTAAAACTTTGATTGAAAAAAATCAATTCGGGTAACTTGATTATATAGTAGAGCTGACATCTATTCAATGTAGCCGCTTTCAGCCTCAATCACCTTCTCGATACAGGTCCAGAACTGGGAGCATGCCTTTTCCACAAGCACCGGTGGGAGCTCAGTGAATACTCGGCAGATGGCTGCGATCAGGCTTACTTTGGTGTTGTGGGAGGTCGTATTGGTGATGTTCTCGAGGTATGAACGAACAAAGTAGTCCAGCGCGTTCAGATCAGAGAAATAGGGTGGTAGTGAGAGAAGGGTACAAAGTCGTAGCACTACTTCTGAAGCCAAGTCTGGGTCTCTATGGACTAGCGCCCAGTTCTGCTCCCACACCCAGCATCTGCCAGGGGCCACCAGATTACACCAGCGGATCACCACACTCATTAGCATATCCAGGTATACTTTGGTGTTGACTTTCAAGCCAACTTCAAAGATGTGAGGTGGCAAAATGTGGCCCTCACTTGAAACCACATTAAAGACCATAACTATGGTTGGAAACTTTGTTTTCATCATCCTCGGCAAGTCCCTATCATTCGTGGCAATCCAGTGATGCTTTTTGTATTTATAGTTAGCAATGGTTTTGCTGTCATAACTTGGATCAATAGTGAGTTGTACAGCGACACATCTCTGATCTAACTCGTTGAATATTGTGTCACGTTCAAACCTGATAGAAGGCTCCTATCGCTCTTGGGATTTGTCCACAACTGGTCAACTAGTAGATGGTCTGCAACCAAAAAAGGAAAACCAGTTTTCATTAAATAAAAATAGAATTATGTCTTTTCTAAGGCGACAATTTTATCGTTCCACTGTTGAGTCAGATGGTTGATATTTAAAGCCATTGTTTAATGTTATGTAGTAATTCGTTAATGATTTTTACAAGTTTCCAATGAAATCGAGATAAAGAGAGAGAGAGATTATAGAGATATAGAGGATAAAAAAGAGAGGGTCATAGAGAGTGTGTGATAGAAAAGGGGTGATAGTAAAAGGGGAGAAGGGAGAGAAGGGAGATATAGATAGATGGATAGATATAAAGAGAGGGTGAAGAGTGAGGGCTAGAGAGAGAAGTTTTCAAAGAAAAAGAAAGATGTTACACCAACTTTTTAATTCGTCCATGTTTTGGTTCATGCTACTGGCAACGTTGAGTAACCATGTTAATTCAACGTAAGAATGTAAAACTTAGACGTGTTGTATGGTGTAAAACTACTTGTTCTCACACGGATACATACCCATTTAAATTGGACTGAAAAATGATTACTATTTAGTCAATACTAGACGTTAGAAAGAGCTAGAAGCCTCATTCTTATTTTGGACCGTCTGGGTGAGCGGTATGAGATTATCAGATCTGATTCCTACAACGAGGCTTTCATTAAGTTTTTAGTGACTATAGATACCCTCTATAAAAGTTCCTGTGCAGTGAAAGCATGGTTGCACAATTTCGTTTAACAGTTCTCTTGAACCGCCATTGCTTAATTCTAGTAGTAAGAAGAAAGCCAGATCGATAGCGAACAATTGTGAAATAAGTGGAGAGACCTTCCACATAAAACAATTGGCATTCCTACATGGTTTCCCCATCTAGTATTGATCAGTTTTAACATTGCTAAACTTTGGTGACTTAATGGAAACCAACATATCAATGTAATTATGTCGATTGATTCTTACAATGAGAACATATTACTAATGGAGATTTGGTATCTATCTGTCTCAACTCAAATCTATAGTATTACTTCAATTAATAATGGAGTTTTGGTATTTGTCTTTTCAGTAGCTGACACTATGATATTACTCATTTCAGTTTAATATATTATTTCAAACTGAGAGATGAATATGTAGAGTATGGAGTGGAACTTGGGTTGTCTTTGACCATCTGCATAACTCTTGCATCCCTCATTTTGTTTTTAGTCATCACATTACATGAGTGATGTTTCTGAAACCATATACCATCATCTAATTTTGTGAAACTTATGATTTCTACCTTTCTATTTATTTATCTATACACTAGCCAAATTATCCAGGCTTTACTGTGGATATATTTTTGTTTAGACAATAATAATGAGTTTTTTTTTTTTTAAAGTATGATTTCAATCTATTTATCTATCTATCTATCGAGATATCGAGATATATATATATATATATATATCGATAGATAGATAGATAAATAGATAGATAGATAGATAGATAGATAGATACATAGATAGAAATCATACTTTTTTTAAATGCTAATTACTATTGTCTAAACAAAAATATATCCACAGCAAAGCTCAGATCATTTGGCTAGTGTATGGAGAGATAAATAGAAAGGTACAAACCATGCTTCGATTTAATATACTGTATATATATATATATATATATATATATATATATATATTTATATATATATATATATATATATATATATATATATATATATATATATATATATATATGGGAGCCCACTGAAAAGTGGAACAACTTGCTGTTTTCTGAATTAGAACATGTCCATCCGTATAATATTTATCGCTGGCTAGTTTTTTTGCAAAGTTTTATTTTTTTTATTTTATTTTTTTTAAACTCCTTACATCAAATGGGTTCATGTCTTGTCTGGAGCGATTTCCATGGCAAATGCAAGTATATTATCTTTTAAGGCTCAATTATTGGGGTGGGGGAGGGGTAGTATTCGTTCTGCATTCATGATACCATTCTCCCAGGCATTACCTTCTATTTTTGCGTGCGTAATGTAGTATCTGTTTTGCTGTCATATCATCTTCTTGGGCATTACCTCCTCCTTTGGCAGGAGAGTGTAGTATATGTCTGTGTTCGCCATATATACTAGTAAATTTAGAGGGAGCATATGTTTACTAGTATTAATAACAGACGGTTTATTCGAAGTTGATTACTGTTAAGATGAAAACGAACTTGTTTAATTTGAATTTGATTTATTTTAATTTGAAGTTGAACATTTTTTTCTTAATTTGAGATGAAAAAGGTCAAGTTTGATACTCGATACTGAAGCACTCCTGCATGAATTTGAACGCTTTTTGTAATACTTTCCATTTAATCGTGAATATTTATCTGATCGATGAACATAATTTAATTTCGGGTAAAAGGCCTAGCAATAAAGAATCTCAAGATAGCTGACTTTATTTATCAGTGTTAATTATCTGACAGCCAGAAATGTGGATGCTGATAATAGCAAGAAGACGTCTATCAAGTAACTCTCATCCTCTCTATCTTTGCTCATTAATATGACTGATTTCGAACCAAGGTCACTGAGAAATTAAGTTGCAACAGAAATATGATAAAAACAGATCTATCTATATATTCATATATTCATTACTTGTTGAAATAATACATGATAGATTTTATCTATAATCTAAAAAATTATAACCTCTAGCAGTTATGTATTTTATGTACTATTTTCTTTGGCTTTAAATAGACGCTCATGATTTTTCTGGAAATCGCTCCAGACAGGACATGAAGTTATTTTATGTACAGAGCTAACAAGAACGAAAGAGGATCATTGCAAAGACCGGAGATGCCTATTGGCCTTCGTTTTGAAAAGACTAAAGTTACAGGTAGGAGGAAAACACTCAGCAGGAAGAGATTTCCATAAGTCTGCAGTTCATGGAAAGAAGCTACTAGAAGGGAAATCTATCACAATGAGGTTTAGAAACAGAGAATTGATGGGGACCATTAGACCTAAGAGTCAAACGTGTTGGAACAAAGGAATCAGGGAACAGCTTAGATACTTCTGACGAACACATGCCACAATAAAATATATAAAAATAAATTTGGTGACATTATGCAATGTGCATGGTGACAAGATACAAGCATATAAGATAAAAACGTCGACTGGGTTTTAGTAGCTACATTCTGTTTATCCAGAAGACAACACGAGTCGCTTACGTAAAGGCTCTCTTCCCACCTTCTCTCTTTACGATTTGATGAATGGTATAATTTTTTACAGCGTTATTCATTGGGCACAACTATGGCCATCTCTGTTTTACTAGATTACACTAATTTAGTAAAGTCATCATTTATAATGCCATTCCCTTGTGACGTCATCCAGTGTTCATCGAAACAAAAAAAAAACAAGACAATAAACAAGATCGAGAGAGTTTTAATAGTATATCAAATCTTTCGTCTCTATACGGTTCGTCTAATATATATATATATATATATATATATATATATATATATATATATATATATATATATATATATATGACTACTTCATTTTATCACATAAATTAATATATGCAAATATAATTTGAAGCGTAAATTTTCAGTATTTACTTTACAGTGCTCGATACATAGGTAGAGCTAGGTAGTAAGTAATAAAATATATATGGCAATTACACTACACAAAATATTCCGCGTTTCATTCGCGTGAGAATCCGTCAGACATATGCCATTATATGCTTATTAGTAACTATATATATATATATATATATATATATATATATATATATATATATATATATATATATATACGTGTATTCATCTTTTTTTTTTGCAGACTGTTTTCCTCATCTTCATGGTTGTTGTTTCACCATGTTTCGGCCAACTCATCCTCCGGCCTTTTTCAGGTAATTAACTGCGACCTGGATCTGTGGTACAGTAGATAGAAGCGTTGGATTTCTACAATTCCAGGTGAGCATTGTCTCAAGATAGCAGTTTCAATCATACCCACGCAGACTAGAGGTTCAGTGGGTCCAAACGTGGTGAGACAACAACTATGGAAGGCAGTAATTACTGAAGATACAGTTACAAGACTCAGCTTTCCTATCCGGTAGCAAAAAAAAAAAATGAATACACAACTTATGAAACCACATCTCAAAGGATTCCAAAACTAAAATAATAAACTAAACGTAAATTCCATCAACAAAGTTTCTTTCCTAGAATTGCCCGTCTATGGAGTTGCATCCCAGCTGACTATGACATGGCCATTCTCAATTCTAACATGGACAAGTTCCTGTTGAGTTGTACTCTTAAACAAACAAACAAACACTATCCAAGTTTCACCATTACCGAGAATCTCGGTGTAGTCTCACCAGCCAATTGGCACTCTTTAACCCTTATCTTCGAGTGGCCTTCGACCTTTGATAAGCTGTGACATCCCCCAGTAAAAATTAAGCTATTTCGAGAAGTTTTATACCCCTGTGATAAAGTGATGATGGGGAGCGGATAGTCTAGATTTAAGGAAAGAGCAAAACGCTCTGTTTCGAGAGAAGGTTAGATGGGGTTATGGAGCACAGTCGTATATGTATTTTGTGGTTGTTGATTGTTTCTGCATATAAGTGCTCCATTATTCAGTTAGATAAGAAAGGTAATCCTATAGATAGATGAACAGATAGGAGTTGTATAATATTGGTATACTTATTGCACACGTTACCAATGAGATAGCTTATAGCGCTTTGTTCTGATAAATAAAATGTATGAGGTGCCTTCAATAAATTTCCAGACGTTTTTGTAGAGGCTTTTAAAATTGTTGTAAACTCTTGAAAATTCAGTTTGTTATACATCTTATGAAATGACTGACGAATTTTTATGATTTCAGGTTCGAAAGCAGGAATTGGAATACACCTTACTAAAGTATAATTGTCACAGTTGAATTTTAAAAATGCAATCTAGATGTGAGGACCCTTTAGAAGAACTATATGCAATAAAACTCTGTTTTAAACTTGGAAAAAATGCCAAAGAAAAGTATGGAATGCTTCAGGCTGCTTTTGCACCATCTTGCATGAATTGAATATCAGTTCTTGAGTGTGATAAAAAAACTTCAAAGAAGACAAGAGAGTATGTGAGGAATAATGAGAACTGTGGGAGAAGTAAGGAAATCAGAACACCAGTGTTCATTGGATAATAAAGAAAATAATGAAATAAAGAATTTCATGGATAAGGACCGTCGTGTGTCTATAGAGACAATAAGGGCACAGTTTTATGCCAATGTGGGAACTGTACACACAATTATTTGCAAGGAACTGAAGATCTGCGAAGAAGTTTGTCCAAAGGGTACGCCATCCTTATCACAGACTATTTTACCAAGATGGGAATCAAGACAGTTCCTCACCCTTCCTATAATCCAGGCCTTGCTCCCTGTGACTTTTGATTATTCCCTAAGCTCAAGGAAAACCTTAGAGGCTGTCGTCATGAGACAATTGAGAATATGAAAGAGGCTGTGACAAGGATCATTGACATGCTCACACAAGAGGACTTCTATGGGGCCTTCCAGAAATTGTTGGAACGGTATACAAAGTGCATTGCAGCCGGAGGAGATTACTTCAAAAGGGAGTAGAGTTCATGTGTGTACTATCAATAAAAGTGCTCATTCGAAAATGTCTCAAAAGTTATTGAAGGCACCTTGTAAGTTTATAAGACAAGCAGCCATAACCTAACCAATATAAGACGATGCAGTGGAGGTTTTATTATTCATCGAATTACAATATTCAAGTGGGAGGGTGGCCATTTAAAAACTACATTAGTAAAATATTATGGTTGATTTTGTGCTAATATAGGCGTAAAACTATTATATTCACATTCGATTTTAAACGTTTTGTTTTGTTTATCATAGATGATCAATCTAATGTGTTTATTTGTCTCAACTGGTTTGATGTAATTACAGATAAGACTTTCCTCAGCTATCTCATCAAGTTTATAATTATGCTGCATTTGATTATATTTATTTATATGTTGTCTGCAGCATCCCATTGATTAAAGCATAAGAAGGAGATACTGAATTATTTATTGTCCCAGGCCGAGTATCAAACTATGACCATCTTGGTTAGAAGCCAAAATGCTAACCTCTAGACCAATTGGATTAGTCAACAGGAGTGCTGAACATTAAGTTACATAAATAAAACATGAATACGTTATTTTTGTGTGTTTTTTTTAGTAATGAGTCACTATTTATCAAGGCCAAAAGCGACTCGAGGATAAGGGTTAATGAGATGATTGTCGGTTTGATGATGAAGGATATTGCAAGAGGATTGAAAATGACTAAAGGAATAAACAAAATTATTATTTATTATTGCATTTTCTCTCCAAACAAGAAACAGTGCCTCTTTGATGTAGGGGGCTAATATCTGGAGCATAATTTGCAGGGATACTATATAGGGAGTTGAGCAGCAAGATGTCTGTTTACATTACACTTGAACTTCTGAATGTCAGTACAGTCAGTGAATCAGGGACCCGGAAAGGAATTCCAAAGACTAGCCGTCCTAGGGAAGAAATTATTAGAGTAGAAAGCTCTGGCGATCTTTACTGTAGGAGTAGAATTTTGCTGCTTTTCGAATTTGGCAGGGATATTTACGTAGAGCGGGGTTTCAAGAGCTTATTGTTCGTCAGAGCACCTAACATTAAAAAATACTTGTAAAACAGGTAAAGGGATGCAACCTATCGTCGATGGGACGGATGTTGAAGCATTGCTTATAGTGTGAGATCTATTAGGTTGGCGACTCTCTTTTGAACCCTGTCTAAAAGTGAGAGACTAGTGGCAGATGCACCAGCCCAAATGTGGCAACGATACTCCAAACATGGGCGAATGGTAGCCTTGTAAATGTGCAGGATACTCTCATGCATAAGTAAGTGTCTCGCACGGTAGAAAGAGCCCACTTTCTTTGCAGAAGCCTTGGCAATGGCTTCCCTCTGAACGTTAATCTAGGAGTTTGGATGAAGTACTTTCAGGTAATGTATCATTAGCCATGGCTATTAGTGAAACGTTTCTTTTAATTATTAAAATTGACTTCTTTTTTCACTAGTAAATAAACACTTCATATTATTTGGATTCTTCAAACTACTGTTCATGAGTGTTATTTTAACAACGGTTCGGTCGATGAAACATCTGGCCTTCTTCAGGTGTATCGTGTTGAACTCAGGAATCAAGAACTCATGGTGTAGTAAATAAAATATTTGGTAAAATTAAGTTGTAAGTACACTCTTCTAGAAGTGCAATCCTCAATGTGAGAGACACTCAAAATACAATTGCAAATTGTTTAAAACTTCTACCCAATCATAGCTGACTGAACGAGCATATGTTACCCTTGTGCATTAAAAATAGGGTCCGTTCGAAATTCCGTGCAGATTCCTGAGTTTGACAAAAAGATTCTCATATTCAACAAGATACAACTGAAAAAGATTAGATAAAACATCGACCAAAACATTATGAAAATAGCGTTTAAGATAAAAACATTAAACCAAAGAATACAAAGAATCCAAATCCTCATCTCCAAAATTCAGAAAGAATATAAGCTTGAATAACTGTCAGTTGAATGATGACAAACATTGTTAAGGCATTGAGAATGATTAATTGAATGAATAAAGTTTAATTACTTATGATGACAGCTTATGATAAATATGTGTTTGCATTGAATTTGAAGACGGCCATGCTGTAGTCTGAACGGAAACAGTCCAGTGTGTTCCACAGATGGAAAGTTCTTGGAAAGGAAATCCATTCATAAAAATTCCGTCTGGTACTATACACAGAGGAAGAAAATTAAGTTATTTTCAGTTATGATAATAACAAACGTTCTTGCTGCGAATGTCTTAATAGGAGAAACCAGAGATTAAAGCACAGGCGATCATCAGCGATGGTAAAAAGAACGATTGTAAAAAGACTAGCAACGTTTTTTTTCCTGTAAGAAAAGCAGGTAATTATCTATTTTTAAGGCCATTGGAAAAATGGTGAGATCCTTCTATTGATCCAGAAGATATCTTACTGTTGATGCAATTCTCTATCTATATATATACGACTAAGGATGGAGTACTGTTGTTATATCTGGGTAGGAGCTGCTAGAAAGGACGTATCCTGCTTTAATAAAGTTCAAAATAGACTTCATAGCCTCGTAAGAGATGTCCTTTTCTATTCCCTGCAACCTCTTTCTCACAGAAGAGACGTTCGAGCTTGTCTTTGCTTTATTGGTATTTTCATGGCAAGTGCTCGATTGAGCTACAATCTATGGTCCCCCTCGCCAAACTTTCACAAGAAACACTCGTCTAGCTGAAAACACTATTAATAATCCCCCCACTTTTTATCTGTGCCTAAACCTGAACATAGATTCCATAAACAAAGCTTCTTTCTTAGAACTGCACACCTGTGGAACTGTCTTCCGTTTTCCTGCTTTCTAGCTTACTACAATATGGTTGTCTTCAAGTCCAATGTGAACAAGTTCTTGATGAGCCGTTCCACTTAAGTTAGCAAATTTACCGAATTTCCATTACTAACGATTACTATATTGTCCAATTGACTAATGTACACTCTTTAACCCTTACCCTCGAGTGGCCTCTGGGCCTTGGTAAGTGGTGATTCCTATGTAAAAAAAAGTTTTCCTGTTGATATTTGTTTTTGTTCTTCAGATAACGAGCTTAAATATATTTAGATTTTTTTAAAATTGTTCTCGTTGCAATAACTTTCACGATTTCATTGAAACTTGTCGTCTGCTGACAACTGATTACTGAGTCACTAATCTTTCAGCATCTCTCTGCTGCTTAGCATAACCTGCGGAAGGTGCCTCCGTGAAGTTAGGTCAGGTTCTGGATAAGTAGTGAAAACTGTTGTAGAGAAGGGAAGAAAACATCATCCACGGAATTCTGAAGTCGATTTTACCTATATAATTATAAAACTCCGTGAACGGTCCGACCGCCCTTGCTTGCATCTTGTCTACCAAAACATTGTTGTAATACAAACAAGCTCGTATTCAATGAAATCTAAACTCCTTTAAATTATTGAGTACAAATAAACTTCTGTCTTTGCTTTACTTGTAGACATAGTTTCAATTATGAAACTATGGTTTGTTATGTTTTGGTTTCGATTCTATCTGATTGCACTCAAATCATATATACATTTTTTACTTTTAATTATGGATAACATGCGTAAGCATCCATAATACGTATGTTTGTGTTATGGCTGTCAATAAGCCACAAAGAAAACAGAACAACGGAATAGAGTTTAAACAATGTATTACTGGAACAACAACGTAAAAAGGTTACAACTGAAGAGAGTAGTAAACGTAACCGAGCAGGCGAGGGTCGCTCTGGTGTTTAATCTACACCTGGGATCAAAAGGTCTATGGTTTATATAATGGATAGAACAGTCCATTTGGAGGGTGATTCCCCCACAACACCCCCACTCCCAAGCTGGTTTCCGCGGTTGTGAAGATCAGTATTTTTTCGTTTTGGGGCAGACCACCAAGGGGTCTGTGCACTTCCTCTTTCTGTCGGAGCGTCTCGGTTCTGACATCCTTTTTGGAGGGTCTATGTCAAAACAGTCATACACAGTTTCAATCGCCTCACTGCCGTCCTGCGGTGGTTCTTCTTGATCCTCGTAGAAGCGTTTCCTGATTTGGTTCAGGTGCTTCTTATGTTAGAACTTTGGGCCCTGAATGATGTATGTAACATGGCCGATTCTTTGTAAGATCGTGCCCTGTTCCCAAAAAAGAAACGTTATTTCTAAAATGTCTAAAATACACGTTATCTCCACTGTTAAACCGTTTCGTTGGCATTGTAGAGGTTCTGTTGTGTACTATGTGTTTGGGTAGCAGTTTATCAAATACAGATTTTATTTTCCGTCCAAACATGATTTCTGCTGGGGATCCCGCATCTGGTTTGTTTGGATTTCTCGTGATTCTGTAAACCTGCAGAAATTACTGAAGGGCCTTTTCTGTTGGTGTACCGGACGCCTTTTTTAATGCCCTTTTAAGCATATTGACGAAGCGTTGCTTCTGGCATGGTACTGGGGTGTCATAATATGCTTGACTTGATATGTCTCGGAGAATTCTCTGAACTCTGTCGAGGTGAACTGTGTAGCGTTGTCGCTAACCAGACAGTCTACAACCCCAAACCGAGCAAACAATTCCAATAAAAAATTTGTCGTTGTTGCCGTGGTTGTTTTTTTGCATCTTAATACTTCTGGCCATTTAGAGTAAGAGTCAACTACTATCAGGTAGTAAAAATCCTCCACACGTCCCACATAATCGATATGGATCCTTGACCATGGTTGTTCAGCCTTAGACCAAGGTTTATCTGTTATCTGTGGTGCTTTTGCAGCCAAAGCAAAGCCTTTGCATCTGTTCACCATGTCGGTAATATCTTAGTCTATAGCTGGCCAATAAACAAAACTTCTCATTGGGCTTTTCATTCTGTTTATTCCTAGATGCCCCATGTGAAAATTCCTGAGAATTCTTTTTTGAAGGGTTTGAGGGATGACAACTCTTTCACCGTATAATAGTATTTCGTCGCAACCATAAAAAATGTCTGAACTGGTGTCACCTAGTGCTAATTTCTGCTTTGTGGTTTTAATGAAATTGTCATTTAGGGATTCTGACTTAATTTCCTGGAGTTCGCGGATAATATTGTTTATCATGGTTTTTCATCACTATTAATAGATAGTGCCGTGATTAATGAATCTCCAAGAGGTTCCATTTTGGCAGGAATCAGTCTCGATAGACCGTCTGCATGGGCTAGTTGTTTTGAGGGGAGAAATTGAATTGTAAAATTATAGTTCAGCAGAATAGTTCCCCATCTTAATAGTCGGTTCGCAGTGAATGTTGGAAGTCCTTTTTTTTATTCAAAAATGGATATTAACGGCTTATGGTCGGTTTGTAGGAAAAAATGTCTTCTGTACAAGAACTGGTGGAATTTTTAAACTGCAAATATAATTCCTAGGACATCTTTCTCGACC
This sequence comes from Euprymna scolopes, assembly GCF_053919585.1. Lineage (NCBI taxonomy): Eukaryota > Metazoa > Mollusca > Cephalopoda > Sepiida > Sepiolidae > Euprymna > Euprymna scolopes. The sequence continues at coordinate 93,110,954 of NC_136486.1, read as the reverse complement.
TGAGAATAATTCTTTTCCGCTGGCAAGAGAGTCCGTGATGTGAAAGCAATAGGCTGTTTTGAGCCATCCGGCATTCGATGTAGTATGCACGCCCCAACGCCATATTGACTAGCATCGCTAGCTACTATTATGTCCAACTGTGGGTTGAAATGTGCTAGAAATAGTTTCATTAATCTCCACCTTTCTGGTTTATCCAATAAAAAAATCGGCTACAGATTGAAATGTGATGAAAAAATGGTACGAAAGACTGTGCAAAAGTACCAAAACACTGACAGTGTTCGTGATGCCCATAAATCTGGTCGTATTAGAGTTACTTCTAACAGGGAAGACAATGCTATCAAGATCATCAGCCTAAGAAACAGATTTCAAACGGTTCCCTACATCCAACAACAAATGCAATTTTGTTAAAAAGTGTTCGCTTTCTACTGTCACGAACAGATTAAAGGGATTTAATTTGCGAGGATATGTTGCAAGATGCAAGCCAATGATTACTGTAAAGAACAGAAAGCGCCATCTGGATTTCGTCAGATGCAATGAAGGTCATGACTCTTCATATTGGTTAAAAGTGCTTTTTAGCGATGAAAGCCAGTTCAATAGGCAAGGCAGTGATGGTAGGCAGTATGTCTGTTGGAGGAAAGACGAAAAATTTAATCCTAGGTGTTTAGTTTCAACGCTGTAAGGTGGTGGGTGCTCAGTTTTGGTGTGGGGCATTATTAATACCAATGGTCCAAAGCATATAGCTCGCTTGCAAGATCGAATTGATTCGACCAAGTACATTAATATGGATTGAGCATTTTCTACCCTACTTTGGTCGAAATGTGGATGATAATCCCATCTTAATGCAGGATAATGCTCCCATTCACACAGCTGGCAATGTCAAGAGGTTCCTGGAAGAGCATGATATTCTGTATTTGGATTGGCCTGCACAATCTCCAGACTTCAATCCTATCGAAAACGTATGACATTACATCAAGCAACAGCTACGGAATGATAAAATTTAAAATTTGGATGAACTTTAGACAAAAATTAAAGAAAAGCTGGATGCTCTTTCCCTGCTGCAGTGTAATTCAAGGAATTCCCAAAAGATTACAGTTTGTCAAATTGCAGAAGGGCTATGCTACTAAATATTAACTAGTTCATTGTTTTTTTGTGGTATTTGTGTAGCATTAATGTCCTAAAGTTACATTTAAATAACAATGTTCCATTGTACTGACTTTTTTTTGCCTCCTCATTTTCATGTTTTTTTTTTTAAATTGATGTGAACACTAGATTATTTCAATTAAAAGTCAAATATAAACAGGTAAAATTATGGAAAATAAAAGGCCAATCAAATTAGGTATAGTTTGTTTAAACAGTTACATTAAATTTAGCTTAAATTTGAAGTTTTGGAAAAAATTCAAAGTGCAAACTTTCTTCTTGCCGCCTGCGTATATATATATATATATACATATATATATATATATATATATATATATATATATATATATATAATTTCATGCATACACATATTATATGGGGATATGATATATTATATATATACTTTCAACATTTCCTTCAACAGTGCTCAATATTTGCATAAAGCTAACTAGACAGTTATGAAAATACTAGCAGGCAAACTGGACATTGCCCAGGATAGAATGATTATCAACGAATATTTCACATTCCCATATGTTTATCTTCATCGAAATCGATGAAATCGCTTATTTTGTCAATCAAATCGACTGATTGTCTGCTCTAGTATAGTTGGCGATCCATTGCAGTGTACCTACCGGAAGGAAGCTTCACATACCCACTTCGCAGTGACTAAGCTCATAATACATTGCAGTGTACATTGCACTGTAGAGAACCTGCTATTAATTTTATAAAACTACTTTTATGTATTATCACTTGAATTAAAGTTTAAAATGCAAAAGTCAAATACTATGCTTCAATTGTGCTCTAAAAAGAAAAAATTAATTCTGACCCCCCCCAACCACATCAAATATTTTTCTCTTGATTTTATATGTTTGGCCTTTCTGTAATAAAATGAAACTAGTGATGTTAAGCTTCCTAAAGTGTTAACTTTGGTCAAAATCTTTTGTTCCTTGTTTCAGTTACTGACTATCGATTACTGATTATACAAAACCAATCTAAGACAACTGCCAGGCACATAAAGTACCTTTGTGTGAATTTTCATAAAAATTGGCCCAGCCGTTTTCGATTCCATAGGAAACGAATTCACACACAGAGATACAGACACAGCAGAGTTATTTTTATATTATAGTAGATAGATATATAGATAAGTAGATAGAAAGATAGATAGATAGATAGATAGATATTAATAACAATTAAGCTACACAGAAGCAAAATCCTCTCAGCTTGACGATTCTCAAGGGCGATGAAACAAGGACGTCTATATGTAGCTTACTTGGCATAAATATATTTTCATAACTTACGATATATATATATATATATATATATATATATATATATATATATTAGTGGCCTGGCAAAGCCACAGGGGAGACAACCGAAGCAGCAATATTGAAGATGGCCTGCCAGAACACTATAAAAGTAAGCAAATTAGGGCATATTGTATTGGTTTGAATATATAGGTATTTTTTTACCAATTGTCATAAAATTCCAACTATATCTTCCAAAAACCTGCATGCAGTTTTGTCCAATAGAACCAAAGACATGAGCATTTCAATATTCAATTTGGCTACTAGTATATATATATATATATATATATATATATATATATATATATATATATATATATATATATATATATATTTCCTCAAAACCTCTGGCCTTGGGGTAGTGGAGACTAAAACTTGCTGCTATGGTTTCAAATGACCTGAAATAACAGGAAGGGGAGACTTGATTCCAAATATTTCTCATAAGTTAAATCTCCCCTGCTTTTTGAAACAGGGTACGATTATGAATATCTTTAGTATCAAATAATCCTTATGCACTGTGAAATTTACTTTACGTATGAAAACCAATGAGGGAAGATATAACATATGAGAAATATTTGGAATCAAGTTTCCACTTTCTATTATTTCAGATCATTTGAAACCATAGCAGCAAGTTTTACTTCCCCCTCCATCAAGGCCAGAGGTTTTGGGGAAATATCAGATATTTTGTAATTTATATGCAAAACTAGGAAAACAAATTCCTATGATTAAAGCATGGGTAAAGGTGCAGTATCTTTTCACCCTCAAAATATTCTTTAAAATTACCACTATTAAAGACTTTGGAGGGTGCTGAACACGAGGATAAAATTTAAAATTCCAGGAAACGAATAATTTTCAAGATATGAAGAAATTATAGTTTCAAAAACTGGGGAATCACTTTTCTAAATTAATTTAGCATAAAATAAATCCCCACTTTATAGCCACCTTTTTTTAATGGGCGTCTGTTTTGTTTTTTTTGTTTTTTTTTTTGTTTTTAGGGGTTGCTATTTATTTGATAAACAAAACCTACATTATAAAACTTGTTTTCAATATGTTTTCGTGTGTGCTGAAAACGAATATCACATTTAAATTTTCCACAAATAAGTATTTTTCTGGGTATTAAGCAATGTAATTCTTTTTGTTATAAGTGGTTGCCATTGTTGTAAGCGCAAGTGCGCATTTTTGCTTAATACCCGGAAAAATACTAATTTGCGGAAAATTTAAATGTGATATTCTTTTTCAACACGCCGAGAAACCTATGGAAAACAAGTTTTTTAAGGTAAGTTTTGTGTTGCTCTACCAGGCCACAATAAACACCTCTTCCCCCAAGAAATAACAGACTCCCCCCCCATAAAGGAGGGCATAAAGTTAGCGTTCATTTTACGTTAAATTAATATAGAAAAGTGATCCTCCACTTTTTGAAACTATAATTTTTTATATCTAAGAAACTACTCGTTTCCTGGAATTTTAAAGGTTATTTTCGTTTTCAGCACCGTTGAAAACCTCTCAAAGTGGTAATTTTTAAGGAATTTCTGACGATGGAAAACTACTGCACCTTTGCCAAAACATTTTATGGAAATAAAAAGTATCAAAAATAGGCTCTGGATGATGGATAATCCCCTTAATGTGCGATCTTAAGGGCAAATGTCACATAGCCCACTACACAATTTAGGTCATTACTTTTCCAACGAACCTTCATTTGTTAAATTCTGCTTAATACATTTAGAACACAATATTACCAAAAATGGTGGTATATTCATTTATATATATATATATATATATATATATATATATATATATATATATATATAGTCATCTACATACAGTACTGTTTCATTGTATCACCACTCATCAGTGCAGCTAGACTAGCATCTTTCCCTAGCCAGAGATTAAACCTACAACCATCGCGTTGATATTCACAGTTCTAACCACTGGCCCATTGGGTCTGTGCTCGCAAATGACCTTTTCAAATGTCCATTACATTCGCCCACCAATTTTATAGTGCTAGAGCTGCTTGTTTATTTACAAATAAACAGCTGGCATCGCTTTATAGCTAATTGACTAGCAGGCATGATTCATTTACAACAGTTCTCTATCCAAAGAGGGGGCCTTAAAGTATATAGTCATCCATGTATAATACTGTTTCGTTTTATCACAACTCATCAGTGTAGCTTGACTAGCACCTTTCCCTAGCCGGGAATTGAACCTACAAGCACCGCATCGGTAGCCGGCAGTTCTAACCACTGACATACATATATATGAATATATCTATACTCGTAGCCAAATTGAATATTGGAATGCTCATATCTTTGGTTTTATGAGACAAAACTACATGAAAATTTACTGGCTTTTTGAATATTACAATACAATTCCATGGTCAAAATTTTATGACAATTGGTAAACAAAGAACCTATATTTTCAAACCAATAAAATATACGCAAATTTACCTACATTTGTATATAAAGTGTCCTGGTAGGCTAGCTCACGTTTTTTTTTATCTAATTTTTAAATCTAGGTAAAAATAAATAAAACTATTTTCTTTTTTTTTATAGAGGATGCAAATCTATTTTACATTTCTTCAAAACTCAATATGTGTTTTATATTCCAGTCACATAAATTCTTAATGAAAGTAAAAAAAAAAAACTCCCTGGCAACGACAGGTAAGTACAGCTAGTTTCAGGTAAAGATTGATGAAGATAATCACCTGAAAAATAAAAGTAATCTTCAGCATAGACTGATAATGTAACAATTACCTTGATTCTAAAATTCCAATTTATCTCAATTTATTTATTCTATGTTATATTGACCCTTTTTAATTATTTACAAAACGCAATGTTTCTAGTCATTAAATATGGTTAGCTTAATAAGTTGCTATTTTACCAGTAACTGCGGAGAAAAAAAAAACCTATCCTTCCCAAATCAATTAGTTTATAAATGAACATTATAGATCTGATGTGATTCCAATTCAATAAAGATGATTCCATAATTTGCGATGACATCAATTGAGCGTATCATGCAACTACGCTTTTATGATTCTCACTTAATATTTTTCTTATACTTCTGATTTGCACGTAAATTACTGGTGTCAAAAAATTGATTTTTTTTTTCATTTTTCATATTCTGGTGAACTAATTAGAAAAGAAATAGGGAAAAATGAGAAACCTATGCCAACCTTGTTTCTGCTTGTCAACAAGTAACACAAGCTCTTGGGGGTGTCTGCTCAGATCTAATCTCCCTTCACCTGACTATATGAGAGCGTTAAAAAATTATTTTTATTTTATTTTATTTTTTTTTACAAGGTGGTCACCACTTATCAAGGCCCGGAAGTCACTCAGGGATAAGGGTTATTGTAAATACAGTACGTTAGTGTGGATATTTAAAGTGTCTACTTAAGGGGGCGGTTCATCAGAAATTTGTTTACGTTGGACATGAAGACACCCAAGTTGTAGTCAGGAGGGAAGCAGGCAGACGGAACAGAGTTCCACAGGCGTGCAGTTCTAAGAAAGAAGCTTTGTTCATGGAATCTACGTTTTGATTTAGGCATAGATTAAGAGTGGGGAAAGTTTTTGACAGTGGATTCTGCTAGATGGGTGATTTTTGTAAAAGATTGGCGACGGGGGACCAGAGATTGGAGTTCAGACGAGCACCTGCCATAGAAGTAATGATAAAGCAAAGATAGGCTTGCAACGTCTCTTCTGTGGGGCATCAATAAAACAGATGCACAACTGTTGCACCACTGATATCCAAAATTAAGAAAATTCTTCAATTTAAACCAAAATCTTTGTAGGAAAACTCCGTCTAGCTGAATCCACTGTGAAAAATTTCCCCCACTCTATATCTGTGCCTAAATCAAAACGCGGATTCCATGAACAAAGCTTCTTTCTTAGAACTGCACGCCTGTGGAACTCTGTTCCGTCTGCCTGCTTCCCACCGGACTACAACTTGGATGTGTTCAAGTCCAACGTTAACAAATTCCTAATGAACCGGCCCCTTAAGTAAACACTTCATCAATTCTCCACACTAACGTAATGTACTTGCAATAACCCTTATCCCTGAGTGGCTTCCGGGCCTTGATAAATGGTGAACACTGTGTAAAATAAAAAAGAAAAAAAAAAAGGATGATTACCAGAAATAGATTTAGAAAACTATAAGCATATATATAACCTCTGGCCTTGATGGATGGGAGACTAAAACTTGCTGCTATGGTTTCAATTGATCTGAGATAACAGCAAAAAAGATTTTGCCTTCTGAGATGGTAATCAAACTCAAAAATCACGTTTTAGCCACAACTACATTATCATCATCACCATCAGCAGCAGAAGCAGCAGCAGCAGCATCTTAACATCTGTTTTAGATGATAGCATATGCCGAACAGCTTTTAAAAAAATGACTTCCAAAGTAACCTATCTTGGACCAGACATTATTTCTTTTTACTAGGCCTTTATTTATCTTTTTTGAGCAGGTCTTTATTTCTTTGGCACGGCCTTTATTTATTCTCCTTTCTCTCTTCAATATTTTCACTTCCTCCAAGTTTTCCCTTAACTTTCTCCTATAAATTGACTGTTGCCCATCAATTAATTAATAACTCAATAACTCTTATCCGTTCTTTCAACGTGACCATACAATTCGAAGCTCTTATTTTTCACACATCTCTCTATATTGTCATGATTTATTCTATATCTAAGCCTATATTTAACATTCACATCATATCATTCTCATATCTCTCCATCAATGAATATCCTTAGCTAGGTTTCACTTCCATACACCATCACACTGCACACGCATACATGATAGACTCTGTCTATGGTTGATAGTGATTATGCTCTCCAAGTTGGTAATAGTAGAAGTTCCTGAACTTAATCTATTTTCTTCTAAATATTGCAATCGTATAAGCACCTGTTCCCCCTGTGTTTAAATGGTATCACCAAGCCAACACAACTTATAAATAACCTCAATAATTCTTTTTCCACAACGAAATTTTCATTCGTTCCCAGTGCTTCTTGCAGATAAACTTATTATCACATTATAGTATTTGGGAGGTAGTGAACTGTTATGTACTTATTTAAGAGTTCACATGTGTCTCAATATTTTTAACCTATTTTAAGACAGGTATTCTAACTGCTGTGTGTATATATATATATATATATATATATATATATATATATATATATATATATATATATATATATATATATATACATGGTAAATAGCTGATGATCTCCGTTTCCTAATATTTAACAATTTCAGATAAGGTTTCTTTCTCCTTTTTTTGCATTGTTACATAGTTGAATTTTCTTTTGTAATATGGATTTTCTAGCAGAAAGTAAGCTTATACAAGTCCTAATATATATATATATATATATATATATATATATATATATATATATATATATATATATATATATATGTATATATATGTATAAATATTGTTTATAAGACTGACACTTCTGCTGTAGATAATGATGATGATGACAAATTTCACACATTATTTTACAAATACATTGACGTAGGAATTAGACGAAAATCCCACAGATCAGTACTAAAACGCCTTTCCAGTCCAGGCGTTTTAGTACTGATCTGTTGAATTTTGTTTTCGGCTGATTCCTACATCCATTCATTTGTAAAGTTGCACAGACACTTCAATGAGTGACTGTCTCTTCTACAAATTGTTTGTTTTGGATTGTTTTCCTTTTTTTTTCATCCATGTCAAACACATTGAATTGTATCCATCACCTTCATCCTGATCATTGAGGATTTATGACTTTTGGAACGCTCCTTCATGTGTATTTTTACATGTATGTGTATGTGTATGTGTGTATATAAATATGTATGTACATGCATATATGTGTGCCTCTTTGTGTATATGTTTGCATGTGTGTGTATATGCGTGTGTATGTTTGCGTCCATTCTGTATGTATGCATGTATGTTTGTATGCATGTGTTTATTTCCATGTGTATGTGGGGTGGAGAGGGCTCCCGTAAGCCGTGGTGAAGGCAACCCCTCTAGGAGAAGCAAATCTCTGATTTAAAATACCATAAAGCGGGAGACTAGTACCTGCATTAGCTGGTCTGCAGTTTAACTTATTGCTGGCTATCTTGCTCTTGCTTGTTGCTGGATCTCAACATTTTGAACCGAGAGAGATTTAGTTGTCGTACAAAGCAAAAACTCTGTAACATCATCTTTGTATAGATACTCCCTCACGCATATGTCTATGAAAAATAGTTCTGTGGCAATGGAAAAGTTGTGATGCATGTAGGCCTGAAATTCTGGAAGCATGTAATAATTGACATACCATCATTATATGTATGTATGTATGTATGTATATATGTCTATTCTATGTGCTGTGTATTTTGGATTGTTTTACTCTTTTATTCATGTTGAATTCTCTTATTCGTAACAACCATCATCATCGTCATCATGAACGTTGAGGATTTGTATCATTGTGAACACATCTTAAATTTAAAGCTGTACAAGCGACGAAGCGAAGTCTGCCTCTTCTATGTGCTGTGTATTTTGGATTGTTTTACTTTTTTACTCATATTGAGTTCACCTATTTGTACCAACCATCATCATCATCATCGTCATGAACATTGAGGGTCTGTTCCATTATGGACGGTGAAGCGAATAACTGTCTCTACTACGTGCTGTTTGTATTGGATTGTTTTCCTTTTTTATTCATGTTAAATTCACTTATTCGTACTAACCATCATCATCATCATCATGAACGCCCCTTCATGTATATCCTACATGTACGTGTATGTGTACGTGTATGTGCATATGTATGTACATGCGGATATGTATGCATGTATGTATGTATGTGCATGTTGTCATATCTGTTTGTTTGTGTTCTTGCATATATATGTTTGTGTGCATCTATATGTATGCTCGTATGTGTACGTGTATGTGTTTATTTCCATGTGTGTGTGGGGTGGAAAGGGCTCCCAAAAGCCTTGGTGAAGGCAACCCCTCTGGGTGAAGCAAATCTCTGATTAAAAAAAAAACATAAAGCAGGAGACCAGTATCTGCATTAAGCTGCTCTTCAGTTTGTTGCTGGCTATCTTACTCTTGCTTGTTGCTGGATCTTAACATTTTGAACCGAGAGAGAGACTTAGCTGTCGTACAAAGCTAAAACTCTGTAACATCATCTTTGTATAGATACTTCCTCAGGCATTTGTCTATAAAAAAAATAGTCCTGCGGCGATGGAAAAATTGTCACGCGTGTAGGCCTGAAATGCTGGAAGCATGTAATAATTGATCTGCCATCATTGTATATATGTATGTGTGTATGTATATGTGTATGTATATTTATATATGTACTAGTGTATATATTTGTATGTATATCTATGTGTATATATATATATATATATATGTATGTGTGTATGCGTATATATATACATTTTTTATATGCGCATGTATGCATTTGTGTGTATATATGTATATGTATATATGCATATATATGTATGTGTATAAGTGCATATATATGTATGTGTATGTATATGTAGGTAAATTTATGTGTATGTATATATATGTGAATACATGTGTACGTATATGTATGTGAATATGTATGTATATGTGTGTATATATTTGTATATATGTGTGTATATATGTGTATGCACATGTATGTATGTGTGTGTGCATATGTGTATGTTTATAGATATGTATGTGTATGTATGTGTATATATGTACACATGTATGTATATATATATGTATGTATGCCAATGACCGTCTTTAATGTCATGTCTGCTTGAGTGTGTGAATTCGCCGGCAGGACTAAAAAATGGTCAACTTCGAGCTCCTGGACTTTCAGTGACTGAGGGAGTGGCACTCGTCTGACAAGACGTTGCAATCATCGTGTATGTATGTATGTATGTATGTACATGTGTTTGTATATGTATGTATATCTATGTGTATATGTATGTATGTGTGTATATATATGTTTATGTGTTTGTATATATATATATGCATCTATATGTTTGTGTGTGTATTTATGTATGTATGCGTGCTTGTATAAATATATACATACCAATGACCGTCTTCAATGTCATGTCTGCTTGATCATGTGAATTCGTCGGCAGGACTAGATAAGTCATTTTCAGGTTCATGAACTTTCAGTGTCTGAAGGAGTGGCACTTGTTTGACAAGACGATGCAATCATATATATATATATAGAAATAAAACGGAACAAACCGTATTATGTGTTCATTAACGTTTCGTCTTTACTTCGAGACTTCCTTTTCATCATATATATATATATATATATATATATATATATATATATATATACATATATGTTTTTTTTATTTGTATGGCTACGTTTCATGCCTCTTACTATTTGCCTTTCTGGTACCAAAGGTACTTAAGCTTTTATGCATTTTTATTCTCATAGCATTTATATGCTAATTAACATGTCGCAGAATAGATCTTATAATCTCCTTCTCATTATTAAATTTGCTTATATATATTATTAATATTTCATTGTTTTTATATATTAGTATAAATAGTAACTGTATTTACATTTTGTTATTGGGAAATGGTATTGTCCACTGGAGAGACATGTATTTTTCAGTTTTTTACTGAAAGCTTATTTAGACTATATATATATATATATATATATATATATATATATATATATATATATATATATATATATATATATATATATATAAGTACTTCATTTACTCACATAAATTTAATATACGAAAGTATAGATTTATGCGTAAACTTTAAGTATTTACTTCAAAAGTGCTCAATACGTAGGTAGAGCTAGTTAGTAATTTATGAAATATATATGTCGATTAAGCTACACTGAATATTCCGCGTTTCATCCACTCTAGGATTCCTCAGGCTTGTGTGCCTAAGCCTGAGCAATCCTAGAGTGGATGAAACGCCGAATATTCAGTATAGCTTAATCGACATATATATTTTATAAATTACTATATATATGTGTGTGTGTGTGTGTGTGTGTGTGTGTGTGTGTGTGTGTGTGTGTGTGTGTGTGTGTGTGTGTGTGTGTGTGTGATAACATTTAATTATTTAAGACAGGACTTTTGTTTTTTCATTCCAAATTCTTTCATATCCATAGAGTTAAGAATATTATTTTAACTTGAAGTTCAAATCTTTTTATCTGCAAATGAAAGCCGTTGTTTCCGGATTTATTCCACCTAAAAATAACAACTGAATACTTGTTGCTTCTGTTGTCAAGCAGAAACGAAAATTTGGCATACATTTCTCATTTGAATTCCTGTCCCACAAATGAATATTAATAACATCAACATAAAGGACAGTTTTACATCTTGAAGTGGCAATTTTCCAACTGATTACTCCTTCTAATTATTTCAGTATTAGAGCTACTTCTACATAAATTTCTACTCGTATTTACTAGGGCCAGTCAATAGTTTTGTAATATATTATACAAACCTCAAACCCCATGGTTTTACAACTAACTGATGTTGACTGATCGTCAAAGTATTTGTAACTGAAGCAGAATTTTATGAAGCATTTTACTGAAAAATAAAGGTGATTGGTTGGTTGCTTGCAAAATGAAATGATTTGCTCGTTTTTGGTTTTTTATAGAATGTTGGAAATATATGCTGAAAGAAGACGTGTTAAAGAAAATACCATCAAGCTATGAATTTTCCCCTTTCCATTTCCTACAAGCTGACTAGAAGTTAGCGGCAGTTGCCAGATATAAGATTAGGCAGATTATAAAGCTCTTTCTTTGGCCCGGACACAGTTTATGCTCTTGACAGAGAATGAGGCAAGGAAGTGTGAGACAGATGCACTGGGAACATGTGTGTCTGTAAGCATTGTTTATGTAACAGGTAACCACGGGTTGGAACTGGTGAAAAAGGACGAAACTGTAATAAAGAGAAATTGTCAGGTAGAAATTCTGACCAATGTTCTGTTGCCATTGACAATGAATGTCATGGATAGGATCTGGAAAATGACCACTAAGATGAAGAATGGAACTGTCATGAGGGTGTAAGGTGGATTTACACGGTCAATAAATGAAGAACACACATTTACAACACAGATACCTTTTTCACTGATGCTTTTAGATGTTAAAATTGACGCAGCCTATTACTGCAACATGCTACGTTATTCCTTGTTTAATTCTATAAGGAAATTTAGCACATTTTTAGTTAAGGACAACAACCCAAAACCAACTAGCAATCTTACAAATGAATTTTTATTAGATAAAATTCCGTAACCATCCGTCTAGCACAATCACTGGATTGTAATTGCATAGAGAACCTGCAGGCAATAATAAAATAAAAAAATTGGTAATAACATTTAAAAAAAAAAGCCGGCCTTAGATCACCCTTACATGACGAATTTTTTTATGTGATGATGATGTATCAGTAGAGATTTTCTTATCAAAAACATTTACATTATTATTTGTCAGCTTTTGTTTAGCCTTCCATTTCCACCTAACTGACTGGTGATACCATATTTTTCATGTTTTCTTTTTAACAGTACAGAAATTTTGAAATACGTCTAAGTGATTTTCCAGCCTTTTTTATGTCTGTAATTTCACCTCTACTTTGATCAAAATGATGTTTCCCATAAGGTAAGTTAATTATTTGAAAATTTCTTGTATTTATTGGATTTGGGGTTCAAAAATTGAATTGACCACTTTTTTTTTTACAGGTAAAAAATTTCTTTTTAATAAAATTCTTAAAATGTTTAATGTATCACAAAGAAAATATATATTACACGTGAGAAATAGAAGTTTGCTTAATATAATATATTTCTATTGTAGAAAATTACATAAATTTATGTTTATAATAAAATAATAAAAATGTGGGTAACCACTTTTTTGTACATACTGAATATATTCAAATTTTTCATAATCTAATTTTTCACACACAATCACGAACACGTACACGCGCGTGCGCGTGTGTGTGAAGAATTATGAAAAAACTTAAATTTTTTCATTAGTCATTAATAATTCATTAAAGGTTAAAAATGTGACGTTCTAAGTAAGGACTGTTGAACTCTGATGTATTTGGATTTATCCATATCAATAATATGGATTTTCAACTGGTATTTTATTTAGCAAATAATTTCAATTACAAAGTTTCTTTAATAAGTTTCCATAGATTTTTGTACAGGCACTTTAAATTGTCGTAAACCTTTGAAAATTCAGTATGCTATGGCTATATCTCTCATGAGATAACTAAACAATTTTTATGATCTCAAGTTCAAATGGACAGCTACAACAGGAATTGGAATACACTCTACTAAAGCCTGATTGTCACAGCTAGTGAATTTCAAAAATGCAATCTGGACGTGAGGATACTTTAAAAGATTGATATGCAATAAAATTATGTTTTTAGCTTAGTAAAATTCCTTACTTACAATATTGCAACATTAAGAAATTTTTAAATTCAATTTATAACATAATATAATCAATTCTTAATGCTGCAATATTTTAAGTTGTAAATTTATTATATTTTTTACCAGAATATCTTGTCCTTTTCTTTTACAGTTTTAACAACTAGTCCGTTAGTTTTCCATGTTTAAGCTTAACCATATTACTTTTAATGCTCGCATTTTTTCTATTGTAATATATATGTATATATAAACATATAGATATTATATATATATATATATATATATATATATATATATATATATATATATATATTATATTGCTCTGTAATTACATTGAGCTTCTTAAATAAGGATTGATATGTATTACAAGAAAATATATTTCTACAGAAATATATATATATATATATATATATATATATATATATATATATATAAACATATATATGTATATATACGAAAATACCCGCCATCGAAATTATATATATATAACATGCTACGTACTTCCTTGTTTAATTATACTTATTTTTCTCCATAGAAGTTGTTTATTTACATGTAAAATACTGATTAGATAGATAGTTAATTATTTAAATAGAAATTGCCGTTTGTAATGTTTATTAACATCTAATAAATGTTTTTGCAATGTATTTAAAAGCAAAAGTTGTGTCTTTCTTTGATAATGCATGCTGATGCAAACACACGCACACGGAAACACGCATGCACGATTCTGACAGCTCTGAAAATGTAAACAAAATAATGAGCCAGAAATATATATAAAAATGTAAATATATTGAAAATTTACCGAATATCTATATATATATATTTCATTTTATCCAGAGGAGTTGCCGTTTGTATTACATTTAATATTTCATATTGCAAATTATGTAAAAACAGATGAACGCTCGCTGAACCGAATACAAGAATGGACGAGTAAATTTATTGAAGATCTAAATATGTATACATAGTTTTCTCCGTAGAATTTGTTTTGTGAAATATTTATATAAATTTAATTTTTTTCTTTGTTGCAATAGTTTTAATAACGGATGTGTTCATTGTACCAAGCCCATCGCCGGGCCAAATAATGTCTCTTAGTGACGCCATTTTTTAATATTAATAACTATTCGTTTATATAGAGAAGAATAGAATTCCGTAATATAAAAATATTAAGAGCTCAGCCAATGAGAATAGGCGGAATTTGAGAAATCAGAATTTATTATTTTGGAATCAGGAAAGAAAACTTATGTCATGTCTATTAGTTTATGATCCAGTTACGAAGGGTGCAAGCATAATATCTGTAGAATGTGTATATTTGCTCCCAGTCTTGACTGAAGGCGGTAGGAGGACTTAATGTTTACAGCGAAAAATAGGAACTACTTCCTCTAAAGATGGTGCGATTGTGGTGATGTTGCTCGTAGGATGTAATGTAGGATTCTATTATAACGACTAAATGTGTCTATAATGTTGTTCTGAAATTGCACAAGATAGTGGGTAATAGTCTAGACATAAATTTGTATGTGGCAACTTTTGGTCCAGAGGGGAATTTCTACAATCAAAATATTATATATGGAGATTAGTGATAGACCGATTCTAGTAGTTTCCCCGATTCCCATACAATTACCGATTCTGAATCTGATTCTTTATAAATTCTAAATATTTAACCATAAAGTTGTTATTTCCCCCCAATTACGGTAAAAAAAAAACATGTTTAATGTGCATATATTCTCTCAAATGTAGAAACACTTGTAATGGAGGATCTATCAATTTTAGCCTTACTAGAATTTTAAAATCAATAAATATTTATTTTTTTAATTTTTCTACCAGCAATAGAAGATATTGTTTGAATCAAAATCAAATAAAAACATAACTAAAGGAATCGTTTTTGTCATCGGCAAATTGTCACAAATTTTCCCAGTTTTGCTGATTAATCGTCTCAGCACTAATACACACACACACACACACATATATATATATATACCCGTTCACATACACTTTTTCATGATAAAGCTAGAACCCAAAATTAGATGGAATCGAGCAATTGCATCGACAACAGACAACGCCAGACCCAAAGTGGGGTTTGATGTACTGCACTTCATCAGTCACATGCTCCGATATAGGCGCGAACCCAGGTCGTCACATGTATGAAGTGTGCAATACTGACGACACATCTATATGGACTACGGCACAATCTATTGGCTATGCCTCGATTTTAATTTATATTTTTATCTAGTTCTGCATTCTACCATGCGGCAAGCAACACATCTTATACAACTAAGTCACTGATGACGTGCAGTACATCATGCCCCACTTTGGGTCTGACGTTGTCCGTTGTCGATGCAATTGTTCGATTCCATCTAATTATGGGTTCTAGCTTTATCATGGAAAAGTGTATGTAAACGGGTATTTATATACATCTATCTCTTAATATCTAATATATATATATATATATATATATATATATATATATATATATATATATATATATATATATATATATATATATATATATTAATAGTATAAATTATCCATTTAAATGTGCATCTATAAATAGAGAATGATATTCACTCAAACTAATACACAATGTATAGATTTAATAAAGTTTGCATATAATATGTTTACACTTTCATCAATGTCTATTTGTGATTAGAAAATAGTACTTCTATTATTTCACTGTTTACTTAGCTGTTCAATTAATCCCAAGCTAGAAATAAATAATCACTCAAGCATCAAAAACATTTTCATCACTTTGCAACCATTTTTTGTCATTGTGCCTCATGGGTGCTATTGTTTTTTCCCCCCTATTTTTTGCCGAATTAATAGCCAAACAAAAGTGGCTATTTCTGTTCTCTTTGTTTGTGAAGCTTTGGTTCTTCTCATAGTTCCTTTCAGCCATTGTTGTGACGCCCCCACTAAAGAAAATCATAATATAGGGCGTTTCATTCTTCCTGATGAATTAAAGCAGTTTGGAATAATTCCAGTCATTTGCTGAATTAACTTTTTTTCGATTGGTATTCACAGACATATAAATGACAAAGCTGTTCATAGGTTTATGAAAGATCCGGATCATAAAATTCATCAACTTTCAATATTCATATAGTAAATTGCACTCAGTGGAGTACATACCTCCACCAAAAAAAATACAAAGAAAACAGCTCTCAGAAGATAACCTCATTAAGTCTTTTGCCAACTACACTACATGGAGATCTGCAGCTAATCTAAAAGCCACACAGGCATAATATGTGCACAAACTCCAATTTGAAAATCAAAACATTTCAGATTTGCATTAAATTTGATCTATAGTTACTAGGCATCAATTAAGCAAGATTCCAGGAAAATCTGTTTCTACATAATATCTCTTAAGCTTAATCCTTAAATTTCAGAGACTTTTACAATCAAAATCATGTAATGAATTTTGACCAAAACTGAAATGAATATTCTAGACAAATTTACTAGCATTATATCTTTATTGTTATTCATAAAGGGATATAAAAGAGGGGCAGACGGTTCTCTTTGGAGAATTAATTTTACCTATTTAGTGCAAGTATTCT
>NC_136486.1:93031136-93088636 GCF_053919585.1 Euprymna scolopes | reverse complement strand
GTTTCAATTTTGAAATTATCATAACGATTACAATTACATTAGAAACGTGACATGTAACCACACCAATGACATACGTCCAGTAATCATCTATGTTATTTTATTTTCCCTTTTCTCATAGGAGGTTAGAGACAAATTCAAGTGTGGGTTTGACGAAAGTGTTTCTGTGAAACTAACTAGATTCGAACACCGCATCCAAGTTTTCAGTCCGTGTATTAACCACATTATAACTGAAAACCTTGAATGTAAAACGCAATAAAGACAATTTGTGGAAATAAGACCTTAAACGTTAACAAGATGAAAATATTAATTCTAAACTTTTAATAAAAGCTTTATTTAATTGAAAGTGAAAAGAAATAATGTCAGTATTATATTATATAATATACGATTTAGGGTGTGGTCTGGTGTTAAAATGCAACGCTTCTTGTAGTGATATTTTCATAATTTTGAAAATGGCATAAATCGCGTTTTACATTCAAACTATTTAATTGTTATTTGCTAATCTGTTTTCTTTGATCATTCCTAGAGTAATCTCGTTATATAAGAAGCTATCTTTAAGAGCAAGGCCATGTACATGTAAACAATCTTGGAGATAAACAAATGAAAAACAATTAGCCTTTGAAGATCTTATTGGGGAAATTCTTGCAAAAAAATTTTTTTAGTAATATATCCATGATTTAGAGGAGACAAAACAAGATAGATCAGAATATTAAGATGGTGGCCTTGGAAAAAGAAAATTTCTATTAAAGATTTTTTATAAGTAAACTCTTTGAAAAAGTAAGTGACCTTATTATATAATCAAGTTAATTAGAATGAGGAAATATAACATTAAGTGATGTACAGGAATCTTATATCATTCTTGCATAGTTCCAAGACATTTTTTATGCATGTTAAAGCGTTTATTTACATCCCCACTAGGGAGTTAAACACAAGGTCAGGAGTGGGTTTGATGAAAATATTTCTGTGAAACCAACTGGATTCGAACTTGACACCCAAATTAGCATTCTACCTAAGAAGTTAAATTCCCCGTGTATGCTTTTTTTTTTCTTTCAGAAAACTATGTCGTGGGTTGCTTTTTTATATAGGGATGAATTTGGAATGCTACCCAGATTGTCTCATTTATCATCTTTCTAGTATTCACTTGTTATCTTTTCTCACATTTTTATCTGGACTATACTGAGAGGTCATTGTTACTTCTGGAATGTGTGATTGAAAAATGTATATTAAAGATGCTTCAAAGTGAGTCCTCAATAATATGCTGGTTTCATCGCTTGGTTCAGATTTGTTTTACCGGCATTCAACATACTTATCTATATCAATTTCTAAAATTATTAAGGATTTACTTAACACCAAACATCACTATTATTTCTTCTCAAGCAAACATCTATAAAAAAATGTGTCTCATGTTCAATGTTTGTTGGATCTGTTGTGATCAAACCAGACACAAAATCCACTTAGAATACTACCAGCACTCCTAGGTAAAATTGCAACTTAGATTTAGATGATGGCATCCAACACCCAGTGATGTATGCTCCAAAGATTCAACTATACATGTTAGTACTGAGAAAGGAGGCGGTAATTTAAATATGATTGAATGCACGCCTCCTCCAATTTTAAGGCCTAGATCACTACTGTTTCATCATCCCTCTAGGATGAGGTAGTTGATAGGATGAAATTTCCATGTCATCAGGGTCAGAGGTGCGAGTTAACAGCATACCAAGACAAAATAACCAGAGCATCAGCAGAAGGGGCATTAGTTAAAAACGGAAAAAGTAGCTTGAACATTTGCAATATTTTATGGCATATCAAACCTTTTTGGTTATTCAATGCCAAATTCGCTCATTTTGGTGAAACATTTTATGATTCAAGTTTTTTGTATCTGCAAATATTTTTTCATCGTGTTTGATTTAGTTGTTTTGTAGAAAAAAACTTGCTTTTGTTATTAGCTTTGCAATAAATGGTTGAGTTTTGGAATGGGAAAGAAAAATAAAACAATAATATTAATGTTTGTTGCATTTTTCTTTTCAGGAAAATGGTACCATCATGCAGCCTGATCTGGTAGTCCAGAGAACATCAGCACGATCATCTGACTGAGTCAGGGCAGATATATATGTTAGTTTAGTTAGTCAATGATAAGTGACAGATACAAGAACAATTGAAGTAGTTTTTAAAGGTGTGGAACGTATAAAGGAATAAGTGCTGAATTTGTGTCAATTACAGTAAATTAATAAATTAATTTAAAAAAAAAAAAACAGCTAGGAAAAAAGTTAAAGGTCACCGTCAGTTTTATCTGGTTTGTTAGCGAGAAGTGGTAAAAGTCATAAATCGCTCTGTCGATAACATAAAATATCTTTGTCTATTCTGTGCATTTTCTTATATTTTCTATTTTCTATTTCCCGCCTGCAGGTTTCAGAATCCTACAAATGGCAGCACAAATGCAAGGTGGCGTTAAACAAGATGTTAATGTCATTACGAATTAGCATTTCCTGTGCGATCACTGCATATTCATCACAAGATGGGTTTGAATGAATGAAACCACATTACATCTTGGCATCACATCCAGTGGCATGCAGGAGGGCAATAGAACGACAACTCCAGGCATCCAATTGGAGGCCATCCAGTACAGCAAATAGGATTGTGATTTTCAGCAGTGATAAATCAAATTTTGGAGTTTCTTTGAATTAGATAGTCAATATAGTAGTGGGGCGGTTATCTCAATGTTCCATAAGAATCTTTAACTTTTTGTTTTACAAGGAAGTCACCACTTATCAAAGCCTGGAGGCCACTCGGGGATAAGGGTTATTGCATGTACAATAATCAATGGGATAATATTGAATATTGTAGTAACCGCTAGTAATGGAGATCTGATAAAGTGTCTTACTTAAGGGGGTGGTTCAACAGGAAGTTGTTTATGTTGGACTTGAAAACATCCAAGTTGTAGTCAGGTGGGAAGCAGGCAAACGGAATAGAGTTCCACAGCCATGCACTTCTAAGAAAGAAACTTTGTTCATGGAGTCTACATTTTGATTTAGGCACAGATAAAGAGTGGGGGAAATTAATGACAGTGGTTTCAGCTAGATGAGTGTTTTTTGTAAAAGATTGGCGAGGGGAACCAGAGATTGGAGCTCAGACGAGCCCTTGTGATGAAAATAACGATAAAACAACAATAGGCTTCCAATGTCCCTTCTGTAAGAGAGAGGTTGCAGGGAAGAGAAAAGGGCATCCCCTACTAGGCTACGAAGTCTATTTTGTACTCTGTCAAGGCAGGATAGGCTGTTTTTAGCAGCTCCTGCCCAGGCAGCAGTACTCCATTCTTAGACGTACTTGGCTTTTATATAGATAGAGAATTGCATCAGTAGTGAGATATTTACTGGAGCGATAGAAGGATCCTACCATTTTTCCAGCGACCATGGCAACAGATTTGATGTATGTGTTCCATTTCAAATCAGGAGTAAAGGTCAATCCCAGAAGCTTGTCAAAACATCGAGCCTCCTCAAGATGAGCGCCATCCATTTCAATTGCTGACAGATGGGGATCAAAGCGTTGATGATGTAAAGATAGGGGCTTGGTTTTAGATCCATTAAAAGTAACCAGCCACCTCTTCCCCTATAGTAACACATGCTCAAGATCAGAAGAGAGAAAATCAGAGAAAACTTTGTAATTTGCGGCCTTTGATGTGTTGCATAGATGGTCGTGTCATCAGCATAGATGTCAACGAATGATTTAAGTTAACTTAGTTATACGAGCACCAAAATTGGCACAAATGACTTTCAGAACCTACATTTTAAGAAAAGAACGTTAGCCATCAGACAATTAAAGATGACTGCCAGTTTTCAAGACGGATGCAGAAGCAAACTTGACAAATTTCAATTTTGGTGCTTGTATCACCAAGTGAAAGATTGTTTCAGCAATTTGCCTCACTATAGTCTTGTATTCCTTTAACATGGTAAACTCTTTCCACCTAGATAAAATGGTTCTGCCACATGCATGCGTGGATGACATTCGTAAAGCTTCCATTGAAAGCAACAAGCAGACATAGCTGTACGTTCTTGCGTTTTCTTCAGGTTATAACTCATATTTTCTTACTGTTTCAAAACTTCAATTTATAAAAAAAACATATCTAAGTTCTTCGATGTCACAGAAGCGACCTACAATCCTGGTATTCACAAACACTGAAAAAGAATTTCTCAATCCAGTGAAAAATGTAAAGTCGTTGAAGTGTTTTTAATAGGACGTGTCATGTACAGAAAATAACTTAATAAATTAACTTGATTAAAATACACTCTAAATTTCACATGTAATCTTGCTGAGTTAATGATGGCTTTTTTATATTTCAGTCTCACATTATTTCTCCAAAAATGATAAATTTCATAGCATTCCCATTTTATGTGGATAGTTCAACTAGTTACTTTATAAATTCACATTTTCAATACAAATTAATAGAAAAGGAATAAAGCGTTTTGTAAATGGAAAGTATAAAATATATTGATACATTATTTGACTCTATTAAACAGGAGTTATCGATTTAATGTTACTTAAAGAACTAAACACAAAAGAATAGAAATAATTTAGTATATAATCTTGTAAACATATATATATGTATACATATAATATATATATATAACTTCTTTTCAAGAAAGAAAGATCAGAAGCTGAATCACACACACACAAACACACCTACACACACACACACATATACACACACACACACATATATATATATATATATTCAAGCAAATATTGTTAAATGCAATGGAGACACTATGCTCTATGACTCTTTTTTTTTTAATTTTTCGATTTTCCGTATAATCTTTTTTATATAAAAATCAAAAATATTAATAAAAATTCCATAATTGTTGCTGTCATGAACACTTTCGATTCGTCCACGAATCATCTTCAAGCGTTGAAGTAAAAGTGTGAAGGAAAGAAAATGGGAATTAAAAGTGAAAACTAAAATATACAGTAAATGGTGTTATATATATATATATATATATATATATATATATATATATATATATATATATATATATATATATTCAAGCAAATATATGTATATATATATATATTATTTTTGTCAGTAGACACTAGCGTTTCATGTTTACACAGTGCAGAAAGTGATATATACTTCCGGTTGAAGGACTCAAAGACTCAAACCTTATAAAAGTCACCTTTCAACCTTCAGCCCTCAACCACCAAAAATTAGCACATAGAATAGAGTTCTATACATAATCTCAAAGTAATTGGACAAATAGAGAAAAAAAGTGGTTAACAGTAGATGTGGAAACTTTGCATTACACTAAATTTGACAGCTTTTTCGAACTCCCTTATGGCCGTCTTCAAGTCCAATGTAAACAAGTTCTTGATGAGCCGTTTCATTTTACAAATTTACCGAATTTCCACTACTAACGATTACTATGATTCTGATACTGTACATTCTTTAACGTTATCCTCAAGTGGCCTCTGGGTCTTGATAAGTGGTGAGTCCGATGTAAAAAAAAAAAGAACCAATGTTTAAGGCAACTAATAATACTTTCATAAATAAATAATAAATATTAATATAAATATTAATTAAATTTACCTTCAGAAGCTGTTTTATACTTACACCAGCATCAATATAGAAAGTCATAACTACAGCTGCTCAGATGGATTCAAACCCAATCAAAAAGTCAGCTTTGGCTCTGCAATCAGGTACCATGTTTCTGGCCAATGTTATGGTCTTTGGTGTGGTTTCAAGTGAGGGTCACATTAATCTACCAACTTTAAAATTGGCTTGAAAGTCATCAGCAAAGTGTACCTGGATGTGCTAACGAGTGTCGTGATCTCCTGATGCAAGCAAGTGGCTGCTGGTAGATCCTGGGTGCTAGCTCATAAGTCCAAATAAGACCCAGGCTTGGTTTCAGAAGAAGTGCTACGACTTTGCACCCTTCTTTGAATAACCCTACCTTCTCCCACCGACCTGAACTTGCTGGATCACTTCGTTTGGTCAGACATCAAGAACATCACCAACATGATCTTCTACAACAGCGAAGCCAGCCTGATCGCCGTCATCCACCGAACTCCCACCGGCGCTGGTGGAAAAGGCATGCTTCCAGTTCCGGACCTATATCGGAGTGATGATTGAGGTTAAAGGCGGCTCTACTACATAATCAAGTTATCTGAATTGATTTTTTTCAATAAAAGTTTTAAAATAAAACTGTAGTGTTGTTTTCTTAATGGCGACAAATTTATCGTTCCATCCTGTATATTCGATACAAAATTTTAAGCATACAAACATTATCTGTCTACGCTTTTGCTGACATAGTTAGATCAAAGTTATAAACCAGCCCAACTTATTTAAGGAGTCCCAGTGTTAGATTCTGTTAATGATAGTTAAAGTAACCCTTATTTTCAGTCTATATGACTCAAATTATTCATATGTAGAAAATAAGACAAATCGAATGAAACTAATTAAGAAATGTGTATCAATTATTGGCATATAGTATGATTATAGTAGCAGGAGATGTAAGGGAAAAAATCACATATATACTTGAATGTTGTTCCAATTCTTAATGAACATTTCCCAGTGATGAACGATGTGCAAGGGCGTCTAGAGCACACTTTATCATACAAGAATCATTCCAAAAGTAAAGCCTCCAATTATATTTTCTTACTCAAAAAATTAAAGTGCTGCGAAGATGGGAGTGGTACCATTAAAATGAGCTAAATTTTGTGCTCCACTATTTATTTTTCTGCATAGTCACCATCATTCTCAATTACACATTTCTAACGTACATCCATGACAGATTGCTTTTTTTAAGTCTCAAATCGTTAACATCTGTAACTGAGAAATGAAACTTTCAGGTCATGAATGCATAAGTTCAGTCATTGTAACAATGCAATTTGTAACCCCCCCTCTCATCCATTAAGGCAAAATAAAAAAAATAAGAGGCATTACTTTTAGAACGCCCATCGTACAATATTATGGTAAATATTTTTTTAAATATTTAACTGTATACCAATATGTTTCACCCTTTTCAGGAATCATCAGTGTGGAGACTGATTCCTTTACTCATAATACGATTCGAAACCTCAGACTCAAGTCAACATCTTAACTTTTGTCTGGCCATCTAGAACTATCCGAACAACTTGACAACCACAGTTTGAATAATGAGAATTATAGTCCATTTATATTTATTTAAGTAGATATATCTGAAAAGTCACTGAACATTGTTTCACTTAAATGTGTGGAACTTATATATATATATATATATATATATATATATATATATATATATATATATATTAAAATTTGTATGTACAGATTTTATCTGTAATCTAATTATCTGATCATTATGAATTTTGGAACCAAGTTACTAGTTGTAAAGTATCTCAATATTGGCTATATTTAAGTTTAATTTAGATTTATACGATTTCTAATGCAAGAGTCAACTACTCACCACCATGACAAAGAAAAAATGAAAGTCAAGAAACGCCTCAACAACATTAAAAACCCAGCTGAATGGGAATCCTCTGGTTTCTCTCATGACCAATGACATAGCAGGTGACTACCATCTACGGAATGTCCCACTCATGATGAAGAACAAGTTCCATCAAACTAGGGTGATCTTTGTATGTTTTTACAGAGAAGGCGCCATACATCTTTAAAAGGGACTCAAACTCAATTTAGATGACTATGTTGAGTTGCTCTCCATTGTTACCATATGCTGAGTAGAAAAGATGGTGGTGGGAAAGTCACATGTGTGACAGCAAGACTCAGCTTCATGTCAAACTTCTGAGAAAATTCTAAAGTGACAGCCGAAAAAAAAAAAAAAAACTGACATGATTTTATCAGTCCCAGCATAAGCAACTCACCTGATAGAAACCCTATGGATTATTATGTGCATGGTGTGAAGTTGAGACGAATATTAATCATACTACAGGCAACATAAATGTCTAACTAATTGCCACTGGTGTTCATGCATCTCTCAAATAATACCATATATGTCACATGATTCAGGATCACCTCCTGCATGAAGGCCATTGTTGAAGCTTTTTTTTTAATTCCATTTTCACCACAAACAAGGGAAAGTGCCACTTTGATATAGGGGGCTACTATCGAGGAGATAAGTTCTAGGGATACAATGTAGGGAGTTGAGCAGTGAGATGTCCATTCACATTACACTAGAACTTCTGCATGTCAGTACAGTTGGAAAAGCAGGAACTCGGAAGAGAGTTCCAAAGTCTAGCAGTTCTGGGGAGGAAACTGTGTAGGGGTGGATTTTGCTGTTTGTCGGGGACATTTATGTGGAGGAGGTACAAAGGCTTGTAGTTCGTCGGAGCATTCACCATTAAAATACTTATAGAACAGGCAGACGGATGCAGCATTATGTCGATGGCACAGAGGTTGAAATCTTAATGACAGTTTAGGACCTACGACTCTGTTTTGAACCATGAGCGAGAGACTAGTAGCAGATGCACCAGTCCAAATGTGTCAACAGTACTCCATACATAGGCGATTCTCTAAGAGAAGTACTTTGAATTTCAGAATACATAAAGGCCTACTCATAAATATGGCTCCATATGTCATATATTTACATATGTAAAATTATTTACAAAAAATAGGTTTTGATAAATTCTTTTGAAATTAATAAATTATTTATTTACATTAAAAGAAGATAATTCTTAGTTAAACCTTTCTAAAAAAATTTGATTATCTAAGCAGTCGCTCTGTTGATTGCTTTTAGTTTTAATTTCAATCAGCCTGTTAGAAATCAGCCTCTAAACGTGACACATGGGATCATATTTATGAGTAGGCCGTGAATACATCAATTGTCGTTTTTTCTTTCCTGCCCTAAGTGTCAAATTTACCTCAAATACATTCTATGTGTCTGTAGTATAGATTTTTATTATTGAGTGTAAACATGTTTAAGTCAGATCAACAGTGATTACTATTTAGTTTGCCTGAAGAGGTTCACTGTAAATAGGGCTAGAATCGAAGTGTGTCTAAAATTTTTTATAAATACAGATTTGTATTAAAAAACATAGTTTTACTTGTTACTAACCACAATTACATAGAACAGTAAGATTTTATGGAATGAACTCCTATGAATAAAAATTTGTTTTTCATGATTTTTTATATACCCATGTGATTCATATTATATACACGGGATTGTAATCGACATATTTATGATATGCTGGGGATGAGATGAAAATGTAATTTTACTAATAAAACTGATTTTCAGAAATGCATGTACATAAAATAGGTACATAGAACTTTTATTATGGGAACTCTGTTGGAAATTACAATTAATTCATTTAGAATTTTTAGAATATATCCTATTAATATATATATATATATATATATATATATATATATATATATATATATATATATATATATATAGGATCAAAGATGGCTTTGTGGCCAGCTTCGAATCTCCCAACTGGCTGTAACCGGTAACGCCCTGCACTGATGGTTCCCGAAAGGATGAAACACTAGTGTCTGTAAGTATTTTTAAAAAATTATAGTAATAATCATGTCATTCCCTTTAAAACCAATTTCTTTTTGTTGAACACGCCAAGTTGAAATTAAAGTCGGTCACTTAAGCTCACAGGTGCAGATCATGAGGTTATAATTATAAGATCACTCTCACTATGTTGGCATATACGCTTTATCTAACTGTTAATTTCAACTGTATTTCTCGTGATTAACGTTGGCTGTGCGGTTTGTTCCTTGCTAATGGAGTCAGAGATGCTTTGTGGCTGGGATAGAATCTTCCAACTGGCTGTAATCGTAAATCCCTGCACTGATCACTCTGAAAGGATGAAACACTTGTGTCTGTAGGTATTAAAAAATGATAATTATAGTAATAATTATATATATATATATATATATATATATATATATATATATATATATATATATATATATATATATATATAGTGAGAGACATAGGCACGGACAAATAGACAAATATAGAAGCACAAACATATAGACAAACACAGATACACAGGCAAACAAATACAGAGACATATACAGACAGAAACAGAGAAACAGACAGACACAGACAGACGAACAAATAGACATACAGGCAGATAACTAAAAATACACAGATAACAGACACAGAAATACAGGGTCAGACAGCCATAGATAAACACAAGCAAATAGACACAGAGACACAGATAGACAGGCAGGCAGTGAAACATGCACAGAAAGTCACAAACAGCCATAGATAGACACACGCCGACACAGACAGGCAAACATGCAGCATGCCAAGATGAGGGAGAAGATTAGTAAAGGATATGTACACCTGTTAGAGAATGGATCGAAAGGGAGAGGGGGAGGTGTGTAAATTATATTGAGACGTCGGAAAATTTCTGTTTCTATGTCTATCCTTGTGGTCATTTCACTAGTAAGGGTGCTGGAGGTAAACGTTTCATCTGGGCTGACGTTACCCGCCTGATGGTCAGGGACCCGAACCTTGAATTAACCACTAAGGAGGCTGTCCTATCAGCAGGTGCAAAGTACCGGGGCTGCTGTATTACCATTTGCTGAATGGATTCTGGACCATACAGTAGTTTCTGGTAGGGCCTCTCGATGCCATACTAGTGGGTAATTGTTACGGCTATACCTTTTCATGTGCCACAAAAAAAAAAAAAAATTCTTGTCTTTTTCTCTCTTATTTTCCCTCTCTGTCCTGCTCCAACCAAGTCTACCGACAACTCCACAAACCCCAAAACCTCAATCATGACAAATCTCCAAAAAAGAAACACGAATAAACCTAGAACCCCATCTACCAACATAGACCCCTACTACCAGGTCTCCTTCTCCAACATCAGAGGTCTACGTTCCAACCTTCCAGAGGTTGAAATACGATTACAGGAGACAAAACCGGACATATTCTTTCTAAGTGAAACTGGCATAGGATCAACAACTTCTCTAGACGAATTCATAATTAAAGGATACTCCAACTTAACATCTAAATCTGACCCCAAGATCGTCATGGGCATGGAATATGTGCCTACATCAAAGATGGCTTTCCATGTGGTAGGGATATCTCCAGAGAAGACCCTAATTTACCTTATATGTGCTTCAGGGTGGCACTAGCTTACACCACTCCATTTATATTTGCTCTCTATCGCCCCCACAACAGTGGGGTTACTATCTTTAAGAGCATATCTGAGAAAACTGACTACATCCTGTCTGCTCATCTTTCGGCTAACATTCACATTTGCAGTGAGTTCAATGTCCATAATATGGAATGGCTAACCCACTCAAATAAAACCGATGACGAGGGGAGGTTTTGTCATGATTTTGCCATTGCCTATGACCTCACTCAGATTGTTCATGAAACCACCCATGTGCCCGATACACCCGGTCAATATGCAAGCCTTCTAGACATTTTCCTCGCAACTTCCCCTGAGCTGTGTTCATGTTCTGTTCTATCTCCTCTGGGATCCTCTGACCACTCTGTTGTAGCAGTTAAGATAAAAATGAAATGTAATAAGTCTTCAGATGTACCTCTCCACCGTACTGTATATCGATACTCTATGGCTGACTGGGATAGCTTCCGTACATTCATATCTGACCTACCTCTGCATTCCATGTTTAAAAAGGATGTGTCCTCTATAGTATCAGACCTGACTGAATGGTTAATTGTAGGCATAGACCGATTCATACCATCTAAAAAATTCCAGCAAAAACCTAACAGCCAGCCATGGTTCTCTCCAGAATGTGCTGCTGCAATTACACCCAGAAATCACTTTTTCCATAGCTACCAACATAATAGATGTACTGAGACTAAAGCTGCTTTCAGGACTGCCAGCAACCACTGTTTAAGAGTAAGAAAACATGCAAGACAGCTATATGCTCAGTCTGTTAAATCCAAAGTAGCCGAGCAGCGGCTTGGTTCCCACCAGTTCTGGCAAATAGGATCTTGAACAGAAGCATGCGTTCTATCCAAACTATCATCAATGGACCTGAGGTCATCTCGTCAGCATCAGACAAGGCCAGACTATTTGCCAAGAACTTTGCAGCTAATTCTACCCTATGCGACAATGACCATCAAATCCCTGTATTTCCTCCTATAACAGACAACACGCTATGCAACATACAAATATCTGTGCGTGAGGTCGCCAAGCTAATCAAGAACCTTGATTCCAGTAAAACAACTGGCCCTGATGGCATTCCAGTTATAGTGTTGAAAAAGCTCCAACCAGAACTTGCCCCCATACTTACAAAACTGTTTAAGCGTTGCCTTAAGGAGAAGTGCTTTCCAACACCCTGGAAAACCTCATCAGTATGCCCTGTATTTAAGAATTCAGGTGATAAGTCATCTCCCTCTCAGTACAGACCAATAAGTCTCCTGTGTGTCATGAGTAAGTTGTTTGAATCCATATTAAATAAAGAAGTAGTCAACCACCTCTACAGAAACAACCTTCTTAGTGACACACAATATGGTTTCCGCTCTGCAAGATCTACAGCAGATGTGCTGACGGTTATATCACATAGGATTAGTGAATCTCTTGACAATGGTTTCCTTTCCAGGGCAATTGCTCTTGACATATCGAAGGCCTTCGATAAGGTATGGCATAAGGGCCTACTTCACAAGATTTCCAGCTATGGTATTACTGGAAATGTTTTCTTCAATCATTAAATCATTTCTCTCTGATAGGTTCATAAGAGTAGTGGTTTATGGGCAGAAATCAGAGGCCCACAGTATTAATGCTGGAGTCCCCCAGGGGTCCATCCTGGGCCCAACTCTCTTCTTGATCTACATCAATGATCTCCCAAAACACATACTTAAATCATTCGTTGACATCTAGGCTGATGACACGACCATCTATGGCAACACATCAAAGACCGTAAATGACAAAGTTCTCTCTAATTCTCTCTCCTCTGATCTTGAGCATGTGGTACAATGGGGGAAGAGGTGGCTGGTCACTTTTAATGCATCCAAAACCAAGCTTCTATCTTTACATCATCAACGCTCTGATCCCCATCTGGCATCAATTGAAATGGATGGCTCTCGTCTTGGGAAGGCTTTGACAAGCTTCTGGGTTTGACCTTTATTCCTGATCTGAAATGGAACACATACATCAAATCTGTTGCCAGGGATGCTGGGAAAATGGTGGGATCCTTCTAACGCTCCAGAAAATATCTCACTACTAATGCAATTCTCTATCTGTATAAAAGCCAAGTACGTCCAAGAATGGAGTACTGCCGCCACATCTGGGCAGGAGTTGCAAAAAACAGCCTATCCTGCCTTGACAGAGTACAAAATAGACTTCGTGGTTTAGTGGGAAGTGCCCTTTTCTCTTCCCTGCAACCTCTCTCCCATAGAAGAGACGCTGCGAGCCTGTCTTTGTTTTATCGTTATTTCCTTGGCAGGTACTTGTCTGAGCTCCAATCCCTTGTCCCCCCTCGCCAATCTTTCATGAGAAACACCCGTCTGGCTGAAACTACTTTTAATAATTTTCCCCACTCTTTATCTAAATCCAAACCTAGATTCCATGAGCAAAGCTTCTTTCTTAGAACTGCACGCCAGTGGAACTCTCTGCCTCTTGCCTGTTTCTCATCTGATTACAACTTGGATGTCTTCAAGTCCAACATAAACAAACTCCTGACAAACTGCCCCCTTAAGTAAGACACTCTATCAAAACCCCCAATACTAATGATTACTACAATACTATCTCATTGATTACTGTACACGCAATAACCCTTATCCCTGAGTGGCCTTCAGGCCTTGATAAGTGGTGACCCCCATATAAAAAAAAAAGAAAAAAAAGACATGTTGACCGGAAGTCAGGATCAGCTAATCGGATTGTGTGTGAGTCACGTGATCAGGTTAGCTGAATTGTGAAGATTTGGTTTGAACTTGAAAGGCGACGGACGGCTTCACTAGAATCTACTCCCCTTCACTGGGGGGGGGACGCTGACGTGTGTAGAAATGAGACCAAGAGAAACTACGAAGGCCAGGGATTTATTTTCCATCCTTCTGCGAGACATCTGGAAAGTAAAATAAACTATAAATCCAATTCCTTGTCTTGGAGTGAAATGAATCTTCGTCCAAAACAGGTACCAGTCTCCCTCCAAGACACGAGATGATTCCAGATGGACCAACATCGACGACGCAGAAAGTATGTCCAAAAATACATGTACCACACACACACACACACACAATGGCATATGAACATATCATTTAATAGAAAGACAACTAGATGATCACACAACGTTAACTCTAACTAGACAATCACACACGATCCCCTTTATGATACAACAACACAACACACCAGGTGAAGCAAATATGCAAAACACAGCTCACAAATAAAAATAAAATTACGGCCATCAACCAGCTTACTATGCCAGTAATAACATACATCTTTGGTATCATTGACTGGCCACAAAAATACATCAACCGGTTCAATGTAAAGACACAGAAGCTACTAACGCTTTATAAAATAATATATAAAAATCAGTGTCTACCAAGGCTGTATTTGCCCAGGGAAGAAGGTGACTTGGGACTCTCAGAGATCAATCATCAACATAAGGCAACTATTGTGAGCACTGGTCAGTATCTGAGAAGCTCCAGAATCACACCCTCTCAATAGTATACGAACATCAAGAGACAAGAACCAGCAGAACAATATCAGTCACCCAGCTGGCCAAGTACTTTGGTCAGAGCTGTCTCTCTTGGACGAAACACCAAATAAGTGTGCCACAGAAATAGCAAGAAAAAGCCGGCAGAAATATACAGAGACCTTCCAAAGGATGAACCTTAAAGAATGGTACCAACATCAGCGTGCAAAGTATTTTTTGAGGAAACTCTCTCAGAAATACATAGACAAAGAAGGTTCCTTGGACTGGCTCAAATGGGGAGCCCTCCACCATGATCAGAAAAGGGTCATAATGTCTGTTCAAGACCAGGGATTTATGACCAATGCATTCAAAAAGATGGCAGGTAACAGTAATGACAATAAATGCAGGTTCTGCCATACAGAATTGGAAAGTGTGAATCATCTGATATCAAGTTGCAAGGTTCTTTTAGGGGACGGCTACTATACAGGAGTATGTAAGTACTTCCACCGGACTATCTGTAAAAAAATGAAACATCCAGTGTAGCAGCAAGTCCTGGAAACATCAACCTGAAATAACAGTTGGAAGGGACTTATATATCATACATTACGACCATATAATCCATACAGCCACCTACATACAAAATGCTGCTGTGAAACCTGACATAGTTATATGGAATAAGTCAGAGAGAGTTGCAACCTTGATTGAAGTGAGTGTCCCTAATGATGGAGGTCTGGACAGAGCTGAAAGGGAGAAACATATAGAATATCAAGGTCTCATGTATAATATGAAAAGAAACTGGAATCTTAAGGAGATATCAATCATACCAGTTATCATAGTTGCCACAATGCTTATGAAGAAGAATCTGAAGTCCTACCTATTAATATTCCTGGTGAACCAAGTGCAAAAGAGATCCAGACAATTGCACTTAAGGGAACAGCGAGGATACTAAAAAGAGCTTTCGGTTGGTTTCAATAAAAAGCAGGGCAATGTTGGCAGCTGGTTTGGCTGCCCTATACCCAGTATTACAATCTTCAATGGAAGAAAATTAATAAAAACAAACAAACAGTAGACACAAAGGCACATATAGACATAGGCAAATAGACACACACAAACACAGGCAGACAGACAAACAAATTAAAAGAGCTATTTTACTAAAGTGATTATCTCTTATATTTTCTAGTGAGAGGGGGAAAGAATGCTTCACTATAGAGTTATACAGGAAATTACATGAAATCCACGAAAGCAAATAACAAAGCAATAAACTTTGTTCAATAAAACTGGCATCTAAAAATTCAATATTAACAAAAGAAGCAAAAACCAAATTAAAAATAGAAAAATGCTGAGAGATAAAGTAATTTAATTCTATCCAGGTCATCCATAATATTATCTATGTTAAAACTCTTTTCTGACTTTTTTTTATTATAGCTTCTTTCTGATGTTAGTATCAAAGGGATTTCGTTTTATTAAGATAAACACAAAAACTCTTCCTTCTGCAAATATGAAAATATATGCCTATTTTTCTGGCGGGTAGACATTTACTGTTGGAAGTTACTGTCAGAATATACATCCTGTTTTTTTGTTTTTTTTCACAGGCAATATAAATAATTGCTTAATGTACGGGCAATAAAATATTTATGCATATTAATTTCTTGATAGCCGCTTACAACATTCACTGGATCCTAATAGTCGAGGAAATCTACTGAGTTTCCAAACATTGTGAAAAGAAAATTTATGATAATTGTTTTACCAAAAATACCATATCCATCAAAGAAACAGCTACAAGCAAAATATACAAATAAAAAGGAGGACATAAAACTTTTAAGAAATTAGAAATTTGAGATAAGTTATTGTTGAACAAAAATAAAAAAAACAACTAAAGGTACACACTCTCTTTTAATCTAAGACTTGCAATAAAACCGGAGTATGATAATGATCACATTAACTGACCAAAATAAGATCATTAGAAATTACTCACTTTTAATAAAAAATACCATACACGTCTATCAGTCTGATCGTGTGTTGTATGGAATGATTCACCAAAATTTCAACCAGTAAAAAATAGTAAAAGGTACAATTTTTGCAATCCAATAATACCATAATGAATATATATAAACTTTAATCTCTGCTTGACTTGTCCACCAAATTTTAGTTCAGAATTTCTGTTGGCTAATTAACATTGTTAAAAGTTAATTAGTTAATATCGATCTGTCTATCTATCTATTCAATGATATTCTTAAAGTAGTTTGTATTGGGAGTTATTTATTGTTATAGAATTAAGTTTAGCAATAGATTTTAGCTGAGATGTTTATATAATTTATATATAATAAATATATAATAAAATAACCTCGGGCAGGAAGACGTGGAAAGGTCACACATAAGGGATACATGTGCTTTTGAATGATGACGTAACGGAACTGAGGTGAGAGGTGGGGGATTTTAGAGTCGACAGTGGGATTTGATCACCAGTGTGAACAGATGACAGAGTTGTAGTCTAGTCACGCAGGTGAATAGACGTACTTTAAGCTGGGATGAAGAAACATGTAGAAGAAATGCAGACCCTGTGAAACCATTTGAGACAACTGAAATAAATTTATATTATAAAAATATAAAGTGTTGTTCTTATAGTTTTCACCTAAGAAGGAAGAACAGATGTCTCAATTGGATGGTGTTGGGCGTTTCATGTTTGCGTCACAGAACTCAGCAAGTGAAGATACAAGAACTCTTCAAGAAAAAAGCATGCAGCATATATTCTTCTTTTTACATATGAACTGTAAAATATACCCGTGCGATAACTCTGATGCAACATGACTCAGTTTACACGTCAATATCATATCCTCCTGGCTAACCAAATATACATACGATTAATACGTTTTAATACAGATGTTATAAGAAAATATCATTAACAAAATATCTCACATCCACTATATAAGTCATGATGCGTTTTAATATAATCTCCTATATAACATGTCCAACAGTTTCTGCTTTATAGCAGTTCAATAATAAGCACGCCTAGATACGACATGCAAATTGCCAATAACTGTGACACACTTCTCTTATGCTACTACCCATGGTTTTGGCTGTGATGGCCCTCTTCAGTTGAGGAGTTGTATGAGAATTGTTTTGATAGGCATTATCTAGGAAATATAAAACATATTCAAGATCAAAACCTTTACCGATGAGACGATAAACAAAGTGTCCCTCTATATCATTGTAAGGTTATAAAACAACCAAAAGTACAGAACTTCTTTTAATCCAAAATTTACAATTAAGCAGAGGAGTATGATAATGGTTATATTAACTGACCAAAACAGGATCACAAGAAATTACCCAGTTTTTGTAAAAATCACCAAAAATTTCTATTGGTTTACCTAATGTAGAAAGATAAAAAGTAGTTGTGTAAAAAAAAGATAGGATTAGTTTGGTAAATTTCCATGTAAAATTAAAAATTAAGTAGAGTGGAAGTTTATAATTAGAATTCAAGGAAGGCTATGTGTCCTGGTTATAACATCATATATACAGGAAGAAGGTAAGTGGATGTGGCGAATCGGGGGCGGATTAGTGTTTTCGTCTGAATCACCAGGAAAGGAGGTAAAGTTTATTTTGTTTTTGTACATGTATATTCTGAAGAATAAATAAAATCCGAAAAAATGATTTTTAAAGTCCAATTTCATTTGTCACTTTTTCTTTTGTAATAACGTTCATAAAAGCTTTTATTGAAATGAAGAAGACAGCAACAAAGAGAAGAGACGATGGAAACTTTAACTGCCAGATCACTAAAGAATTATGATTGCTGACAAAGTAGATGATTGGAAAAGAAAGAAATAAAAACGTAGGGTTAAACATGTGAATTAGTCGGAAGCTTCAGAAGAATTCCATAATCACAATGGATGATGAAGAAAAAACAGAAAAGTGCAAAAGAGTACAAATAGCTGTTTTGGGAATGTCGTCTTCTGCAACAACTATTGATAAGTCAGATCAAACCTCTTTGAGAAAATAAAAAACAATCCTCCGGATCAAGGTGAAGAAAAGTCATGAATAGAAAGAATTGGAAAATTGTCTGGAATTGTCACAGTATTCATACTTGTAATCTTTACACGTTCTCAAGTCGCCATTTGATTTCTTTGAAACGTTGTGTAAGAGAAATTACCATGAATTATTTGATGCTTGAATTATGCCAAGATCAAGATCAAGAACGTGCTGCAGTTCTGCTTTGGCAAATTTTAATTTATCTGGCTTCAGTTGTCTAGATTTACCATGAACTGTTTGTCCGTGTGTGATGTAGGGTGACTACCAAAAATGCTAACCATGGCATCCTTAACAAAAGTTACGTTTTTTTTTCTGCAATGCAACAATGTCATTATATAGTAGGTATAAACTTCAATCTATGCCTCACCTGGCGATTAAGTTTCAGTTATGAATTTTAACAACTTTTCTTTTATAGTTGTTCAATAATACAACGGCAAAAATTGTCAATAACTTTGACATACCTCTTTCTTGGCGCTACCCTTGACTTTGATTGTGATGATCTTCTTCGGTTAGGAATAGTATGATAGGAATAATGAGTAAATTCAGAGAATTTTACTTATTAGGGTAGTATTATATTAGCAACGACAGAAATCCTCATCGACTATTATCATTAATATTGTTAAATGTTATGTAGAGGAAAATATGTTTAATAGAAATGATTGTTACAAAACAAAATATGTCAGTTAGAAATTTAGCTCACACTTAATTTTTAGACAAAATACATATTTGACAGACACCACGCGATGGTCATGAGAGAGACAGTCATTGGAGAGAGAGAGAGTCGAGCTGTTGTAATGGCTTGGAGCACCCGGCTTAGGGGACCGACGCCTATCAATTATAAGTAACATAATACAGTGTGCAACTTTGCAATGGGGAATCAGCCGGAATAAAATTGCTGAAAAATGTAATCGAGTCTTCTGGGTTTTTTTGGATGAATTTTCACCTTTTCCAAGAGCGTCAAAACGAGACCAAAATATTTCTTTATTGGTCGATGTTAAATCTACAGAGAACTTTTATCTGTCCCTTTTTGTTGTAAATGTTATATGTTCGTTGAACTGTGTCTGTGAATATATTAACACATACAAGCACGAAAACACTACACGATCATAGACACACAAATAAATATATAAACACATTCTATACAACCCCACAATACAACATTAAATCAAATTCAATATAAATCTGAAACATTTGAATTTTGCTGAGGTTGTTCTCATTAAATAAATGAATGAAAGTTAAATTCAATCCAAAAATTATTGACATCAAATACCTATCGATAAAATTTCACAAAAATAAAAGGTATCTGAACTTTTACAAAGTGTTTCTACACTCTCTTTTTCTGTTTTTGCATAAAATTAAATTCAGCTAAATACAGTCTATATTCACTCTTATGCCTAAGAGTAGTGTTTAAAAATGGGCTGATGCATCAAGCACTAGTCTCTCTCACACTTTTATATCCCTGTGCTTGTTTTATAAGTACTTTTATGGAATGTGCTTTGACGAATTCGTATCACTAATGGCCTCTCAACATAAATATGTCCTTGACTAATCCGTCAAGCATCAAAATTTCAAGCCTTCATTGTAGAAATCTCCCAGTGTCAGAGAGTCTTCTACCCTAACAGTTTCTTCTCTCAAACTGCTAGACTTTGGAATTACCGCCCTGTGTCCTGTTTCCTTTACTGTACTAACATGCAGGAGTTTAAATGTAATGTGAACAGATGTCTTACTGCTAAACTCCTTACTTAGAGTGTCCCTGTAGACATGGGTCCTAATTCACTAGCATCTTTCGCCTCAGTGACAGTGCACTTTGCTTGAGGCGAAAGTAAAATCCAATTTTAAAAGCATATTGCTGCCATGTAATATGTACTACAACTAGTCTCAAAACTCACCAGTAACAACAAAAATAACAATAATAGCAATCACAGCACCAAGGAAACGATCTCTGAAACATTTACTGCTTACTTGGCTTAAATACTGATCAGACCAAAAATATTTAATCTGAACTTCAACAAATAAAAATGTATCACCTCC
This sequence comes from Euprymna scolopes, assembly GCF_053919585.1. Classification (NCBI taxonomy): domain Eukaryota; kingdom Metazoa; phylum Mollusca; class Cephalopoda; order Sepiida; family Sepiolidae; genus Euprymna; species Euprymna scolopes. The sequence goes on along the minus strand of NC_136486.1, from coordinate 93,068,025 downwards.
CAGTACCAGACACACATCTGCATTATCTATATAAGCAAACACCGACATGCTGTATTCAGTGAAATACAATTAGAGGTTCAATTTGCCACACGAATCTAAGTCAATTACTACACGGTGTTATTAACTGCTACACATATACTTGGCAGGCAGAACAAACCTTTGCCAAGGCCCCTGGTTATTAGCATCTCGGACAAACAACAAAGGTCACTTATTTCTTAATACAGGGTGATTCAGAAAGAATGACTCTATTTCATGGTCAAATATTTCATAAGTAAATCTATGAATCAGAATGAGGGAGTAGGTGTTTGAAAGATCAGATTTCCCAGTTTTCCCTGATTGTCACGTAACTCATGTATCCTGTAGCGGCAGCCAAAAAAAAAAATGGCGGTCTATCAACAGAAGGATTTTTGCATTCTCAAATTTGCTAAAAATTAAATCAGTGATTAGAGTGCAGCATGCGGAATGAAATTCGGTTGCGATGCTCCTTCTCCCAAGAACATCCAAAGGTGGAGTTAGCAGTTTGAAGAGAGCGGGTGTCTATGTAAAGACAAAAGTCTCAGACGACCACAGACTTCAGAAAAAGATCTGGAGAGAATCCGTGCTGAATTTACTCGTCATACAAGTCATGAGCTGGCAATTCACTAACGCACTGTATGGCATGTGGTTAAAAACCGGTTTCAATTGAACCCTAACCCGACTGCAACTCCTTCAGATGTTTAAAAACAATGTTTACCTACGACGAATGGAATTGTGCAACCAGATGCAGCAAATGATTGAGGGCAACGAAAATTGGATGGAATACTGTTGCCATATCTGGGCAGGAGCTGCTAAAAACAGCCTATCCTGCTTTGACAGAGTACAAAATAGACTTCGTGGCTTAGTGGGGGATGCCCTTTTCTCTACCCTGCAACCTCTCTCCCACAGAAGAGACGTTGCGAGCCTATCCTTGTTTTATCGTTATTTCCATGGCAGGTGCTCGTCTGAACTCCAATCTCTGGTTCCCCCTCGCCAATCTTTCATGAAAAACACCCGTCTAGCTGAATCCACTGTGAAAAATTTCCCCCACTCTATATCTGTGCCTAAATCAAAACACGGATTCCATGAACAAAGCTTCTTTCTTAGAACTGCACGCCTGTGGAACTCTGCTCCGTCTGTCTGCTTCCCTCCTGACTACAACTTGGATGTCTTCAAGTCCAATGTTAACAAATTCCTAATGAACCGCCCCCTTAATTAAACACTTCATCAAATCTCCACACTAACGTAATGTACTTGCAATAACCCTTATCCCTGAGTGGCTTCCGGGCCTTGATAAGTGGTGATCACTGTAAAAAATAAAAAATAAAATAATTTCAGTTCACTGTTAATTTTCAGTGACGAAGTCACTTTTCACCTGAATGGCAAAGTCAACCAACACAATGTGCGAATTCGGGGAAATGAAAATCCTCACGAAATTATTTAATACGAAAAATATTTTTCCTAAAGTAAACGTTTTCTGTGCTGTATCGTGCAACAAGGTATATGACCCATTTTTTTTCGAGGGGAACTCTGTTACATGGCATGGCTATAAGGATATATTACAAAACTGGCTCTTCCCATTAATGGTAGGTGATTCAAATAGATTGATTTTTCAACAAGATGGGATTTCCCCACTGGAGTTTATCAACAAGAGCATTTTCATATGGAAAAACTGCTTCAGTGATGGATTGGTTGGATAGAGATCAAAAACAGTTCTTCTTATGCTTGACCTCCTAGATCTCCTAACCTCACAGGGGTTTGTAAAAGATAGAGTTTTTGGTACCAACTGATCTAAAAAGCTTAAAGTATCAAATAACAACAACGATCAATTCAATTCATCCTAATGTGCTTAACGTGTTTGGGAATAATACTCATATCGTATTGATGATATTCATGCTGCTAGGGGGGCATATTGAGCTCTTGTGACACGTGAAATATAACTTGACTGTAGGTAGAATATTTGTATCATAAGTTTTATTTTTTGCTGTTTTGTTTTCATAAAAAATATTGTTGTTATTTTTCCATCATAAAAATATTTATTCATGAAGTAGAGTAATTTTTTCTAATCAAAATAGTGAGAACTTGTTAGCCTCATGAACTCTCTCACAAGTACACAAACATAACAACAATTTTTTCATCATTTTTTCATTTTGAATATTTCTTAACACTTTTCTTCTTGATTCTTTAATTTTCGTTGTTCAACAAAATATAAATGTATAAGATCTCGTGGTATAATAGTTAAAGTACTTGGTAAAAATTAGATATAAGTGTGGAGGTTGATGGTTCAATCCTCAGTGGGGACGGCAGTAAGATTAAGATTACAACTACGAATTGCTTAATACTTCTACCTGGTAATTGCTGATTGCCGAGTCCAAACAAAATACACCTGAAGAAAAATGGAGGCTACATTAGCTAAAACGGTGTGAGAATAACACTCAGTCTGAATGTTACAATATTTTTTAGCTATAATGGGGGTAGATATTTGTTTGGTGTCCACTGCACCAAGGTGTGACACAGGGGCGGAAGGTGGAAGATAGGCAAGCTCCCCTAAAGGAGGGGCATTCTTGCCTCAACAAAAATTACCGAGTCACACCCGCAGGCATTCACCAATGGGGGCGCCTCAGGCGACAAGCAATAAACTTGCCCCACCCGAAAACCAGATGGCAAGGTCTGGGAGGATGAACCTCCTGGGTGATACCCAAACGGTGTATCTCAGTTCGACAGGTTCAGGGTCGGTTCCATGTCCCGCACCTGTTGGGCTGAGTGTCAAGAACGAATCCTTGACGAGTACTCTACCCACTCTCCCTGCAGCCGAAGCTGCTAGGAGATCATCCCCAACTATAATATGATCCTGCACAGATGGAAGATTCTACTTATAAACGATGCTGCTAGGAACTGACGAATCAAATTAATTCACGTTCTACTACCAACCAATCAGAAACCAGAATTGCTCCATAAAAATTAAACCTTTTCGTTAGCAACTTTACATGTGTTTTCTTCGTGTCAACATGGGAAGAATCTTTTGCTCTGTGGCTTCCCACTCAAGAACTGTCTACTGAGAACCAGTCACCTCCAGGACTTGTAGAGAACAATTGATCATCGGAAACTGTTCTGAAACTAAACATGGCTTACAACTCAAGAATTGAAATAAAACAAATTAATATATTATGTATGGGTAGATTTTGATATTACTTTAATTTTACAGGTGCAGCTTTTCATTGGTAACCTGAAAAATGAAATGCAATAATGTGTTATTTGCTTTAGTTTTTGTTGTTACTTTTCTTCACTTAAAACAAGGCCTGGTGCCACTGAGATGTAAAAGAGTTACTGTGACTAGCGGCTAGATTTATAGAAGGCATCTTAAGTGGGGAGATTTGCCGCATTATATATGTTCAACATTACATTCAAATTTCTGCATGTTAATATGGCCAAGAAAACAGAGAGTACTTAAGAAATTACAAAGACAAGCTATATCATGGGAAAAAACACTATTTCCAGAATTTGGGGACTTCTACAATGAAGGGATCGGATTTTGCTACTAGTTGGATTGTTCGGGGTTATTCTTTTTATGGAAATCACTTTAAACAAGTCATGAAGTCACTTAACATGAAGAGCTAATATATATATTACTTTAAGGTCAAAAGTTTGTAAATGATAAGTGTTAGATAAAATAGATTCTAACCCAGAAAACAGCAATTTTTCCATCTTTGTCAGAAACATTGCTTCTCAAATGTGAGGATTTTTTAATCCTCACATTTGAGAAGCAATGTTTCTGACAATTTCTGACGAGGGAAGCAAGAGTTACACAGCTGCCAAAAGTAAATCCAATATCCATTTTATACTCTCCTTAATGATACACCAGCTCAGATGTATGATAGGAGTGAGTTCATTGAAGCATATTTCGTGGAAATACTTGTAACATAAGAACATGGAATCAACATAGCAGCTACAATACAGCTGTAGCTTGGCCGACAATGTAGGAACTAGAGACTAGTGGTTGGAGCACCAGTTCTGACGAACTCCATGCATCACACCTGATATCATTCATTTAAAACCATTGAGTATTCGGTTACTTTTCAATAGATTGTAAAAGAATAAATACTAATGTATACTCAAAGAAAAGCATTTCAAAGCAAAAGAATGGCCTGATTGAAGAATGAAGAGACCCTCGTGCTATGGTCAATTATTCCATTGATATCACCGACTGTAAGCAGAAGCTCTGGACAAAAACAGTCGCAGACCTAACCTCATATAACGTCATTGTCTGCTGGCGATGACCACTGAACAACAATTCCGAGACGAAAGACAAGAAAGAAGAGATTATATGAAAAGTCTATCAAGAGATCACAATACAAAAGAAGAGTGTCCGTTTTCTTTTGATTCTTTAGATAGAGATCTTGAAAACAACTTGAATTGGTCTCTTAATGTTTGCTGATTATATTTGTTCAGATTCTCACATGTCTCTTGACGATATTGCTTAAGATTGATTGTCTCGAGATACGACTGTTCTCATAGTTATCACCACTCTCGACTGTGAAATTATGCGAACAGTATAGAAAATAGTAATGCACAATAGTGTTGCATATTTCCATACAAATTTAAATAATTAATTTTATAGAATCACTCCCATCTCGAAAATAAGTTCCAATTCTTTTTCTTTTTTTTTTTTACATATGTTTTAGTTGTTAGTGTGCATAAAAAAAAATACTTCTTTGCTCCAGTTTTCAATATTAACATCTTACTTAACACATTCGAAAGAACCATAAAATCACCCGATTGGAGACAGGAGTGGTTCTATAAAATTACCAACTTCTTCAGCGATGAGAAAAGTATCAAATTTCTTCACCAAAAACTAAAAGACCAAGCCAATTGATCGGATCGGGCCCCTCTGACTATTCGTCTACCCTAGGTAAGGTCCAAAGTGGACTGTTGCACTTTCTCGGGTTATGGACTACTCAATCCCCAGAAGGCTGTTCTTAAGTGTCACGGAATGCAAATGATGTTATTTCCATTAAGAAAGAAAAAGGAAGGAACAGAAGGAAAGTAAAAGAAGGAGAGAGAGAGAGAGAGAGAGAGAGAGAGGGGGGAGAAAATTGCTTTTTGCTTTGCAGAACATGACTGAGTTGAATGTCACATCGATAGATTTTGGTATTGAAATGAAAACGACATGAAATAACGACCTCCTGTCTTTAATAGAATGTTTACATTTAATGCTATCTGGATAAAGCTCCTTTCGTTTCATAACTATAAGAAACCTTTTTAATTAACAATTGTTATGGCTGATAGCACCTTTCCTGAGAGTCTCACATTTAAATGTTTCAGCCTGACATTCTCATGCAACATGAACTAAAATACAAATAAGGTTCTGCCAAGTCTAAAACATCGAAGATAGGCTCCGTCTAATGTGCTAGAAACCTTATCACATCAGCCAGTAACCTGTGTCTCTATAAAGCCACCATTTGCACATGCATAGAGTTGGTGCATCAAAAACTTTCTCTCCTTTCTGGATAAGGTTAAAAAAAAGAATTCCTAACCGTCTATAAAGCTCTAATTCCTGTCGCAATGTTGCATCTCTGTTTTTTTTTTGTTTTTTTTTTGTTTTTTTTTTTTATTGACGCTGCTGTTGGGATAAGACGTCCAAACATCGCCCCGTAGCCCCCCTACCCGTTAGAGGGGCCTCACGTAGATTGTGTTAGTGGGTTAAACTAGTCTGTTTATAACTAATTTTTGCGTGTCGAAAAAAAGAGGCTTGCAAATGTGTTCATTGACACAAGTCGCATGTCAGAAAAAGTTGAAGGTTGGGGAGGGAGAGAGAGTTTAATAAAAAAAGTTTTCTAGTAAAATACGCCCCACTTTAATCATTTCAAATTTATCTTGTCTATAAATCCAGCTGTGGTAATTTTTTAACAGTTTTCCAAAAAGGTTGAAATATGACTTCTCGATTTTTATCCTTCTTTTTTAGAGAGCTCGCAACTTCTATAGTCTGTTTTTTAAGAGCTCAGTTTTTTTCTTTTTTTCCATAGCGTGAAATAGTTCAGTCGCTTGACGAAGTCTTATTGACTGTTTGTAGCGACCAAATGTAACTGTTTACCCTCAAATAAATAATAATAATAATAATAATAATAATAATAATAATAATAATAATAATAATAATAATATATGTGTGTGTGCATGTGTGTGTGTATGTGTGTGTGTATACCCACACGATGCTAGTGCACTTTGTCAAGCTAAATGAAATTGAATCTGAATAATTCCTCTAGTAAAGGAATCTCAAATGATTTTTGCATAGCTTACTTGTCATAAGTATGATTTATAATACTAGTTATTCTACTCATGTATTAGGCACTATTGAAGTAAATAATAAAAATATATACATAATATAGTATCTCATAATAATCTTATACATAAAATAGTAATAATACATGCACACACACATATATATATATATACATACACGAGCATACATACATACATATGTGTGTGAGTGTGTGTGTGTGTGTGTTTGTGTAAGTTCACAAGCAGATTGCTACGTTATATCACAACTTATCAATGTTGCTAGACAGGCTTCAAATCCATATCACAACTTGAGTGTTTAGTTGATAGTCGATCATCAGTCACGAGCCATGAGTAAACAAGATCTCAAGGTTTATATAAACACTGTCGCCTATATGCATATATGTGTGTTCATATGTGTGTGCATATGTGTGTGTGATTATGTGTGAGGGTTACAACTACTTAAGCAGATAAAATGATATGAATACAGAATGGGCAGAATGATTGATAATGAGAAGACTAAGATAGATAGATAGATAGATAGATAGATAGATAGATAGATAGATAGATAGATAACATTCCTTCATTCCTTCATCTGATATCCTTTGCAATTTGATTAGTAACCATGGTAAATAATCTACGCAAGTTAATATCAGAGGCAGACCATTCTCTGACTCCATGACAACTGTTTTGTCAGAAAATCATTCTGTCTCGATTTATTTTCCCACATGGATAAAGATATAATATAGAAGAGTAATTCCATGGAATTGTCCAAACTTTCGCAGACAGAATTCTTCATAACGGCATCATTTTTAGGGACTGACAACAGAAGAAGGCAACCCAGAATATTTTCGCCTTCCTTTTAATAGAGGAAATATTGTGATAATTTTATTTGATTTACTTCTAAATTTGTAATTCTTTTACGGTTTATTTTCCTTAGTTGAAGTTCTCAGAAATCAAGGGCTCCTTACCTGGGGCTAACACTTGAAATTTATATAAGATACATAGATATTCGAATGTTCCATAAAAGTTCTTTATCTCTCAAACACTGAGTTAATAAAGAATTTGAGAACATAATTTTTCACTCCACAACTGACACTTTTACTATGTTATAGTATATTTTTCGTTTTGATGTCTTGGTCTTACTTGATTCCAGAACAAATATTCCTCTAGTCTGGTGGAGTATCTAACTTCGTGTTGCAATTAGAGGTAACATCACTTGGAGAAGGTGCACTATTCCTTGTAAAAGCTAGTTTGAGTTAGCCATACCTGGGAAATCTTATTAGAACTGTGAATACCATGTTATTTTGAATATTTAGTAAGGTTTTACTTGTAGTAAAAAGTATCCTCATGCCAGGTTGTCCTAGTAAACCCCTCTACAGAGAGACCTTAGGCACCCGAGAATAGTTTCTAGTAGGCATTCAAGTTCTCTCCAGTAAGCATTCAAGTTCTCTCCTTTTACCAGGTTTGGCATTTTATAATAGACTTTAGAAGTTTTCTTATACTAGACCTTAAGCCTTATTTTAATATCTTTTTCATAGGTTTTTGATTACCACAAGATTTGTGTTAAACTAATGGTATGCTTGATAATAAATATTATACATTTTTATCTCATTAATATAGAGTGACCCTCAAAAGTTTCACTTATCAAATCTAAATAAATTTCACAATTCTTACGACAGTACAATTATATATATGAAACAAATACCTTTCCATCTTTACTTGAGTTTTAGTCATGCATGTAAAATTCTCTTTGTTTCATCGTCGTTCAACCATAACAGGCATCACTTTGGTGATCCTCTCATCAATATAAGGTTCCTGAACGGTCTTCTCACTTACGGGACTAAAACAATTAAGATATTTATCTATTTGGTTACCTTCAAGATAACGTCTTTCAAAACAACCATCAGGTTATCACTCAACTGAAGAGGGTCATCACAGCCCAAATTAGTCAGATTCCAATGTGTTTGCAATGCACATAAGAAAAAGACTGTTGATCATTTGTGAGCATAACTTGATAGATATGTCAGACATAGAGTGGAGTTTATTTGTACCAAATATGGTCGGATTGGCGAACAAATTGTGAATTTTCTTAAGGATTACATGAGTGGTAGTTTTTTTCGATGAGGGATCATCTAGGAATTGAAATTTTTTGTCTGTATGCTGATTAAGAAACGATAACTATAGTCATTAAAATTACATCCTTTAGATCCATTCACAGAACTTTGCAATATAAAGTTTTCTTACTAAAATTAGTGAAAGTCTGCCCTATTTGTGAATTTTTGATAAGAGTCTGAAGCGTAATGTTCATATGGTGAGCAACATCCTTCATTTTCTGCAGCCACTCACAGACTTCCTTTGTTTCAGCTTGTTTAATTTGTTGGTCTAGTGGTTTTCAAAAGTTTACTGTTTCGATATCTCATTATAATTCAGCTTCCTATTTTAATTGCTTTTTTCAAGAACTGGAGGCTTGATGTCTTTTTCCTGGTACCTACCAGTAATTACTGTCTTCCATATTTATTGTTTCGCCAAGTTTAGGCCACCTAATCCTCTGGCCTGCTTAGGTAGGATTGAAACCGCTCTTTTAGACAATGCTCACCTGGAACCGTAGAGACTGAATGGCTCAATTCACTGCCATACAGTCCCTGAAGGGCGATCAAAGTTAGATTTTATGATCTTATAAATCCAATTTTGTGTTCTTATCTGGTCTTACATTGTTAGGGCCATACCGAATGATATTGTACTTTTTATTTTGAAATTCTTCGAAATTGAAGTTGACACCAAATCTCTTCTACTGAAAATGGGTTGCTGTTATCTTAGAAGATTTCTATAACTGGATATCTTGCTTCCTCATGAGGACAGAGTTAGGCATAATGTCGATTTTTAACATGTGGAAAATCAAGCTCATCGAATAGGGCCATTTTAGATTATGCTAAAAATAAAAATCTCCTCGGTCTCTCTCTTCCTTTGTCTCTCTCCCTTTCTTTCTCTCTTTCTCTATCTTTCTCTTTTTCTATCTCTATCTCTCTATCTATCCATCTTAAATCCATCATCCTATTTTAGTCTCCTAAATTAATTACAGTGTATAAAGTATTGTCAAAACATGGAAACATCCTATTTTAGTCACCTAAATTAATTACAGTGAATAAGGCATTGTCAAAACATGGATAAATCCTGGTTTAGTCACCTAATTTACTGACTGTGAGAATAGAAGTTATTTGGAAATTACTGCTACTTTGAACAGCAGCAGGAGGAACTGGTAAAACCTTTCTAATTAAATTGATTTTGGCAGCCATTCGATCAAAAATGACATAGCCTTATCTCTTGCTGCATATGGCATAAATGCGTCCTTACTACCAGGTAGAACTACTCATTCTGCTTTGAAATTACAATTAAACATTCAATTTTTCAAAACTCCCATGTTCAACATCTCCAAAACATCCAGCCTGGGATAAATATTGCAGAAATGCAAACTTATTGTTTGGGATGAATGCACAATGGAACACAAAAAAATCACTTGAGACTCTTTATTGATCCATGCAACATTTGCATGGCAATGTCAGACCATTTGGAAATGCAGTACTATTGTTTTCAAGAGATTTCAGACAAACGTTACCTATAATTCCTTAATCAACACCAGCAAATGAAATAAATGCTTGCCTCAAATACTCTACTTTTTGGTGTCATGTGAAGACATTAAATTTAACTCAAAATAAGTGTGTCCAGTTGAAGATGTTGGAGGATGGGATTCTAGGTTTATTCGTGTTTTTTTTTTTTTTGAGATATTTCATGTTGAGTTTTTGAGGTTTGTGAAACAGGTCGACAGACTTGGTTAGAGTAGGACAGAGAGGGAAAGTAAGACAGAAAAACAGAGGAATTTTGTTTTGTAGCACATGATAAGGTAAAGCCGTAACAATTACCGACTAGTATGGCATCGAGAGGCCCCACCAGAAACTATTGCATGGTCCAGAATCCATTAACCAAATGGCAATACAGCAGCCCCAGTACTTTACACCTGCTGATAGGACAGCCTCCTTAGTGGTTAACCAAGGTTCGGGTCCCTGACTATCAGGTGGGTAACGTCAATCCAAATGAAACGTTTACCTCAAGCACCCTTACTAGTGACATGGCCACAAGGATAGACATAGAAACAGAAAAATTTCCGACATCTCAGGCTACTGTTCTCGAAGTATTACCGACCTGGAAAGCAGCTTTTTCTTCACCCTTCATCAGAAAAATCACTCATTAGAAATGAGGACTGAGGGACAAAAAAAGGAGAAGCGAGAGTTACTGGAGCTGCCGATAACACAACCACAGTGTATTATCTACTCTCCATTAACAAAAAAAAATGTAATGACTTATTAATATCTACTTAATATAAGACCGTTACTCCGTTCCCAGTTTAGGAGAATATTTGAAAATAATCATCCCTCCCATAATTATGCGTGGATATTTATTTTATTTATTTTATTTTTTTTGGCTTTATCTAACCTCGATAGAGAATGATTTGAGCATTCAAGCTTTACCTTATAAGATACCGTAATGGAGCTTTCAATTTGTGAGGTCGGGGTTTTTTTTTTTTTGTATTAATTTAGTTTGGAAGAACCCGTTTAAAAGCTGGTTAAGAATAGAACAATTTGGCTTAGGTACTAAGTTTAGACTGGTTAAGAAATAATGCATACTGCTGAAAAAAAGCATTTTCAGTGTTAAGTTAATAGTGCAGATATAATTTGGAGAAAAGCCCAACAGAAAAAAAGAGCAAAATAAAGATAAGTGCAGTTGAAATGTTCAGAAATTTAGTTAAACCTGGAAAAAAAAATGAATAGAAAATAATGTCTGCAATACATAAGTTTTTGCGATATCAAGACATGTAGATTTCAAAATTATAGATAGAAAATGGCATAACTTAGCTTTTGGAAGAGTTTGACCGTGCGGTCTCGAGTTTATATCGGAGAAGAGGGAAGAACTAGTCGTCCTAACTGGTTTATGGCGGGTACTTAAAAGGAAGTGTTGGGGTAGGGCTGGGCATATTGGATTCTGTATTTTTATTTATTTATTTATTTAATTCAACAATGCTTTTGTTTTATTTTGTTTTTGTTGCCTTTAACTACCTCGATAGAGAATATTCGAGCATTTTAGCTTATATAAGACCGTTACTCCGTTCTCAGTTTAGGAGAATATTTGAAAATAATCTTCCCTCTCATAATTATGCGTGGATATTTTTTATTTTATTTATTTTTTTTTTTTTGGCTTTATCTAACCTCGATAGAGAATGATTTGAGCATTCAAGCATTACCTTATCTGATACCGTAATGGAGCTTTCTGCTTCTACCAAAATTTCACAAAAAGAACTTCATCAAGCTACAACCACTACCAGCCATTTCCCTTGCTTTCTATCTGTGCCTAAATCTGAATGCAAGTTTCAAAGTACAATTTTTTTTCCTAGAAATGACTGCCTGTGGAACTCTGTTCCACTGGCCTGCTTCTAAGCTGACTACAACATGATTGTCTTTAAGTCCAGTGTAAACAACTTCTTGTCGTCCCACGATCTTAAATAATAAAATTTCCACCATCAACGATCAATAAGCTGTTGTCTCAGTTACCGGCTTACACTTATTAACCCTTATTTTCGAGTGAGAAAAGTAGTTAGGCCTTGTAAAAAAAAAAATTACTAAAGAAAGCCGATGTTGGACGAAATATTGTATTTATATTGTTTTCATTTATTGAAAAAAAATATTTTAGCATCAGGACCATCTAGATTGAATGTTTTTCTCATCAGAAAGAATTTTCTTCCACATTTCAACGTCCCATTTAGTATTTATGACCAAACGTTAGGCAATCCACCTTGTGACGTGGAAGCAAACAAGGAATTTGATTACGCTTTTTATTTACCATGCCTTTTAGTCGTAAGTGCTGTCTGGTGGTTACTGGACTGCAATCACTATCTGTGACTGCCTTAATTTAACTAGACCTGACAAACCTTGCTTATGGAAATCTAGCATTGGAGTACGTTCAACTTTAGTAAGTTTGCTTGCTTTAGTCATGGTGACACCTTTTTGCAGTGATTGCGAATCTGTAACTGAACTAAAAAAAACATTTCATACCCCTGGTCTTATAATTTTTATCAAGTGTAAAATACCTCGTTTTATAAAAATGTAAAATTCGGACTTAAATGTTTGGAATATAGCTTTAATTTTCATAACCTTTTAGGTTATTGGTAACCTTAAGTAGGAGGAGTTTAAAATCTATCCTTAAGAAAAGGTTTCTTTTTAAAGATTTTCAGGTAGTCTAAAATTTTTTGATCAAGAATGTATTCGTACATACATTATCACCTTTCACACATTGATATTCATGTGTATGTTATCACTTTTCACACACATTTATGCTTGTACATACGTTACTACCTTCACATAGAATTGTGTTTGTACTAATTTGCATATTTCTTTACAACAGAACTTTTATTATTTTATAGTTCATTTTTTATCTGTTTTCTTATTGGATGATTAGTTTCATTTTAGTATTATGCAGTTCTCTTTGTGCATATTTTTTGCATTGTGTTTAATTGCATAGCATTTGAAGCCGCATTTAGATTAAATATATATCTCTATCTTGGAATGGTCTCTACCTATTTTTGGTTTACATACTTGGAACTTGATATATGTAATATTCAGACCCGTGAAACAAACATGATTTAATTTTTAGCTGTAAAATAGGTGATAAGTGGTCAAAATTGAAAAAAAGGATTTTAGCAAGGTTAGCTCTACATTTTATATGTTTAATTTTATTTTTTTTAGCTCAGAAATTAACGAATAACGCTAGAACTGTATGTTTTAGTTTCGATTCTAACTGATCACAGTCAAGTTATATATTTCTTTAAACTTTTGAAATCACTACTATATATTGGGTACAATATAATAATCAACAGATGGTTAGATATTTGGTTTTATGAAAATAAATACAAAATCTGTATAAATTAAAATATCATATTTTAGTGTATTTTATGAGTGGGCAACGCCGGGCGGCATGCTAGGATAATATTACTATTTCATGTATATGATCATCATATTATGAGATATTATATATATATATATATATATATATATATATATATATATATATATATATATATATATATATAAAATAACATAAAAATAATGAGAAGTATTTCTTTGAAACTCCGTGGATTAAGGACTATCCACTTATCAAGTGTTTCCTTTTCAGATTAAATATGTTTTTAACTCTTTTTCAAAGTGTTTTTTAACATGGTTTATTAACTGTTTGCTCGTATATATATATATATATATATATATATATATATATATATATATATATATATATATATATATATATATATATATATATATATACTCCTTGATAATAATCTTTCTGCTTTTACTTGCTCCCCATCTCTTTCTCTCTTTACCTATCTCATTCTTTTTTACCCTTTTTCTTTCTTTATTTTTTCCTCCATCCACTTCCTTTTCTTTCTTCTCTCTACATTCTCTCAGTCTTTTTTTTTTTTTACCGCACTCTCTATCTCTCTTCTATTTCCCCTCTCTCTTTTAATGATTTATTGCTATTCGCTCTTTCCATACATGACTCTCTTTACTTATGTACCTATTTACTTGCCTCTCACGAGGGCAAAGTTAGACACAAGGCCAGTTTTTTTATGTGGGGAAATCCGACTCACCCAAGAAAGGGCAGTCTGAATAGAAACAAAAACAAGAAATGTCTCAGTCTAGAAGGAGTTCTCTCCCACAGACCGAGGACAGAAAAGGTGAGGTAACCGTGCAAGATAAGAAAGTAGACAAGCTCCAGAACGTCTTAATAGTAGACTATACAGATTAGTACTTCATTAGTAAGGCTATGACAACAGCATATTCTTTTCCTTGTTTTGGTTCTCAGGTATATATCCATTGATATCTTATATATTTTTCTGTATAGTGATGTGGTTCACACTTGATTAATTGTTTCAAACTGTGTTGGATATATACTCGAATGTCAAAACAATGAAAAGAATATGGTTTTGTCATAGTCATACTTATTAGTTACCTAAAAAACCTGAACGAAGAAACACGTTTGCTTCCATAATAAGATTTATATAAATTTACATTACATTTTGTCTGAGATTCATTTAATTCAAGATTAAATTAAGAAAAAAAATCAAAAATAGGAAAGCTAAAATGAATGATTAAATACGAGTAAAAATGTGACAAATGTTCGTGTTTGGAACAGATTTCATGTATTTCGGCTTTAGCTGAGATATTTCTGATAATAATACTTATTAAAAATAATGACGCCATTATCATTCTATATTTATCCATGATTCTTCGTTTCTATTTTTTCTAACACAATCTCTCCACATTTGCACATTTGTTTGTATGTGTTGTTATATTCGCTTGTTTGTGTATACAGACACAAAGAAAACCGTGTTGCTAGCCTTTTTTTTTCATTACGTCTTGGTCTTTAGCGTTTTAGTGCCCAAGATGTTTTATTGATTATTTTTGGATCGAAGAATTCAAATCATAGACACTAGGAATCATTACGATATGAATAATAAACTTTCTAAAAATAAGTGAGCATATCTTATATATAAAATTCTCTCGCTTGGATTTTAAAAGCTGGACCTAAATCGTATTTAAACTGACAATTCAAACTTTGGTTCCGAGTAGCCAATCATCATCATCATCATCATCATCATCATCATCATCATCATCATCATCATCATCATCATCATCATCATCATCATCGAAGTGATGATGGCTAAGTAGTTTACAACACGAACTGACATCTTGTGTGTGGGAAGTTCGAATCCGGTTCATTCCACAGAAACGCTTTATATTAGGGGCGTTTGCAACATTCATCCGATGGTTTTCTAGAAAGAATTATTAATAGAAAGATATTAGAGAATCAGCTGCCAACAATAATTATCTGATTCTCTCGAAACGAATGGAGGAATGATGCTAAAAAACAACAACAACAATGTTCATCCTCATCCGGTTTTGACATTTAAAGTGATGTGAGTTTTCCATGAGCAATCTTATGCAACACCTTACACTTGCTTATCATTCAGTCCGATCCAAAGGGTTAATATCAGCCATATTGCATCCATTCATTCTTATGCAGTCAAGCAAGGTGTTCTGTGACATCGAGACATGATATGAAGTTGATGCAAAGGGTGTACGTTGTACACAGCCAAACCACATGAGATACAAGGCGTGTAAAGCAGCCGTAATGCCACAAATACCAAGTTTCTGATGAAGCACACTTGATGGAATCTTTTCCTGCAGTTTGCAAACGCAGATTTTCCTTCAATAATAGCATGGTCATCACCCCAAACTCGTTGAAGATTGGAAGTGTTTGGAGCACACGTATTGCTTCCATGAGATGGCAGAGTGAACAGACAGAAAATAGTTGGCACCAGAATCTTCAAGAAATTGTGCCTAGATGTAATCAATGGCAGCATCTTCCTGAACCTAGGATTGACAAACACATAAAATGTATTAATAGAATTCATGTTGACTCCGAGCTTGCTTTGAAATTCATTATCATTTTCATTCCTAAAATTCTTAATGCAATCGGAGTTTTTTGCACTAAAAATACTATTAAAAGAAAGGTATGAATACTTCATAATTACAAAATTATCTGAGTAATTTCTCTTAGTTATCTCTCTGAATTATTGTTGCCAACTTTAAAGAAAATGCGATCTCCGGTACAGAAGTAAAATTCTCATTCCACTCGTGTAGGGAATTTAGAACGACTATTTGTGGCTGAGTCTTAAAAGCCATTGAGCACGCTCTTGTTGGCATCTCTGTATTCCTTTTATAATCTCTGACCCTGTGTCATCACTAGGGCTATGGCAAGAGCATATTCTTTTCCTTGTTTTGATTCTCAGATATACATCCATTGATATCTTATATGTATTTTATGTAGAGTGTTGTGGTTCTCGGTTGATTATTAATTATGTCTAACTGTGTCGGATATATACTTAAGAGTCAAAACAATGAATAGAATATGCTGTTGTCTTAGCCATAGTCGACACATGCTTTCTGGTCGAAATCATCCAGACTGACTCCATGGCAGACAATCAAAATATGTCATTTAATTCTACATTATTTATGTATTTTCTTTATCCCTGACCCTGGAAACATATGTTCTTTATCGATATTAATGTATTCTCCCTTTAGTAACTATTTCTCTTCTTTCCTGTTTATATTATAGTACAGCCATACGTTTATCTTCAATAAACTATTTGCGTGAGCATAAATATATATATATATGCATGTACATCAAACTGTTTCTTTACCACTGTCTTTTTATCTTACTTCTAATATTCATATGTTGTCCTTGATCATATCACATACAAAATGGCGACTGCCAGTCTGGAACAGATACCCGAACACGGGATCACTAAAACGAAATATCTAGAATAAGGTAGACCCGGGTGAAATGGGCCATTTCTAGGCGTTTTCTTTCTTTAACATCTAATAACTAATAAGGGGAGACAAGTGCTCAGAGTAGCAAATGGATTCTCAGCATCCAATCAAATAAAGAAAACGCAAGGTAATATTCCTATTGTGCTAAAATATAGAAATTTTTATGAGGTACTTGATATATTTTGAAAAACATTTACTGGACTAAAATAGGACGCCCAAAGTAAAACTATAAAGTCACACGTAAATAAGAACATTACGAAGTTACTTTACTCTTGCATACATTTTCATCAAAAAAGTCCTATTAAAGATCAGTGCCCTTGATACGCACGCAGGAAACACATCCTTATAACAGACGTCATACGTCAACTAACTTCATATCATGAGATCACAAATGTAAAACAAACGTAGAATAAATGAATACAAGGTGTAGATACATGCATGGCTGGTACATTCCAAAACAACAACCCAAACTTCACCAATATAGAATGGGAATCTATATGCAGCTCTGAAGTTATATATCACCCTCCTCTAGATTCAATGTATATATATTAGTGGCCTGGCAAGGCCACAGGGGAGACAACCAAGGACAAAAATCCGAAGCAAAATTCATCCCAAAGCAGCAAAACTAAAGTTGACTTGCTAAGGCACTATATATATAAATGTGTGCTAATTTGGACATATTTTATTGGTTTGAAAATATAGGTTCTTTTTAACCACTTGTCATAAAGATTTAACGATAGAATAGAATTATAAACTTCTAAAAGCCTGCAAACTTTCATGTAGTTTTGGCCCATAAAACTAAAGATATGAGCATTTCAATATTGAATTTGGCAACGAGTATATATATATATATAGATATACTACTATTTTGGACAATTTTATAAGTTCGAAATCTCAGCAACTACTGATCAGAATTTAACAAATGAAGGCTCGTTGGAAAGTTAATGACGTGAATTGTGTGGTGGGCTATGTGACATTTGCCCTTAAGGTCGCACATTATTGTTTCAAGAAGAAGGGTATCACTTTTTTGTATTAATTTAACGTAAAATGATCACCCACTTAATGGCCACCTTGACTATAAAGTGGATGCTTATTTTACGTTAAATTAATAGAAAAAAGTGATCCCTACTTTATAATTTCTTTATATCTTGTAAACTACTCATGTCCTTGGATTTCTACTGTTATCTTCGTTTTCAGCACCCTCGAAAACCTATATTAGTGGTAATTTTAAAGGATTTTTCGTGCACCTTTACCAATACTTCAATCATAGTCATTTGTTTTCCGAGTTTGCATATGAATTATAAAATATCTGATATTTCCCTCAAACCTCTGGCCTTGGTGGAGGAAAGAAAAAAAACTTTCTACTATTGTTTCAAATGATCTGAAATAAAATCAAGGGGAAACTTGATTCCAAATATTTCTTATATGTTATATCTCCCCTCTTTTGTAAATAGGGTACGATTATGAATATCTCCAGTATTAAATAAGCCTTATACACTGTGAAATTTACTTTACATGTGAAAACCAAAGAGGGGGGATATAACATAGGAGAAATATTTGGAATCAAGTCTCCCATTGCTGTTATTTCAGATCATTTGAAACCATAGTAGAAAGTTTTTGTCTCCCCTTCATCAAGGTCAGAGGTTTTGGGGATATATATATAAAAGTGACCTTGATTTTTGCCTGTCTGCCTGTCTGTGTATGAATCAGTCTGTACAAATGTTATATGTCAATTTTTGGTCTAAGATTTGAAACGATATATAGGGGATTTGGACCTGTGAAACAAACGATTTGGTTTTTACTTAATAAAAATAGCAACTAAGTGATCAAAATTGAAAAAAAAATGGAACTTGGTAGATGTAAGGCGAATGGACGTGAACCTTTTATGCATGTGCATATATACATATGTCTATATTTTATACATGCGCATATATACTTATATATATGAAAATTCTTTTTGGGATACAAAATTTAATTACGGTTAAATACAGACCAATTAACATGATAATTAAAAAAATAAAAAATGAAAATAAACGCTAGCAAACCAGGTTTCGTTCATCGCGCAACAGAACTAAATCGAGGAAAATTACGATTAAAAAAATAATTGTCATGAATACGGCGGGGAGGGGAGGGGGGAATAAATTTGATTTCTGTGTAATTTTTTTTCTCCCATTTATTTTTTTTTCTCCCCCATCATATTAATGATAATTTTTTTAATCGCAATTTTCCTCGATTTAGTTCGTTGAGCGCGGAATAAAACCTGGTTAGCAAGCCTTTATATTCATTTTTTATTTTTTTAATCGTCATGTTAATTGGTATATATATATATATATATATATATATATATATATATATATATATATATATATATTATTATTATTTATTTATTTATTTATTTGAGGGTAAACAGTTACATTTGGTTGCTACAAACAGCTGTTTGTAGCAACCAAATGTAACTGTTTACCCTCAAATAAATAATAAAAAATATTTTGCTTTTGTTATCAAGCACAACGTTGTATTCATTAGTCCCTACTTTTGAACATCTCAAGCCTGAATTTTTATATATATATATATATATATATATATATATATATATATATATATATATATATATATATATATATATATATGGTGAAAACGATTTATTTTTAGAGTTTTGATATCTATCTGTTGTCAGCTCAGATGGTAATGAATAACGTTGAAGCGCTAAATGTTTTGTTTTTTTTATAGCAAACGGCGCTCAAATCATATTTTTGAAACTTTTGAAATCACTACCATGTATTTGGTACAATATAATAATCAATAGAGAATTGGCTCTATAATAATGATACGAAATCTTCATGAATTAAAACATCATATTTAAGTGTATTTTACAAACAAGAATGCTGGGCAGCCCTCTACTATATATATAAAAGTGATCTTTTCTGTCGGTATGCAGAGTGGTTACTACCAAACAATTCTGTCAATCTTTAATCTACATATAAGAAATTTGATGCATAAGGGATTCGGACCTGTAGAACAAATTCGATTTGTTTTTTAGCTTGTAGAAATAGCTGTTAAGCGGTCATATTTAAAATTGGTACTTGGCAAGTGTAAGTCAACTAAACATGTTACTCCTATGCATGCGCAAATATATATTTATATTTTTAACAACATTTGAAAGTTTTAATGTGCATACGAATTTAACTCATATTGTAGCGAATAATGCTGGAGAGAAATATGGTTTAGTTTCAATTTTAGCTGATGACATCCAAGATTTACTTTTGTTTCAAACTTGTGAAATTAGTACTATATATTGGGTACAATATATTAATCAATAGAGAACTGGATCGATAATAATAAAACGAAATCTGCATGAATCAAAATATAATATTTGTAACGTCGTCCAGGAACCAACACGTTGTAGCCTCAGTCACAAACAAGACAACGAATAGTAAAGAACTTCAACTTGCTTTTTACTGAACAGCATTTATTTCCTCATTCTCTTGTTACCGCTGTGACGTCCCTCATATGATCGTCTTCTCGAAAGTGATCTTAAGCGTTGTTGCCATCTCTAATGTGATCTTCTTTTTAAAGTCTTTATTTTTCCCTAATGGTGACGTCATTTCACATGCATTTGGATATGCGCGTCCGCACTATGTTACATACTTATGTGTATTTTATGACTGGGCAACGCTAGGCAGCTTGGTAGTAAATATATGACCAATTTTATCTCGGTCTCTTAATTCTAAGAAAAGTCTTGCTTCCTAATAAAAGATTTATAAAGAGCTTCATGATTGTACTTTAATGTCCTTCTCATATCAAGACAATCATACATTAGAGTTTTCAAATGATATAAATAGAAATCAGCAAAACGTTTTATTAGATAATGATAAACTACATACTTTCGCATTCATACTTCCTTCTTTCTCAGAAGAAATAATTATAGTTTTGATGGCTGTAATATAAAGACAGCATCTGATGGAATCCATAATGAAAACATCAAACTCTAAGAAAAAATAAGTTGTGAAAAAATAGAGATATTCATTGATGGCCAATTCCAACTAGAAGTATCCTATAAAATACTTTTTAGCTTTACATTTCGATTTCCTCCCAGCTATAGAAAAATAACTTGGGTTCGATTAATCATGTACAATAAATCGTTTATAATAAGTAATTTGCAATAGCTATCGAAATTTTTCATTAAGTTGTAGTAGCCATATATTTATAAACTATTTTCCTTTGTTGTAAATAGGCTGGTTTACCAACGAGTGATTAATCCACCAGCCAATCTAAGATTTTGACATTGTAAACAGAAATTTGTAAGACTTCTTCTCACGGAACCTAAGCTATATCAACCAGTCAGAGTTAAAGCATCATATTGGCAAAACGTATTTTCGTTGGTTTCTCCACTAACACAACATTAGCTAATTTTATTTTCTCTACCGCTCTCCCACGACCCAGGACTGCACTATAATAAACAAAGTCTCTGACAGCATAGACACAGAACTCTCCCTAGACACTAGCGCACAAGTATATGCATTTGGTGACTTTAATGTCCACCACAAAAACTGGCTTGGATTCTCTAATTACACAGACGCAGCGGGCAGCACAACACATTGCTTTACTATATCTCACTCTCTATCACAAATGGTTACGTTTCCAACCCATTTCCCTGACCAGCAAGAACAATACGCATCACTTCTAGATCTGTTTTTGACCACAGCTCCCGATGATTGTAAAACGAATGCCGACAGCCCACTTGGGAACGCTGATCATGCAGTGATAATGGTTGAAATCGCCCTAAACTCTAGACCCAAAACAACGAGATATTATAAAAGGCTGACTGGGAAGCCATCAGAGATCTTATCAGAGATGCCCCATGGGAAAATATTTTTTCTCTTCCTGCTGAACAGTGCGCAAATGAGACCACTGAATGGTTCAAAACTGCAATAGAAGCACATGTCCCCATGCGGAAATTTTATAGCAAGCCCCACTCTCCTCAATGGTTTACTTCGACTTGCGCAACTGCCATTGCTCAAAGGCAGCATGCATACCGCAGACTTAACCGACATAAGTCCAGTTCAAACAGACAGAAGTATATAGAAGCTAGAAATAAGACAGGAGAAAGAAATAGCGACAGCTAAAAGAGAATTTACTGAAACCACTAAAAAACGCATCTAAGCACAAAATCATACGGTATCACTGGTAGAATGCTAAACATAATTAAATCCTTCTTAGATAAGAGAAAAATCCAGGTTGTCCTCGACGGTCGTACATCTAAACAGTATGATATAAATGCGGGAGTGTCCCAAGGATCTATCCTTGGACCTCTGTTGTTCCTAATATTCATAAATGACCTCCCGGACAAAATTGCTTCTGGGATGGGTATATATGCTGATGACACCACACTCTATAACAGGCATGACAGGAAAACAAATGAACACATATCTAAAGAAATGGCAGAAACACTAGAGGATGACCTCTGATCTGTAGTGGAACGGGGACAAAAATGGATGGTCACGTTCAATGATGCCAAGACTAAACTGGTTTCCTTCAATAATTACAAGAAACCTTCTCTGCCACCAATAGCAATGGCCAGTGACTCTTTATCTGAGAGTACATCTTTCAAACTCCTTGGCCTGATGTTCACAGGAAACATGAGTTGGAACAATGACATTGAAAGCATTGCCAGGGCCGCTGCAAAGAAGGTAGGCGCTCTATACCGTGCTAGAAAATTACTAACGCTCGAAAGTATCCTGCACCTATATAAGGCCACCATTCGCCCATGTATGGAGTATTGCTGTCATATTTGGGCTGGTGCATCTGCTACTAGTCTCTCGCTCCTAGACAAGGTTCAAAAGAGAGTCGCCAATCTGATAGGCTCTGAACTGGCATCTAAGCTTTAGCCTCTGTCCCATCCACGAAATGTTGCATCCCTCTGCCTGTTCTACAAGTATATTAATGGAGAATGCTCTGACGAACTGCAAGCACTTGTGCCCCCACGATGTAAACATCCTCGACAAACCCGACAGGCAGCTAAATCCCACCCCCACAGTGTAGAGATCCCTAGATGTAAAAGATCTTTCTATTCCAGTAGTTTCTTTCCCAGAACCGCTAGACTTTGGAATTCCATTCCGCGTCCCTGCTTCCCCAACTGTACTGACATGCAGAAGTTCAAGTGTAACGTGAACAGACACCTTGCTGCCCAAATCCCTACATAGTATCCCAGTAGATGTTGCCCCTGATAGTAGCCCCCTACACCAAAGTGCCAATGTTCCTTGTTTGGGGTGGAAATGTAATAAAGAAAATAAAAAAATACATGGCGTCCTTTGCTAAGATTGACTCAACAGTTTTTCATTTCACTTCAGCATTTTTTTTTTTTTCTAATAGAAGTTCCAATGCCACTTTTGTCATCTATTTATCTATGGAGTCAGACGGACTGTCTGTAACCTATTATAATTATAATCTTTACAAGATAACCCCCACCTCTATTTATAACAAACTCCAAGATTTGGTAGACCAGCTAAATCAAACCCTTTTCCCCTATACTCAGGATTTCTATCCCAATTACTGTCTTCCTCTTTCAAAAATTGTTTTTTACAGAATGTGTTCGTTTTATCTTTAAGTAAATAAAGTCTCTTTTTTTTTTTTTTTTCGCTTATTTTCTTTTTAGTCATAAATCGCTTCTTTATTTATTTAGTTGAATTCCCTGTAGGGAAAGAGTGAGGCGATGTGAAGGTAATGGAAAGGAATAACACCAATTCATTTCTTAGCATTCACTAAACAGAATATTAATTGCTTGTTTGTCAGAATTTATCAAGTACAAATTTATGATTATTTCCTAATAAAGACTTGAAAAATTATTACAAATATCTGTTTTCTTTCCTCCTCACTTGTCCCCTTCTTTATAGTTATCTGTTCTTTTTCTCTCCTCCTTCCCTATCTTTATAGTCATACTAGCCTGTTGCCTGGATGTTTGGTAGTGTGTGTTGAGCAAAATAAATAAATAAATAATAAAAAGTGGTAGTAGGCAGATAGGCTCGAACCCATACAGTGAAGGAGAAAAAAAAACTTGAAAAAAACACGACGTTTTTGCTGTTGCGTCCATCGCCAAACCGGAAGTGACGTGGGTTTAAATTAAGGCTAGACAATCGAAAAGAGAGGATGACTTTCGAAAACATCGGCGAAAAAAGCGACCCTTTCCCTGTAGAAAAGTGCCCAGTTAAGGTTGAGGGAATTAATGTTTTTGGCCAATTTTTCGATATTTTTCGTCCGAAGGGTCGGGCTTAAGAGATACCGATCTCGTGACAATCTGTCGCCTCTGTTGAAAGTTTTAGGCAGATATACCTACATACATACATACATTTAAACAGCCAGGTGATATTTATATTATAGATGGCTGTGTTATTGCTGCACTGAGTTCAAACCCTTCCACTACTCTACTGCATTCAATTGTCTTGTTTTGAGTAATCTATCAATTGTTGGTGAAACATTCACGAATATGCATCATTCAATGCTAACTCATTGCGACCAGAAGCGTTAATCTCTTAGAGGCAGTGTTCGCCTTTAGAAAAACCATGATTGTAATATGATGCCTTCTAACCTGTTGCGTAACCTCTACAAACTACAAACGCACTTTTTCAACATGTTCCTCAGAGATACATACATGTTCAGCCAGTAACACAAATTGCATTTTAACAACAATAATGCACTTATACATTATTTTAATTGGAATTCATTATTGAGATGAATATTATTTATTAAATTATTCATTGCGGACTATGATTCTCATCTTTCGTAGATGCTGTTTCATGACGTTTCGGCCAACTATTCCTCTGGCCTTCATCAGGATAGGTTAGGAACTCCGAATCTCCTAACTTCATCAGGATAGGTTAGGAACTCCGAATCTCCTAACTACATTCTCATCCATAGTTGTTGTCGTCTCACCACGTTTTGGCCAAGTAAGCCTCTGGCTGGCTTTGGGTAGGATTGAAACCGCTATCTTCAGATAATTTTCACCTGGAACGATAGAGATTCAATGTCTCTATCCACTGCGCCATGGGCCCCGAAGGGCGATCAAGGTTGGATTTTTTGTCTTATAAATACTACCTGATGAAAGCCAGAGGAATAGTTGACCAAAACGTTGTGAAACAACATTTACGAAAGATGAAGATCATAGTCTGCAATAAATAAATTAATAATACACTTTGAAAAAGTATGAACCCACAATTAACTCCCAATAAACACTCGTCAACAATTTCCCTGATTCTGTATCCATGACTAACCTTAACGAATGATCCATGAGTAAATTTCCTTTTTTAAAACTGCCCGTCTGTAGAACACCATACAGTGAGCCTGTTCTCAAGGTAACTATAACATGGCCGCTTTCAAATCCAATGTAAACAAGTTCTTATTGCTTTTCCGTTAAGTAATCATATTCCAACCAATTTCCACCATTACCGATCATCACTGTATTTTCTCACCAACCATTTGACACTCGTTAACCCTTATCCTCAAGTTGTCTTTGGGTCTTGATAAGCGGTGGCCCACAAGTAAAAATGTCTATGGATAAAATAGCAACTTGTGTTTTCGTAATTGTACACAATTGTAAGATAATTAAGAGAACTCATGTTGTCTGATCTTCTGACAACCGAATCGCAGAAGATAGCATCATAGCAAGAATAGATTAAAGCAGGTGTTCTCAATCTTACTTGGCCCATGCACCCCTTTCACCATTTATTAGAATGCCACCCCCCCCCCATTTCCCGCCCTTTCAAAGATTGCTTTTCTAAAAAAGAAAAAATGCACTGTAAATAATATGCAAATATTTCTAAAAATCTTTTTAATTTTTTCTAAAATAGATTTTACATTTACAGCTTTACAAATTCTATGCAAATTGAAAATCTCAATCTATATAATTCTAAAACTCAAATGACCATGTAACGGGTGTTGTAACCAAATATCCGGTTTACGACTTCCGGTTGTGCATGCGCACATAAAAATTAACCCATAACAGCGTAAACATATAAACACAAATCACTGGACCAGTTTCGTTTGAACAAACGGACGTCCTTAGAAAAGCGAATATCTAAAATTTATTGAATAAAAAACTTCAAGATATGGGAAGCAAACGCAAAACGTGATCACAAATAATACGTATAATCATCGACCTGTTTCATATATACAATAAATGTTATATTATACTAAATAATCAATGCGACAATAAAACGTATTGTTTACTGTGTACGTTTTCAGCATCCCAATTTTTTTTCCGCGTTTAAATTATTTAAATAAACAATTGTTAATACTTTCTGCTTTTTTTTGTTTACATCTTTCATTTCCGTATTACGTTTAAGTTATTTTAACGTAATTTTCTAACAAATAAATCTACTTTAACCCGTTGACAACCATAAGAGAATTTTACAACGGCGATTTACCCACCGCCTTCCTCTTTTTTAAATTCATTCTCTATTTTTTAATACACCTTTCTTAAAAAAATTCATACATTTTCTTCTATACTAGCAACATAAATAAATAACCCGAAAATATGTTTTTTTTTAAATTGCGTTACAAATAAATAATCAACACAACAATAAAACGTATCATTTTACTGTGTACGTTTTCAGCGTCATAATTGTTTTTTTTTTTTTTTCGTTTAAATTAAAAGATATATCAAAATTGGAATTTAAGTTTAAGTATTATGGTATCTGTTCAGTAGACATTTACCTATAAGTATGGCAAACCACTTATAATTCAATGGCTGCAAATTTTTTTTCCAAAATAATCAATTATAATAAACAGAACGACTCATAGAAATCTATCTATATTCTTTTTTTCATTTTAATATATTTTCATAGAAATGTTTCTGTTATGCCAAAAAAAAACTATTTTCTTTATGTCACAAGTGTCATGCTCATACATTAATTCCATGGCGAATATAACATACTGACCCAACGGGTCACGGGTAGTCTAGTTGATATATAAAAATTGAATAAAAATAATTTTTTTTATGATAAACTACTAAACAGGCCAAACTAGAACGAATGTAATAAAAAAGTTCAATAGATTTTACATTTACAGCCGTACATGGATTATTTTATAATGGAATTTTACAAATTATATGCAAATTGTAAATATTGATTGGTATATAAAAATTGAATAAGAATAAAACGTTTTTTTTTTATTTATGATAAACTGTTTAACATGCAAAACTAAAACTAATGTAATATAAAAAGAGTACATTAGGGCAACAAAATATTATAAATCTGTAATTATACAGGGTGACCCAAAAAAAACGGGCCCCAACTCTAATTAGGCCTCGTTTCTTATTGTTTTGTCCGAATGAAATGAAACTTTGGTCACAACTAGTTTATTATATTCAAAACATCACATCAAAACGCAAGGGTCTTTGGCCTTTTTTCTCCGTTCTACAGCATATGTTCTAGATGGTCTCCATTTAGCTTTTGTTTTTGTTTTTTTTATCACCCTGTATTATTCAGAATATAATAGTTCATCGATTGACAAAACATGTGATTATTTTTTCTTAGCCAATTCTGGGATACAGGGATGAGTGCTTGAAAGGGCACAACATTTCTAACTCTAATCTACTGCGCTACTTTGTTTTAATTTGCAACAGAGTTGAAAAGTCTGACTCACAGAGATATGTCAAAACAAATGGAAGCAATGCACGGATAACTATTTCTGCCACTTTTGGGTAGGTATCGCACATCAGAGACCAAACATCTGTTATTGAGTTTTCATTGAACGTATCTCTTATTCCCGAATCATTTTTTAGATCCAAAAACTTATCTTGACAATCATTAAGAACTTTTTCAACTAACAATTTGAATGAATTTCTGAATAAATCCAACTCATCATCACTAAGTTTAAGGAAATATTGTCTGAGTTCATTTTCAAGTGCAGTCAAATGGTGCAAAATTCCATTTTTTACAAATTGTTGAAGTACCTTGTCTTCAACACAAGCATCAAGAATGGTTGACAGTTTCTAAAACATTGCAATATTTTCTGTATTTATTCTTTTCTTCTAATTTTCAAGCTTTCATGAAAGTTTTAAAGGCTTCTACGAATTTTCTAATGTTTCTATTCCTTCCTTGCATCTGAAGATTCAGTTTATTCAGTTGCTCAAATATATCAATCAAATAGGTAAGACACATGATCCATTCCTCATCACTTAACCAGCCAGAAAATTTTGTTTTACCTTGTACTTAAAAAAAGAAATTTGATCTCATTTCTTAGCTCAAATAGTCACACAGTTACATTTCCTCTTGACATCCAACGAATATTTGTGTGAAAAAGTACCGAATGATGGGTTTATCCATATCAGTATATAACTGCTAAAAAGAAATGAACTGAGTGCCCCTATTTTGACAAAATTCACAATTTAAATTGGAGCTGGAAGTGTTCTTGAGGTTAATGTCTGACGATGGATCATATAATGAATGCCTTTCACTTTGGAAGCTCGCTTTTTCACACATACTTGGAATCCTGATTTTCTCCCTAATATAGCTGATGCACCATCTGTACAATACCCACTATTATTATTCCACGAAATATTTTCTGATTTAAAAATGATGAAGCCTTTTCTAGAATATCCGAGATATAGTTCAAGAGGGGAGAAAAGGGAAGCTTCACTTGAAATGGACTGAATGAGCATACCTTGTAAACACCATCAACTGAGAACATGATATCACATCAGTTGACTCACCAAGTTAAATTTACTTTAACTATTTACTATTGATAATGTTTAGATTGAATAAAAAATAAACAAAGTGAAATGTCGACTTGTCATTAAATAAATAAAATAATGTTGGTTTGCCATTAAATAAATAAAATGTTGATTTGCCATTAAATAAATAAAATAATGTTGATTTACCATTAAATAAATAAAATGTTGATTTGCTTTTAAATAAATAAGATAATGTTGGTTTTCCATTAAATAATAAAATAATGATAGTTTGCCATTAAATAAATAAAATAATGTTGATTTTCTATTAAATAATATAATAATGTTAATTTGCCATTAAATACATAAAATGTTGATTTACCATTAAATAAATATAATTTTGCTTTCAATTAAATAAATAAAATAATGTTGATTTACCATGAAATTAATAAATTAATGTTGATTTATCATTAAATACATAATATAATGGCTGATTTTCCATTAAATAAATAAAATAATGTTGATTTACCATGAAATAAATAAAATAATGTTGCTTTACCATTAAATAAATAATATCCTATTGATTTACCATTAAATAAATAAAATAGTGTTAATTTTCCATTAAATAAATAATATACTGTTGATTTACCATTAGATAAATTAAACAATGTTGATTTACCATTAAATAAATATAATGTTGCTTTTCAATTAAATAAATAATGTTGATTTACCATTAAATAAATAAAATAATTTTGATTTAACATTAAATAAATAAATATAATGTTGCTTTTCAATTAAATAAATAAAATAATGTTTATTTACCATTAAATAAATAAAATAATCTTGATTTACCATTAAATAAATAAATATAATGTTGCTTTTCAATTAAATAAATAAAATAATGTTTATTTGCCATTAAATAAATAAAATGATGTTGCTTGTATATTAAATAAACAAAATAATGGTGATTTTTCCATTAAATAAATAAAATAATGGTGATTTTTCCATTAAATAAATAAAATAATGTTGCTTTTTCATTAAATAAATAAAACAATGTTAATTTGTCAATAAATGAATAAACTAATGTTGATTTACCATTGAATAAATAAAATAATGTTGGTTTGCCATTAAATAAATAAAATAATGTTAATTTTCCATAAAATAAATAAAATAATGTTGATTTGCCATTAAATAAATAAAATGTTGATTTGCCATTAAATAAATATAATGTTGCTTTTCAATTAAATATTTCATTAACTAAATAATATAATGGCTGCATTTCCATTAAATAAATAAAATAATGTTGATTTACCATTAAATAAATAAAATAACGTTGCTTTTCCATTAAATAAATACAATAATGTTGCTTTTTCATTAAATAAATAAAATAATGTTAATTTGACATTAAATAACTAATATAATATTGATTTGCCATTAAGTAAATAAAATATTGTTTATTTACCATTAAATAAATAAATATAATGTTGCTTTTCAATTAAATAAATAAAATAATGTAGATTTACCATAAAATAAATAAAATAATGTTGATTTACATGTAAATAAATAAAATAATCTTGATTTACCATTAAATAAATAAATATAGTGTTGCTTTTCAATTAAATAAATAAAATAATGTTGATTTACGAGTAAATAAATAATACAATGCTGCATTTTCATTATTTCCATTAAATAACTAAAATAATGTTTATTTAAATAAATAAAATAATGTTGCTTTTTCATTAAGTAAATAAACTAATGTCAATATGTCATTAAATGAAGGATATAATGTTGATTTACTATTAAATAAATAATATAATGTTGCTTTTTTATTAAGTAAATAAAATACTGTTGATTTAAATAAATAAAATAATGTTTATTTATCATTAAATAAATAAAATAATGTTTTTCCATTAAATAAATAAAATAATGTAGCTTTTCCATTGAATAAATAAAATAATGTTGCTTTTCAATTAAATAGCTAAAGTAATGTAGCGTTTCTATTAAATAAATAAAATAAGGTTGCTATTCCATTAAATAGATAAAATAATGTTGATTTACCATTAAATAAATAATAAAATGTTGCATTTCCATTAAATAAATAAAATAATGTTTATTAACCATTAAATAAATAATAAAATGTTGCTTTTCAATTAAATGAATAAAATAATGTTTATTTACCATTAAATAAATAAAATAATGTTGATTTGCCATTAAATAAATAAAATAATGTTGATTTGACATTAAATAAATGAAATAATGTTGATTTTTATCAAACAGAGCAACCAAAATCCAAAAGAATGTGAAAATACTTTTATGTAAAATATCCACTCAATATTTGCCGTTTTCATATCAGATTGCGTTTTCATAATCACTTAAAAGTATTTTGGTCTCTTTAGGATTGATTTATGGATAATACAGGGAGGTGACGGCGGTTTTATGGTTAATGACACGAACTGATGACCTGGATGCGCCCTATTCGAGTCGAGTTCGTACACATTTACACACGTGTTAACATGTACATTTCCTCACAAGGAAAAAACCGAAAAGGAAAGAATTCCCCTCCCTTTTTTTTCCTTTGTGAAACAACCAACATTTATTTACAGACGTTTATTTACAGGTCTTTTTCTGTAGCCCTCGAACATTATGTATAATACGCCTCTCTCCGTCCGTCTCTAAGATGATCTCTGCCTGTCTCTCAAACTTAATCCGAAGTCTGTGCATACGTTCTTTTTATAATCTTTTTCCTTTTTCGTTGCCGTGACGTCATCTCGCAGACGACTCGGGCATTTGCATACAAAAAAATCACTTTACGTAGGATGTTGACAAACTTCTCATGTATTTCTATAAAGAATCCTTAATCGAAAGTGGGGAAACTAATGCTAATAACAGAATCGTCGGATTCATACGATATGCTGTTGATGATGGATAATATGGAATATCGAACTGGTTTGACTAAAGTCTTTGAAGGTTACATCTTTGTTAAAATAACATCCAGAATGAGAACAGCAATTTTAATAACCCAAATAGCATAGATTATCATTTCAAAGATACCGAAATAATTTATCATTTTCCAAAACGGAAATAAATAAAAAATGTTCATTTTTATTTGTCGGTGACCGTTATTTCCCTTGCGGCATATTATGAACAGATTTATTTCCCTTTTGTCCTGAATGATTTAGTTTCATCGGCCATATGAAAAAAAACCCCACAAAACTATGAGAATTTTTTACGCTTCGCATATTCAATACAAATTCTCATAACTTACTGTTTTTTTGTTTGCACATATAACGGTTTCATGCAAGAATAAATTGCTTTTTTAACTGAAAGCTTTTAGAATTCCATGAACGCGTCTCTGAATCCAGTGGATGGTGAATTCGTCTGTTCTTTACAGCGCCTTTCTTACAGATGTTGCTAGTCTCTTTACTTTACCATTATTTCCATGGAAACTGTTCGAATGTACTCTCATTTCTAGTTTTATTCTTATCGCATCCATAGCAAGAACTCGTTTTACTGTTACAATGAAAACTTTGCTTTACTCCTCTATGTGCCTTACATTAGGTGGAATTTCCACGAGCAGGGTTTCTTCTAAAAAGCTTCTCAAGTCTGAAACACATTACCACGAGTGTATTTTCCTGCAAACTACAATATGGTCTTCTTTAAATTCAATGTCAACAAATGCCTGACATGAACTCTCCTATTTTCGAAATTAGTTCATTTCTGAGTGTTATTCAACGTTTCGGCTGATGTAACCTCTAATTTTTTTTCAGTTTTATCTTTCTGTCAAACTCAGAAGAATATCTAGCATAACAGATAAGTACTGGGTAAAATTCAGTTGTATGTGACACTGATACTAAGAATACAATTACGAATTACTTAGGACTTCTACTCGATCATGATTGCTGGAACAAGAGCATGCTTCTCTTGTGTGTTTCATTATGAAATTCTCTACAGAGTCCTGAGCTTATTAGAAAGATTCCGGGGTTCAACAAGATACACGTGACGAAGGTCTGAGGTTAGATTGGTGAAAATGTAGTACGAAAAATACTAATTTGAAAAAATCAGAATCTTCATCCCATTTATTTTCAATTCTCACATAATGCTCTTCATCTCTCAACTGGCAATGATTCCATCTTGTAAACTTTATAATTGAATGAATTTTATTTTCGTGATGATAATGGTGATCCATTAGTGAAAGAAAAAAAAAGTAATACGTTGTGCATAGTTAGTGTATCTGAACACTGATAGTTCTATATGTATTGCACTGAGATGTTGTTGCTTTGAATTCTTTAATGGCATTCAATTTGAGGTTAGACCTTCGTGTACAATCGTATGTGCAAGTAATAGCTAATAGAGACAGCGGGAAGCGGCTAGCCACTACATTTCAGTGTGTAATGCTCTTTCTGTTTCCAAACTTCTGAAGTTGATATGTTGCATTCACAAATGAGTAAATCGCATTATCCTTTTGTGAAACCTGAAATGTTTCCATGATTTACAAGTTGGAGCCGCCTTGAATCCGTCATAATGATTGCTACAATAAATTCAATAAACAACAGTATTAGATTCAGAAATACACAAACTACCTAAAGAACAGCACAAAAAATTGTGATTCTTCATAAAAGATTACCTGAAGTACATCTCTATGTAGAGTGAGAGGTTAACACTTTATAGCTATAACTATACGAAAAAGGAAAAATATTAGTAATGATTACGGAGATGAGTATTTTTGAACTCAGATTTACTTCATCTACAATATACATCTTCTACAGACACACAGAGAAATACTTACACACACAGGGATACGCACACACACGCACGCACGTACGCACACTCACACGCACACACACACACACACACACATATATATATATATATATATATATATATATATATATATATAGTTCACTTCTTGTAACTAAAAAATACTGTTTGTTAGGTTGATTGTTCTTAGGTTTTAATCTGATCCAAAGGGTCTACATTGTTTATAAGGTAGTGTTGAATAACAAATAGAACTGTATTTTAGTATAATGTTTTATTTACAAAGCCAATATATATATATATACATATATATATATATATATATATATATATATATATATATATATATATATATATATATATATATATATATATATATATATATACAGTAGTCCACTTTTTAGAAGCCTGGAGAAAATGAAATTCAAAACACGAGGTTAGAAGAACGGCCAAGTGCGGATTTTGTTTTTAAATAAACAAATATTCATTTAGTTAAAATTTGCGGATTTTTTTTTTTAATAAATATTTGTTTATTTAGTTTCATATTTTCGGTTTATAACAAAGCCCTCATCAATGTATTGTATTGCTTTTGAAAAAAATATTGATAAAGGCTTTGTTATAAACTGAAAATTTAAAAGTTAAATAAATGAATATTTGTTTATTTAAAAAATAAAAATCCGACTGTAGTCGTTCTTCTAACCTCATGTTTGGAATTTCATTTTCTCCGCTCTACAAAAAAGTGGATTACTACTAATACTACACATTTGCGTGAGGACTGGCGTACCCACTGGACTGGATAATACATAATCACCATCTTCAAAAAATAGGCTGTTCCAAACGACATCATGGCAAGTAAGAAAACAAAAAAGAAAAAATGTATTGTATTGTTTTTAAAAAAATCTTGATGAGGGCTTTGTTATAGGCCGACAATTTTAAATTTTAAATTTTGTATAAATGAATATGTGGTTAGTAAAAAAATAATAATCCGCACGTGGTCGTTCTTCTAACCTCATGTTTTAAATTATATAATTATCCTCCCTTGCATATATAATGTCTCTCAAGTTTTGAGAGGTGGATATATATATATATATATATATATATATATATATATATATATATATATATATATATATATATATATATATATATATATAACAAAGGGCGAATGAACTCTTTTTCTGGATCAACGGCCAACTAGCACCGTGTATATTTGTGTGTGTGTGTGTGTGTGTGTGTGTGT
The DNA here is from genome assembly GCF_053919585.1 of Euprymna scolopes. NCBI lineage: Eukaryota > Metazoa > Mollusca > Cephalopoda > Sepiida > Sepiolidae > Euprymna > Euprymna scolopes. Next base: position 93,033,641 of record NC_136486.1, on the reverse strand, counting down.
GTGTGTGTGTGTGTGTGTGTGTGTGTGTGTGTGTGTGTGTATGTGTATTGGAGTAGAGAGGGCTCCCGTAAGCCGTGGTGAAGGCAACCTTTCTAGGAGAAGCAAATCTCTGATTTAAAAAACCATAAAGCGGAAGACCAGTACCCGCATTAAGCTGGTCTGCAGTTTAATTTGTTGCTGGCTATCTAGCTCTTGCTTGTTGCTGGATCTCAACATTTTGAACCGAGAGAGAGACTTAGCTGTCGTACAAAGCTAAGACTCTGTAACATCATATTTGTATAGATACTCCCTCAGACATTTGGGCTCATGGATTTTAAATGTCTGAGGGAGTGGCACTCGTCTGACAAGACGTTGCAATCATCATATATATATATATATATATATTACAAAGACGAGAAACAAAAGTTACATAGAACTTTTTAATCATCAGATCAATAAGGACGAAAATGAGAGGAGAGTGGAAAATAACCTCTTAAGGCCGTGGCATTTCGAAGCTAAATCCTTTTTATCAAGAGCGTAGGAAACAGCATTGTAACGCAATAACGGTATATAAAAAATAAAACCGGTTTGAGAACATTTAGATTAGAAATGAAAAAAAAAAATGTGGTGTGAATTTATAAAGATTATTCAAGGGGATGAGGATGAAAATCGAACGGTGTTGATAGGGGAATAGGTAGATAACGGGAAAAGGAAAAGAAAACATGACAAAGGAAGTAAAATAGAGACAACATATAATAAAAGTGCGTGGAGAAAAAGGAAGGAAGAAAAAGAAAATTTAAGTAGAAATTAGATGAGAAAATTTAAAACGATAGTTCAACCAAAGTCCTTGAAATGGTAATCCGGATGGGACCACAGTAGTTCAATAGAAATCGATTCGAAAATAAAATCCCATTCAGAAAATCTTGGATAAGGTAATCCTAAATAGGACATCAAAAGTTAATAAATGATCAGAAAACGCTTCGAGGATGGACTACAGTGTAAATATTGCAGAAAAATTGTCCTCAGACGAATTTCACATTGATCTGAAATTGATTTGGAGAGATCCTGAGGACTAATTCCAATGCAGTGTACTTCAGAGTATCAATCCTCAAAAGAAATCTCACATGTTAGTAATCAGTTCGAAAAATCGATATGTGTTAACACATCTAAAAAGAGCTTTCAACAGTGCAGTATTAGAAAAAAAAGGAGAAAGGTGATCACTAGGAGAATGTGCTCCATCTCAAATCAAGAGTAAGGGTCAAGCCCAGAAGCTTGTCAAAACATGAGGCCTCCCCAAGACGAGAGCCATTCATTTCAATTGATGCCAGATGGGGATCAGAGCGTTGATGATGCAAAGATAAAAGCTTGGTTTTAGATGCATTAAAAGTAACAAGCCACCTCTTTCCCCATTGTACCATTTGCTTAAGATCAGAGGAGAGAGAATCAGAGAGAACTTAGTCGTTTATGATCTTAGATGTGCTACCATAGCTAGTAGTGTCATCAGCATAAATGTCTACGAATGATCTAAGGATGTGATTTGGAAGATCATTAATGTAGATCAGGAAGAGAGTTGGGCCCAGAGACGTCTTTTATGTGCTTATTTGATGTCTCTAGTCTCTTTACCAACATACCGTTGGATGAGACTATACGCATATGTACCGACGCGCTCTATGATGGTCGCCTGACTGCTCCATGGTTTTCTAAAGAGATTCTTATTGAACTCATTTTAATGTGCACTAAATCAGTGGAGTTTAGTTTTTGTGATATTATGTACTATCAGGTCGACGGGGTTTCAATGGGGAATCCGTTGACCCCAACTTTAGCGGATATTTTCGTCGGGTACCATGAATCCGTTATGTTTAATTCTACAACTAAACCCACTGCATATTTCAGATATGTTGACGACACTTTTGCTATTTTTCCATTGCAAAATGAAGCGTCGATATTTTTTAATAGGTTGAATTCCTTACATGGGGCTCTTAAGTTCACTATGGAAAGTGAGAAGGACAATTCGCTTCCTTTCTTGGATGTTCTTGTCGAACGTCCAAGTGGGGGGGGGCTTTCTCACTACAATTTATAGAAAGCCGACATTTACTGGCTTATATGTGAACTGGTTGTCTTTTGTACCAAAATCACGTAAGGTCGGCTTAATTAATACTTTGGTACATAGAGCCCTCATGATTTGTTCGCCTAACAGATTAGACGCCGAACTCGATAAGATCAGGGAAATATTCATCAATAATGGTTATCCTGTTGACCTTATTGATGACTGTATTTTCAGGAAGGTTGCGGATTTTAAATACCCTAAAAAGTTTGGACCCTTGAATTGCCCAGTTTATTTAAAATTACCGTAGATGGGGAAAAAGAGTAATAGACTTTCCAAACAGATTCGCAGAAGTATTTACGACTGCTTTAATTCTGTGTCCTTGCGTTTGGTATATACTACAAGACCTGCTTTTCCGTCTTTTCGCAAGGATAGTTTGCCTTACATCCAAAATAGCCATATTGTATATCAATTTAAATGCC
>NC_136486.1:93023636-93026136 GCF_053919585.1 Euprymna scolopes | reverse complement strand
CTGATGAAGTCAATCAAATATTTATTATTCAATTAACTAGCACTAACCAAAACCATTATTAATTTACAAGGTGGAACGATAAAAATTTCTCCAAAGGTTATCTAGTAATCAATATGTGTTGTTGGCAAAATATTTAGGATGATATGTGTTGACAAACATTATAATGCCACAAAAATGTAATCGATTTTGTCACAAGATCTGATTTTTTTCTAATTAAGATAGCGCAAAAACCTGACCTTCTGGAGAAAAAACGATTGCTATTTCCTGATTCAGCAGCGAAAAAATATACGAAATCAGTTGTAGAAATCTAGACAGCATTCAAAAAGTAAAAGATTGTTGCCCAGCATTATTTATTTTTTAATATTTTACTTCATTTATTTCATTTATCCACCCATTGATTTATCTATCTTTCTATATATATATATATATATATATATATATATATATATATATATATATATATATATATATATATATATATATATAACCACACCTTTGACTTTAAACAAGCAAAAGTAGTTAAATTTATTTCAAATAAACCGCGCCGGCGCGCCGGAGACTTCTTGAATCTGCGCTTATCGCAATTTCAAGCACCATTAAACAACGTGGAGGTTTCTATAACATAGCACCATTAATAAGTAAACTGTTATTAAAAGAACATTATTTAACTGTGGACACAGGTTAACTTTCTCACACCATTCAAACACCCCCTGTAATAATTAACACATAATCTCAATCAATAAATTACATAAAAACACTCATTTCATTTCTGTTACAAACTTATATTTGAATTTCAACAGATATATCTTTTCCCAATAAGAATATAAACTTGCGTTCATAGTTTTAAAATTAAATTAACGACTATATGACGTCACTAAAATTAAATTAACGACTATATGACGTCACTAAAATTTCCTTCTCTTTAACAGCGCCAGCCCCCCCCCCGCTCCTTTTGGAATTTCCAACATCAATTTTCCGTTTCTCTGAAATAGAACTGCGTCACACTGTGCACGTGAAACATTTTCAAATATTTTGTACTGGTATATTTTTTGGTTTCTTAATCTCATTCATCCAGAGGAAGTCGCGAAATAAAGACGAAACGTTGATGAACACATAATACGGTTTGTTCCTTTTTATTTTATATATATATATATATATATATATATATATATATATATATATATATATTTCTTTTCTATAAGTTTCTATGTTCTATCTCTCTTAGTTATAAAACTTAAACATAATGATCAAATCTTTACATCTAAAAATAAAAATAATGTATCCAAAGGTACCTTAATGGCCGAAATCAAATAAAAGCTTATAAAACCATAGACATTAAGCACATGTAAACGGACGTGTAAATATTAAACGAAAATTTTGTTTTATCCTGGCAGGCGGCTCGGCGTTGCCAGGTCGTAAAATAAGCATAAATAGTATATTTTAATTAAGGAAGAATTCTCATTTATTATAAAAATAAATATCGTAGGTCTTAAAGCAACGTAAAAAAAAAACGAAGTCAAAAAATGGAAAGAAATTGATACATGTGCATGCAAATATTATGGGGTTTTTTTTTTCCTAATCCGTTCACTTCTTGTAAGTAAAAAAAAATACTCAAACTGAGATCGAGACCAAAGTCTAAAGACAGTGAGTTAAGTAGAATAACCAGCGTGACACTATCTTTAAAAGGTATTTTCAAACTAATTATTCTTAACATAAGTAATCTGTAATGTGAATTATTCACGCATGCGCATTCGAGAAACAGCAAACACATAAAAATCCGATCAATTTTGACCCCCTAGCAGCCCTTTTTTTTACGTATAAAAACGGATTCAAATTTTTTCACATGTCTGAATCCTCTATATACTAAATGTCAAGTTTGCAGATGAAAAATTTGTTGAGAAAAGGTTTCCTCATGCACACACACACACACACACACACACACACACACACATTCTCACTTTTATAGATACATAGAATTTTGCTCAAAATTCAAGAAGCTAACACAAATTGAGCATTAGAATTCCGATTATCCAGCTAACTTAGAATTCGTTTTCAGTGAAGTTTTTTAATAATTCACTGCGGTATGTGATTAATAGAGCTATGGCAACAACATATTATTTTCCTTGTTTTTATTCTCATGTATATATCCATTGATATCGTATATGTCTTTGTGTAGAGTGATGTGATCCTCGGTTGATTAATTGCGTCTGTGTCGGATATATACTCGAGAGTCAAAACAATAAAAAGGATATACCGTTGTCATAGCTCTAGTGAGTAAAGTATATTTATATTGAGTGTCAAGGAGAAATAATATATACAAAATTGTATGGACCCAGAAATTTCTTCATACCTACCCTATTTAATTAATTCAAGAATTAATATTTTTTGCGATTCGCCTATTACCAATTCTTAACATTTTCCTCGTTAGTTTTAACTAGAGTTTAATGTTAGAATAAAATCATTATTTGACCCTGATTAAATTAATTTCACTAAAATACTA
>NC_136486.1:92826136-93018636 GCF_053919585.1 Euprymna scolopes | reverse complement strand
AAACATGGAGCCTCTCCAAGACGAGAGCCATTCATTTCAATTGATGCAAGACAGTGATTGGAGCGTTAATGATGTAAAGATAGAAGCTTTGTCTTAGATGCATTAAAATTAACCAGTCATCTCTTTCTCCAGTGCACCATGTGTTCAAGATCAGAAGAGAGAGAATCAGAGAAAACGTGGTCGTTTATGACCTTTGAAGCGTCAGCATAAATGTTTACAAATGATCTAGAATGGTATATAGAAAGGCATTACTATACATATTCACACTTTTTACTATATACATATGCACATAAAGTTATGAACAGTTGATAGGACCTGAACAAAGCTGGCCGGAATAGCTAGTATAAACTAAAACACTCAAGATAACAAGAAATTATCTGTAAACGAAGCAGTTTGGAGTAATTTCAGTAAATGATCTGAATTATAAAAAATGTTCACAATGTCTATCCGATCGATACTTGGGATAATTAGGAAGATGTTAAAAGAAAAATAAGGTTTCGTATTATAATGACATTCTGAATGGTTATAAAACTTCTGGAACTTATAAGTCCTACAGGATTGCTACAATGAATACTGTTGCAGACAATGGAATTGACTTTAAATCCTATCAGATCTACGAAAAGTATTCCAGGAACCAACATGTTTAGCCTGAGTCGTAAAGTAGACAAAGAATAGAAATGAACATCAATTCGCTTTTTTTTTATTATACAACATTGATTTCCTCATTCTGTTGTCAGCTCTGTGACGTCCCTCACATAACCGTCTTTTCGAACGTCATTCATGTCTCTCACGTGATCTCAGATGTTCTTCCTGTCTTTAATGTGATCGCCTTTCTAAAGTTTTTTTTTTATTTTTCCCTACCGGTGACATAATTTCGTATGCATTTGCATACGCATGTTTATGCTATGTAACATCTATAGTGATCAGATCGGACACTATTACTCTTTGTGAGTATGTAAAAATATTGTTAGAAACAGTATTTTCCAACTAAGATTAGAGTTAGTGGAAAAGTGGTGCAATCCCCAATCACATCTCTCCTGAATCGGCACTACTTGAGTTCAGTTGCAAGAAGTTCAGGACGTCTTGAATAAATGCTTAGATAAGCAGAGAGCACATACAGCATCTGGAATTTCCAAATGGTCACCCATTTTAGTACTGACCAGGCTTAACATTGCTTAACTTTAGTGATCTAACAGAAACTAGCGTATCAGCGTGATTATGCCGTATATGTCCCCAACCAAGTGTTAAAAAACTCGTGTTTAATTAATTGTACCAGAAATTATATGAATGCGGCCAGAGCTTCTAGCTCTATAAGAGTCATATACGTCCTATGATGGAGTACTGCTGCCACATCTGGGGAGGTTCCACTAAAAGCTCTCTCTCTCTCTCTCTCTCTCTCTCTCTCTCTCTCTCTCTTGCCTTTACAAAATTCAAAACTTACTTTGCAATCTAGTGGGATATGATTTCTCTTCCCCACAACTTCATTTAAAGAGAAGATTTATTTCCTGTCTTTCTCAAATCTATCCTTATTTCCATGATAATTTCTGAACTGAAATTAAATCTCTGATCTTTTCTTGTCATACATTGATATTAATAACTCGTCCAGTTACCATTGCTGCAAATAATTTTACTTTCATCCTCTGTATGTCTAACATAAACCAGAATTTCTTCCCAAGAATTTCCTAATAATATGTAGAACACGTGAGAATGGGATAGCTTCCTTGTGTGTTGTATTCCCGTGGAGGTGTATATATTTTATACATACACACACGTGTATGAAATGAGTCTTCGATGTAATGTGCGTCTGTTCTTCGTACACTGCTGTCAAAAAGAAAGTTCGCACTTGTCAATTTTTCAAAAACCACAAATTTAAGCTAAATTGAATGTAACTGTTTGAACAAACTATACCTCATTTGATTCGCCTTTTATTACTCTACTATTTTACCTGGTCATATTTGACTTTAAATTGAAGTATGCTATTGTTCCAGTCAATTTAAAAAACAAGCTTCAAATTGAAAAGGCCAAAAGAACTTTCCATAGCAACAAATGAGCTTAAAACCAGCTTAAAATATCAACCTCAAATCGTAATTTTTGTTGTTCCTAGGTTATACAATGTAACATTTAGTCTATATATCTCAAGGCTCCTTTAGTGATCGTCAGGAGCTCATTAATCTCCAACTTTTTGGTTTATCCAATCGAGAAATCAGCTGCAGATTGAAATGTGATGAGAAAACGGTACTAATGACCGTGCAAAAGCACCAAAACACCAGCAGAGTTCGTGCTACCCCTAAATCTGGTCGTCCTAGAGTTACTTCTTACAGGGAAACAATGATATCAAGATCCGCAACCTCAGAAACAGATTTGAAACAACTCCCCAACTCCAACAATAGTGTAATCTTGTTAAAAAGTGCTCTCTTTCTACAGCTAAGAACAGATTGAAGGAATTTATTTTGCAAGGATGTGTTTCAAGACGCAAACCAATGATTTCTGTAAAGAATAGAAAGTGTCGTCTGGTCTTCGTCAGAGGCAATGAAGATCACGACTCTTCATATTGGTCAAAAGTGATTTTTAGCGATGAAAGCATATTCAATAGTAGGCAAGGCAGTAATGTCAAAGGAAGGACAAGGAATTTAATCCTAGGTGCACAGTTTCAACGCTGCAAGGTGATGGAGGTTGAGTTTTGGTGTGAGGTATTATTAGTGCGAATGGTTCAGGGCCTATAGGTCGCTTGCAAAGTCGAATTAATTCGACCAACTACAATAATATGTTGACTGGGCATTTTCTACCCTACTTTGGCCAGAGTTTGGATGATAATCCCATTTTCATTCAGAATAACGCTCCCATTTACGTTAAGATGTTCCTTGAAGAGCATGATATTCCGTGTTTGGATTGGCTTGCACAATGTCCAGATCTCAATGCTATCAAAAATGTATGGCAACAGATACGCAATAATAAAATTTCAAATCTGGAAGAACTTTGGACAAAAATTAAAGAGAAGTGGGATGCCGTTTCACCGGAGTATTGCTGAAGACTAATTCAAGAGAATGGTCCAATATTTTCAGGCTGTCATATGCTACTAAATTATAACTAGTTCACTTTGTTCCTGTTGTATTTCTGTTGCATTTATGTTCTAAAGTCACATTTAAATAACAATTTTCCATTGTGTAGAGTTTCTTTTTGCCTTCTCGATTTGAAGCTTATTTTTTAAATTGATGTGAACACTAGGATACTTTAATTAAAAGTCAAATTTGAACAAAAAATATAGAGGAATGAAAGGAAAATCTAATGAGGTATAGGTTGTTTAAACAGTTACATGTAATTTTGCGGTTTTAGAAAAAATGACAAGTGCGGACTTTTTCTTTTTGGCAGCACTGTTCATGTATTTATGTGTGATCGCTTTCTTTTCAAAATATCACAAAACAACTTATCAGGTGTATGTTCACATATACCAGCATATAAGAGATGGAATAAACGTCTTTGTCTCTTGCCAGATAAAGGAACACATTTCGTCAACAAAAGGGACGAATACCATTCTATGGAGTTACAGCATTTGGGGAACACAGTTGGCCCATCTTTGATCTTGTTGGACAGAAAGCTGCAACAAAAATTCTTCCACGAATATTAGACCTTGCGTTTCTTTTCGGCAGCCTTTATTCTAGAATGCTGTTGCCATTTTGGAACGGTTAAACACTGATACAATCCTATCTACATCTTAAATATTAATCTTGTCGCTGCAGGTCGCCCGTTACAGACTGACTACTAGCTAACTTTCTAAGATGTCTCTAAACTCATTATGTCATGCATCTTCGTAACCAAAGATACTTGTCTGGTCTTTTGTCACGTATCTTTGCTTATCAAAAACAAATATTCCAATACCATTTTATTAAACATCCTCTAAACATTTTATTGTTCTACATATTTATGACTTAATTATTTCTACATTGAATTCCAGTTCTATTTCCAAACATTCTTCCGTTATCAAAACATGTCATTATTTCCATAACCCTGTCACCAGTTCAAATGTCGATCACTCACCTCTCTACCCTGAATATCCGACGTTGGCTGCTCACATCTTCACAGAATAGTGGGTGAAGCTTATTTCACTAAACATTATACTGTATTTGATTGTATAAGTCAAAAGAAAAGAAAATTCTATAAAGCATGAAAGCCACAGAGCAACATAAGCATGTTTTTTTGTTTTTTTTTAATTACATTTTCACCCCAAACAAGGTACATTGCCACTTTGATGAAGGGGGTTACTATCAGGTACCTACGTTGCAGGGGTACTATGTAGGGAGTTTAGCAATAAGATGTCTGTTCACATTACACTTGAACTTCGGCATGTCAGTACAGTTAGGGAAGTAGGAAAACAGAAGAGAATTCCAAAGTCCTGCAGTTCTGGGGAAGAAGCTATTAGATTGAAAGGCTTTCTTACATTTAGGGATTTTGACTGTGTAGGGGTGGAACTTCACTGCTTGTCGGGTTTGTCGGGGGTATTTTCGTTGATCGTATACAAGGGTTGGTAGTTCGTCAGAGAATCCACCATTAAAATACTTGTAAAACAGGCAGAGGGATGCAACATTTCGTCGATGGGACAGGGGCTGAAGCTTAAATGACAGTTCGGGACCTATTAGGCTGACAAGTCTCTTTTGGGGTCTGTCCAGGTGCAAAAGACTAGTAGCAGATGCACCAGCCCAAATATGACAGCAGCACTCCATACATGGGCGAATGGTGGCATTGTAGAGGTAGAGGATACTTTCAAGCGTAAGTAACATTCTAGCACGATAGAGAGAGCCCACCTTCTTAGCAGCAGCCTTGGTAATGAATGTGTTTCACAGGTTCAAATCCCCTATATATAAAGTTTAAAGTCTGTAGACCAATAACTGACAGAATAGTTTGGTAGAGACTGTTCTGCACACAGAAAGACAAGGTTGCTTTTACATATATACTAGCATGCCGCCTGGCGTTGCCCGGTCGTAACATACATATTTTTTGTTAACACTTTAATAATAAATAAAAATACTTTAGGCATTAAATGTAACGTTTAATTCCTTTAAAACAGTGAAGTAATGAAAAAGCAGAAACTGAGACATATGCATGCGAATATTATGTTTTTTTTTTTAAACAGTTTACTTCTTGTAAGTAAAAAAAAAAAATACTCAAGCTGAGATTGAAACCAAAACTTAAAAACAGTGATTTAGTATGATAACCATTAGGCTAGCTTTCTATGATTTTGGTAGTGTTGAATGTTACCATCCATTTTTGACCCCATGTATTTGTTATTAACTGTTAGCAACAATAGAGAATAAAAATCTACACACTGAAACTGTCTTAGTTGTCATCCTTACAGAGAGGCATCACAACTGACTTAGCTGAATATTTATGACGTGTTAACTAACAATACAGCTTTTTACAAGACTTTTGTTGATGAGAGGACAGCTAGTAACTTCAGGTTAAATAATTTTCGGCATGACATTATACTTGTTCCATCCAAATATCAGCTACCATTTAGAGAATGCAGTTTTATTAAGAAAGACCTCGTTTGTTTCTTTGTTAAGCTACTCATACTTCTGCATTGAGCCCACAACGATGGTATCTCAAGGTTTTCTGGTCTGCGTGAAGTCTTCGTCATTCGTTACAGTTATTCATTACCCTGCAAGATTGCAGCAATATTCACCTCTTGCATGTGAAATCGGGAAAAGTTACACTCAATGAATAATGATGTTACTTCAAGTCTATTGATTTGTGGTTCCATGCCTTAAATGTCTTTGCTTGCCAACACCTCCTGGATGTTCACAGGAGCTCTGCTAACTGTGCTGTAGATGTAATATCTCTTGGCCTCAAACCTGTCTGACATTGGTGGTCCTCCCAGAAATTGGAGTTACAAACGGCATAGCTCTGATACTACCATCTTTCCACTATCCAGGCTATGATAAGAAAGGACTTTCGAGATATTTAAAAAGCTTGATTTTCATGAAGGTTTCTCAGTTAAAGTATTGTACATTTTTACTACAAGAGAATCTGCTTTTTACCTAGATATAGTTAAACTAATAAGAGGTAAGACACAAACATAAAATGTGGGCAGATGTAGCAAAAAAATCTATCTACCTATCTGTCTTTCTTTCTCTCTCTCACAGCGTACCTATATAAGTAAATCTCTTTTCTGTTTTGTTTTATTTCAGAGACTGCCCTTCTGTTAATTAATAAACCTGTTCAAGTGAATTTTAAGAGACGATCTAGAATCTGGTTATATTTCTACTCTACTAACTGTCTGACATACTATTTGCTTTTTCGCTTCCTCTCACCAATTCAAATGTTTTTTTGTCCGAAAGCTAGAAAAAGACATGCGTTTTACCGATTAAGTTTTATGTGATGAACAGAAATGAATACGCATTGGTCTTTATTGGAGAATAGTTGAAAATAAGCGGGTACTGTAGTTTCATCGTACCAACCAACCAATAGTCACGCATTTTGTGAAGGGGAGGGTCGGGGTGATAAATAAATTTCTTCAAAATGCACTCCACTTCAACTACTAGGTTTAGTTATGGAATAAGTATTGATTATTTTATAGTGTCCAATTTCTACGAACTTCTTTTTATTTCAGGTTTTTCGATTTCCTGGACTCAAACCAACGTCATATTTTTTCACTGATAAAAATTGACCTCATCTGCCAAATTTCCATCGTTAATCATCAGCCACTGAAAAACAGCCAAACTTCCAGAAATAATTGCTGTTTTATGAATTTGAATTCCCTATGGAACTTTGTTTATTTTACCATTTCCTTTTTAAGAGTAAACAAGAACATAAATCAGTCTACATCCATTCATCTGACAATGTAAGGAAGGGACAAAGACTTATCGCTGGATTATTTCTTCATATTGCATGAAATACAATCTTATACGAGACAATCACGTTGAAGCCCCAGTTCCTATTAGATCACCAATGTTAAGCAACATTGAGCCGGATCAATACTAAAATAGGTGACTATTTGAGAATTACAGGTGCTGTATGTGCTCTCTGCTTAACTCGGCATTGTTTTCAGCCAAGCAGTGCAGATTCAGAAGGGTTGAGAACTATGTAACTATTGCCTCACAATTATATGCTTAGTTACCATTACAGGGGTACCCCTTGTCTCTTGAGACTGAACGGAAGCGTTGTACTATGGAAACGTTGAGAACTTAAAAACGAGTAATCTATCAGGTTAACATTTTGCATGGTGTTATCAAAAAGCATCAGTTGAATGCATCAACTTTAGAAAAATCTGAAGGGGAGCTTCCTCTACTGTGCTAGAAAATTGCTCACACCAGAAATTATCCTATATTTTTACAGAGCCACAATTCGCCCATACTTGGAGTATTTTGCCACATTTACCACTAGTCGCCTGCTCTTTGACAAGCTGCAGAACAGAGACTCAAATCTAATAGGCCCCACATTATCGGCCAAGCTCCAACTCCTAGCTATCGGCGCAATGTTGCATTCACAAGTACATTAATAGAACTAATGAACTCATAGCACTTGTGCTCTTTTGACGTACATACTCTCGACTAACCCGACAAGGAGCAAATTCCACCTCTTTACTGTTGATGTCTCAAGATACTGACAAACCTTCTACTCTAATAGTTTCTTTCCTCAGATTGCTAGACTTTGGAATTTCTTCCCTGTTTACTGCTTCCCATATTGTACTAATCTACAGAAGTTTAAATGTAATATGAAAAGACATCTTGCTATTCAACTTCTCACAATCACACAAGCTCCAACAAAATTAGTATCCAAATGATCAAATGCTTTATTTAGAAAAAAAGAGTAAAAGAAAAAAAAAATGTTGAAATTTCAGAACAATGTTTATCTTACTAGAAATTTTCAAGATCAACTCCATACAAGATTTAGGGCTTTATTGATTACAATATGGGCCAAGTATCGAATCTCTGCAGTAAATTGAACCAAAGTTATTATCAAAGGTGTGACTAAACCTTTTCATAACCTTTACCTACATCTTTGACCTAGATATATCAGAATTAATTCAATTCTAAGTAAGGCCATGAACGATATTTTGACTACGTTTGGTGGCGATTGGTCACCATGATATGGACGCTTATCACTACACAAATAAGCCATAGAAACAAACTCTAGCGAAAACATAACCCACTTGGTAAATGTAATGAATTTAATTTTTGTATATTTTTACTTCAAAGTTTAATCTCTATAAGAAGTGATCTATGTGTATATGTTTACATATTTCTATGCATAGGATTCATTCCTAAACAAAGAAACCGATCATTATAAACTTTGTGACACAACTGCTTGACATAAGTGTAATAATGTAAGTTATATTTCGTTTTAGTTTTATTCAAATGGAAGGTTTTTGTGAAAATTCAGATATCTACTATTTTTGTGAAATTTTAGCAACAGATATGAAATATAAATTAATAAATATTCCCCGAATTTCAGTTTCTTTTGAAATCATTTTTTATATAAATGAGTAAAAACTTTTCACGATTCAAAAACCACCCGAAGGATAAGAGTTAATAGCATGGAGGATTAACAGTTGAATGATGATGAATATTATGAAAGGTCTGAAAATCTTCACCATCAAGCCACATAACAATTAGCTTACTTAGAGAAGTGCAATTATTCTCCCTTTGTCAGAAAATGTAAGGGCTAAAGGTGTTAAATAGGAAGCAAATTAGAGTTACAAGTAAGGCAATGGTGTATTTCCTATTCCTTTCCATGCCGCCCTATCTCTAATACCTGGTTCTGGAAAGAATTGAGGAGATCAGTGCCGACAACAGAATGGTGCCATGTTTATTCATACGGATTTACATAGATATTACAAGTAGTTATGAATACTATTAGTCCGATTAACAAGTCACTCTGAGTGTCAAGTATAAACCAAACAAAACATATAATGCTGGATGACAGTGCCTCACAATTGAAGACTGGTAATTTGCCCACCAGTGCCCACCAGTGCTTGCCCCTGTCAAGAAGTGACAGTATCTACTTGTAGAGAGCATTGGTCACCAGTTACTGCCAATCACTGTCATAATCTGCAGTGATAAACAGTACCCACCACTGGATGATATTATCCATGAATGAGTGAGCGTGCATGATAAGTAAAGACAATTTCATTTCAGAGCGGTTTAATGGGGCTCGACACTGCCCACGATAGATAGTTGCAAAGGAAGTCAGTACCCGCCAGTAAACACAAGCAACCCCCTCAAAACGTATGTGTAATCTAGTGTACCTTGTCTCATTTACATATGAGGAGATAGGCTTGTATTTGAAATATTTCTGCCAGAACACAGTAGCAAGTATGAGACTAGAAACACACCACAACGAAAGACGTATGCTCCTGCATTATGAGACTGAGCATTAATAACTAGATGTTAGAATATTAATTACATTAAAACTGACAGATCAAACAATGAATAATTAATGTAAACAATACGAAATTAATTCAAAATATTTCTGCTGTAATTTCAAATGTTGACTATCAATTATAAGTTCAGAGTTTTCGTCGATATCAATAAATACGAATATCTGTGCAAATTTCCACAGTTAAACTAATATAAAGACAACAAACATCATGCTAACAAACTAGCAGAATACTTATCCCAGGACGGGTATAATAATTACATAAAACATTTGATATTAAGCTTATGTTTCTGAATTTTTTAGATGAGGATTGGCAATTTGTATTATTTGGATTATTCAGACTACTGTTCTCATCATGTGTCCTGTTGAATGCAAGGATCTTTCTGTTGTATTCGGTAATCTGTATGCAATTTTGAACAGAACCCTTTATTTAATATACAGTGGTAGCATGTTCTCGTTCTATCAGCCATGACAAAGTAAAAGTGTTAAGTAATTCACAATTGTATTGCCTCATAGAACTGAATTTTACTTCATCTGTTATCTCAAAGGTCCGTGCAGATTCTCGAGTCCGACAGAAAGATTCCAGAGATCGACAAGATACACCTGAAGAATTAGAGGTTACATCGGCTGAAACGTTGTGAGTTATTATAAGAACGGAAGTCTGAATAATCCAATTATTAATTTTAGTTTTGTTTCAATAAAAAATACACGATTAAACCCGGATCTCCAACTTCTAACGTAGACCCCCACTACCATGTCTCGTTGAACATCAGGGGTCTACATTCTAACCTTCCAGAGGTTGAAACCCAATTACAGGAGACTAAACCAGACATATTATTTCTAAGCAAAACTGGTGTTAGACAGACCATTTCCCTATATGAGTTCGTAATTATTAAGTAAGGATACTCTAATTTAACTTCCAAATCTGACCCCCAAAATCGCCATGGAATATGTGCCTATATAAAAGATGGCTTTCCATCTAGTAGGGACATCTCCAGAGAACATCCTAACTTACCCTATATGTGCTTCCGAGTTGCACTTGCTCAAACTACTGCATTTATATTTGCTCTCTATCGCCCCAACAACAACGGAGTTACTATCTTTAAAAGCATATCTAAGAAAATTGACCACATCCTATCTGCTTATCCTTCAACTAATATTCATGTCTGTGGAGACTTCAATGTTCACAATGTGGAATAGTTAACTCACTCAAACAAGACCGATGATGAGGGGAGGTTCTGTCATGATTTCTTCATTGCTTATGACCTCACTCAGATCGTTCAGGAACCCACCCGTGTGCCCGATACTGATGGCCAGTATGCAAGTCTCCTAGACCTTTTTTTCACAACTTGCCCTGAACTGTGTTCAGCTTCCGTTCTCTTCACTTGGATCTTCTGACCACTCTGTTGTATCGGTTAAGATAAAAATGAAATGTAATAAGTCCTCAAATGTACCTCTCCATCGTACAGTATATCGATACTCTATGGCTGACTGGGATAGCTTCCATACATTTATATCAGATCTACCTCTGTGTTCCATGTTTAAAAAGGATGTGTCCTCTATAGTATCAGACCTGACCGAATGGTTAATTGTAGGTATAGACCGTTTAATACCCTCAAAAAAATTCTACCAAAAACCTAATAGCCAGCCATGGTTCTATCTAGAATGTGCTGCTGCCATTGCGCACAGAAATCACTTTTTCCATTGCTTCCAATGTAATAGATGTACTGAGACTAACGCCACTTTCAGGAATGCCAGCAACCACTGTAAAAAAGTAATATTTACAAAGCTGTTTAAACGTTGTCTTAAGGAAAATTGTTTCTCGTCACCCTGCAAAATATCATCAGTATGCCTCGTATTTAAGAATTCAGGTGATCGCTTATCCCCCTCTCAGTACAGGCCAATAAGTCTCCTGTGCGTCATAAGTAAGTTGTTGGAATCTGTGTTAAATAGAGACATAATCAATCATCTCAGCAACAATAACCTTCTTAATGACACGCAATATGGTTTCCGTTCTGCTAGATCTACAGCAGATGTGCTTACAGTTATATCTCAGAGGATTAGCGAATCTCTTGACGGAGGCTACCTTTCTAGGGCAATTGCTCTTGACATATCAAAGGCCTTTGAGTATGGCATACAGGTTTACTTTGCAAGATCTCCAGCTACGGTATAGCTGGAAATGTCTTTTCAATTATTGAATCATTTCTCTCTGATAGGTTCATAAGAGTAGTGGTTGATGGGCAGAAATCAGAAGCTCTCAGTATTAATGCTGGAGTCTCTCAGGGGGTCGATCCTGGGCCCAACTCTCTTCCTGATCTACATTAATGATCTTCCAAATCATATCCTTACATCATTCGTAGACATTTATGCTGAAGACACTACTATTTATGGTAGCACATCTAAGACCGTAAACGACCAAATTCTCTCTGATGCTCTCTCCTCTAATCTTCAGCACGTGATATAATGGGGAAAGAGGTGGCTTGTTACTTTTAATGCATCTAAAACCAAGCCTTTATATGTACATCATCAACACTTTGACACCCATCTGGCGTCAATTGAAATGAATGGCTCTCGTCTTAGGGAGGACTCATGTTTTGACAGGCTTCTGGGCTTAGTCTTTACTCCTAATCTTAAATGGAACAAATACATTAAATCCCTTGCCAAGACTGCTGGAAAATTCTCTATCTATATAAGAGCCAAGTACGTCTAGGGATGGAGTACTGTTGCCACATCTGGGCAGGAGCTGCTAGAAAGGACTTATCCTGCCTTGATAGAGTTCAAAATAGACTTTGTAGCCTTGTAGGAGATGTCATTTTCTCTTCCCTGCAACCTTTTTCTCATAGAAGACATGTTGCGAGTTTGTCTCTGCTTTATCGTTATTTTCATGACAAGTGCTCGACTGAGCTCCAATCTATGTTCCCCCTCTCGCCAGACTTTCACAAGAAACACCCGTCTAGCAGAAAACACTATCACTAATTTCCCCCACTCTTAATCTGTGCCTAAACCTAAATGTAGATTCCATGAATAAAGCTTCTTTCTTAGAACTGCACGCCTATAGAATTATCTTCCGTTTTCCTGCTTTCCAGCTGACTACAATATGGTTGTCTTCAAGTCTAATGTAAACAAGTTTTTGATGAGCCGTTCCATATAAATTAACAAATTTACCGATTTTCCATTATCCACGATTACTATATTGTCCATTTTCTACTGTATACACTTTAACCCTTATCCCCAAGTGGCATCTTGGCCTTGATAAGTGGTGATGCCTATGTAAAAAGAAAAAAAAATTTCTTATATTTTGGGAGGAAGAGTAAGGTGTTATTTCTCGGGCACACCTTCTTATTGGTAAAGATTACTTCAAATACAAATGTGCCTTACATTAGTCACCGTGTTGCCTAGAATATGTAGCCCATAATTATAATGATAACTTCAAGGGTTTAGAAGTTACCCTGCACATATATTTTTGACACTCACATACATGCACCAATCCATATAAAAAAAAGAAAAAATATATCACATGATATAACCCAAGATTTTATGTAGAGCAATTATTTTCTTGATAAAGGTTTATTTGTATTTCGCTTCTGTTAACATTTTTGAAGGCAGGAGGTGATTTGAGAAAACATTTCTTAAATGGTAAAGTTTAATAAAAGAAGAATATACCTATGTCATGCATCATGTGGCCTAAAATACATATTCCATAATTCATAGGGATCGTATCATTAATTTAGGAATAAATACTATATATATATATATATATATATATATATATATATATATATATATATATATATATATATATATATATATATATATAAGCAAGATACAAAAGCATGACACGAATAGTATATAGATTCAGTCAAATATAAATCAACCAATAACGTTTTATATATATATATATATATATATATATATATATATATATATATATATGTGTGTGTGTGTGTGTGTGTGTGTATATATATATATATATATATAGCAAATAAATCACAAAAACTATATTCCAAACTTTATGATGTTGACCATCTTATTATTTATTCCTTTAATTTAATTGACATTAACAATTCTAGACAGCGAAAAGTAAATCATTTAATTATTATATCAATCAGTTAATCTATTATGCCCCTAACTCACCAGAAGAAATAGCAACAATCAATCAATCAAAAATAGAATATTCATAAATTAATAGAGAATGTTAGTATGAAGAGTTGGATCTAGTGACTATATTTTTGAAATTCAAAATGGCGTAATGGAAAGATATTCTTATGTATTTGTAGCTTCTTTTTCAAGTTTCTGATTTTTATCATGTCAAACAACACTTTATTTCCGGAAATAGAATGATGTTGTCTTTTCTAGGGCGAGGATTTTACCGTTCCTTCCTATATAATGAAAATAAAAATTACTAAAATCAAACCCTCAAACAGGAATTATAATAAATAATCTTTAAAACATAGGTTTTTAAAGATAGACTTTCCCATTCGGAGGATTATCATTAGTTAAAAATGTATTAATGATTAGCATAAATTTACAAATATATAAAAAATTTTAATCTGAATATTACATTGCTATATATATATATATATATATATATATATATATATATATATATATATATATATATATATATATATATATACTGTGAAAGAAAAATCAAGACAATCAAAAAAGGTGTTGATGGCAACAAAAAGTGTATTTTATTTTACGTTACAATTGTTTCCATACATGCTCGACAATTTCAAATATTATATCGTTTGAAAATTTTCAAAAACCAGCATTTCTTCAGACTTTATGAATAAAAACACTCTTGACTATAGAACATTGTTTGAAGAGAAAGAAAAAGAAAAATTCCCTTAACGGAAAAAGCATATGAGAAACATTAACCCTTGAGGTAATCTCCACGGAAAGCCCATTTAAATATTAATATATCACCTAATTTTCGTATTCTTATTTTATGCATGGTGAATTTGGATTAAATATACTGCAAGGTCCATGTATCATATTTTTTATGACAACTTCATGCAAGCAGATATTAGATTGTCGATTTCGTTTGGATTGAGTTTATTGTAGAGCCATATTAGTATGTGGGAGTGTGGTAATCCTCTCTTTTGCCATTCCACTGAATACATCCAGCAACACACAGATCCAAATGCTTTATGTTTTACAATAAAATCTATTAGTGATTTAAGCTTTTGTCTGAAAACACGCGCTGTAATATCATTCCTATCTACCGATGATTGCCCAGGAAGTAAGAGTTGCTGTATATCATTCCATGCTGGGTTGCATGTAAATATAATGAATAGGTCAGGACGGCCATACTGATGAACATATGCAAATGCGTCTTGAGTGTACTAATGCATATGACATGGACTGCCCAAATATGAAGATGGCAAAATTGTTAGTCTTCCAACGTTGGTTGTATTACCATCATTAACAACTGCATCACGCAAATGAACATATTCTTCAGAACGAAGTTTGGACTGATTCAAACGGATGAATAGCAAACGTTCAGTTTCAATTTTTGCATACGTCTACAATGTATTGGTGGAATAATTGGCGGCATTTCAGAATGTGATTGTTTTCGTTCTCTCGGATCATTAATCGGTACGCGTAATAGTTCATTGTGCTGCATTTCTTACTTGTTTCTCCATCACTAATAGGATTAATCATGTTAATATGGAAAAGATATCCATCAGCACCATCCCGAAAATGATTGGATATTGCAGGGCGTCGCAGCACCAATAAGTTTCAGTTTTAATGTTTGTCAATTGATCATTCCTCCTATGAAGAATAATATCCCTCAGTTGAAATTGATCTCCAACTATAACAATTGCTACTTCATCTATAGTTGGAGCATTGAATCTTCGCACGTGTTCTCCAATAGGCGTTTTGTCAGCATGAATAACAATCATGTGTGTATCCGATGGCATCATTTCAATTGCAGTGTTGAATAAAAGCACTAAATTGTTTTTATTATGGAGCATGTCTTGCAGTTGGGAAACAATGGACCATCTTATACTGGTTGAAATTCCACAGCATGCCTTCAGTTCATCATTGCTATCACTGATGAAATACATTTGTAGGAATTTATGCTAACCATCTGGGTATGGAAGCGGAGATCTAGCTTTATGGTAAATTTGTCCTTTTACTTTAAAAGATTGCATGAATTGAGCTGTAATGGTTTCTGCTGCGAATGACATCATTTAGAAGCATGAGTTGTATTTCCTGATGTTTGATAAAAAATGCTTTGATTCAGCAGTATATCCAGCAAGCAAAGTTTTTAATGGTTCTGGTGGATCTTCGAGTTGAGGTAGTTTAATTTTATCGGCTGCACAACACATTCCTTTAGTTTCTCCCTTAAATTTAAGAGCCTTGCAATAGGGACACACTTCAGTCAGAGTACCTATGTGAACATGGTGGCTCAAACTATAATCGTCATTAGGGTTGTAGTGAAATGCTAGGTGATGCCAATTCCAGGATTGTTGAGCATGGAGCCGTGTTTGATGCTGATCTGCATTTTCTCGTTGATGTCTTTCAGCATGTCTCAGCCGCTCGTGCTCATTACATTGTGAATGAAGCAGATCTGTAGATGCATTGCGGAATTGCTGTACCCGCAACCGTGCCTCCTCAAGTCTGGCTGCATGTCGATCTTCTGTTTCATTGGCACGTACTTGAATCATCCTTAGTCTACTATTTTGGTTTGCAGATGCCCGTTGTTCAGGACTTCGAGTGGCAAGTAATCGCTGCAGTGCTTCTGCATTGAGAGTATGATGACCTATGTTTGATCTTCTGAGTGGCATTTTAAGGAAAAGAACTGCAGCGAAATTAACAATAACGTGTAGTAAAAGTGGACTTTTTTTAAAATAGGGAACAGGATAAATGATTTTGGAAAAGAGGAATCTGTAAAAAAGATTTGATCGTTGCTTAAATTTAATGGGCCTATCGACAGCTGTATGGTCAATTAAGGCCATTTTTTGTATATAGTTCAGAACTTTTCCTTGCGTCCAAATAGATTTGAAGAAATAATTTTTTTTTTTTTTTTTTGCTTCTTTTCGATTGCGGAATCTGAAAAACCTTTCTTTGTTTCCAAATAGATTTGGAGCAATATTTTTTTTAATATGTTTTTTTTGTGCTTATTTCTAATTGAGCTTTTTTTATGTAGTCCTGTAATTTTCCTTGCGTCAAAATAGATTTGGAGAAATAATGATTTTTTGTATTTTTATTTTGCATATTTTCAATTGAGGAATCTGAAAAAAGAGAAGTCTGAAAAAATATTTTCTTGATTGTTTTCTATCGACAGCTGTATGGTCAAATAAACACAATGTGTAGAAATAATTTTTTTAAATTACTTTTTGTGCTTGTTTTTAATTGAGCTGTATCGTCAATTAAGGACAAATTTTTATATGTAGTTCTGTACTTCTTGTGTCGAAATAGATTTGGAAATAATTTTTTCTTAAATTTTCTTTTTGCTTATTTTTAATGGAGGAATCTGAAAAAAGAGAAATCTGAAAAAGATATTTGTTTGATTTATTTCTCAATTTATTGGTCTGTCGACAGCTGTATGGTCAAATAAGGCCAATTTTTTAATGTAGTTTTGTACTTGTATTTGCGGCCTAATAGATTTGGAGAAATATATTAAAAATAGTGTTTTGTTGTTTATTTTTAATTGAAGAATCTGAAAAAGAGAAGTCTGAAATAAAAGTATTGGCTTGATTGATTTCTCAATTTATTTACCTATCGACAGCTGTATGGTCAATTAAGGCCAATTTTTTTGTGCATATGGTTCAGTAGTTTTCCTTGCGTCCAAATAAATTTGTAGAAATATTTATTTTATTTATTTATTTATTTTTATTTTTTTTGCTTATTTTCATTTTAGGAATCTGAAAATCCTTTCTTTGCTTCAAAATAGATTTGGAGCAATATTTTTTTAGTTTGTTTTTTACTCTTTTTTGTTTATTGTTAATTGAGCTGTATGGTCAATTAAGAGCAATTATTTTTTCTTTGTTTGTAGTCCTGTAGTTTTTCTTGCGTCAAAATAGATTTGTAGAAATAATGATTTTTTGTCATTTTTTTGCTTATTTTCAGTAGATGAATCTGAAAAAAGAGAAGTCTGAAAAAAAATATTGCTGGAGCCTATCGACAGCTATATGGTCAAATAAGCACGTTGTTGGGAAATGAATTTTGTTGTGCTTATTTTTAATTGAGCTGCACTGTGAATTAAGGCCAATGTTTTTTTATGGAAGTCTGTCCTTCTTGTGTCCAAATAGATTTGGAAATAAGTTTTTCTTATCCTTTCTTTGCATCCAAATAGAATTAGAGCAATATTTTTTTAATGTTCTTTTTTTGCTTATTTTTAATTGAGCTATATGGTCAATGAAGAGCAATTACTTTTTTTGTATGTACTCCTGTAATTTTCCTTGCCTCAAAATAGATATGGAGAAATAATGATTTCCTGTAAATGCTTTTTTTATTATTATTTTCAGTTGAGGAATCCGAAAAAAAGAGAATTCTGAAAATTATTTGCTTGATTGTTTATCAAATAATTAGCCTATCGAAAGTTGTTAAATAAGCACTGTGTAGAAATAATTTTTTCTATGCTTATTTTTAATTGAGCTGTACAGTGAATTAAGGCCAATTTTTTTATGTAGGTCTGTACTTCGTTTGTCCAAATAGATTTGGAAATAATTTTTCTTAAAATATTCTTTTTGCTTATTTTTAAATGAGGAATCTGAAAATAAAAAGAAATATGAAAAAGATATTTGTTTGGTTTATTTCTCAATTTATTGACCTATCGACAGCTGTAATGTCAATTAAGGCCAATTTAGCTTTCTACGTGTTTCTGTAGTTTTCTTTGTGTCCAAATAGTTTTGGGTAAATAAATTTAGTTTTAAAATTGTTTTTTTTGTTTTAATGCCTGCTTTTAATTGAGGAATCTGAAGAAAGAGAAGTCTAAAAACATATTTGCTTGAGTGATTTCTCACTATATTTGCCTGTATGTCCAAGTAATGCCAATTTTTGGTGGTAGTTCTGTAATTTTGCTTGCGTCCAAATAGGTTTGCTTCTTTGTTGATGCAAACCGGAAATAAAATGGAACATAGTTCTGCATTTACGAAACATATTTTATTTAATATATTTTTATGATTTGCGATGTTAATTTATTTTAATAACATGCAAACATTCCTTGACTTTACAGATAAATTTTCTGAAAATTTCACTTAAATTGGTAATGTAGAAATATGGTTTTATCGACTTTGAACGAACCAAGAATTACATTTATATATATATATATATATATATATATATATATATATATATATATATATATATATGTGTGTGTGTGTGTGTGTGTGTGTGTGTGTGTGTGTGTGTGTGTGTGTACTATTATATAAACAAACTTTGTGAGTTCATTCCCTATGAACTTGAAAACGACTGGGCCGATTTTTATGAAATTTCACACAAATGTAACTTAAATGCTTGGAAGTGTCTTTAGATAGGTTTTGTGCCGGGATTTCTTCAATAAGTATCAATAATCGATAATCGATGATCGAAATAATCTGATAAAAGAAAGAACAGATGATTTTGACAAAAGTTAACATCTTACACAGCCTAAAGGCGCGAGATATAAAATCAACAATAGCTCTTTGATATTACAGGGTCGCGTTCGAAATATTTCTGTTTAGAGCACAATTGAAGCATGACACTTGACTTTTTTATTTTAAACTTTAATCGCAGCCACTACATATAAAAATAAGTTCATGAATTGAACAGTATGTTACCCACAATGCAATGTTTACTAGAATGTATTGTGAACTAAGTCACTGCGGGGAGGTATATGAATGAAACCTCCTCCCAGAGCACCGCGTTAAATCTCCAACAGGTAATCAATGGCTTTGATTGAAGAAATGAGCGATTTTACCGATTTCAATGACAATAAAATTATGTGAGTGCGAAACATTCATTGATCATCACTCAATCCCGGGCAATGTCGGGTCTCCCTGTCAGTATATATATATATATATATATATATATATATATATATATATATATATATAATGAGGTTTTATTTATTTATTTATTGTTTTACTTTCGTGGCTTTGAAAGAACTCTATTTCCTTTGGTCCTTCTTAAATCAGAAAAAACAACTATTTTATAATGGTTGTATATGGACCTCTGATGAGTTGTTTGGTCAATCTATACCATTCAACGAAACACCTGTAAGACGTACCATACAACCAATAAAATAATATGAATGTTATATAAATATACTTGAGGTATTGGAATTTTTTACTAACGGTATACATACCCTGAAAGGGCAAATCCATTTTATTTAGCTTAGGTTCATAGAACATCTTTGTATTGAAAAATGGTTTCTGAATGAGGAAGAAGGCATTGTTCTGCGATTGTATTCATTAAACTGTTATTCAGCTTCGGTGACAAATCGGGTGGTTCTTATTTAATAATAGCAGGTCTCGTTCCTCGACGTCTCCCGGGAGAATTTAAGAAAAATGGTAACTAAAAATATTAATTATTCTTTTTTAATGTATAGATGCTTAAAATTCATTTATTTGCGTTTACATGTACATGCAAATACCAAAAATATGATTAATGAGCCTTATTTCCGTACTAATTTTTATTTGAGTCATAAATGAATAAAATCGTAGTCTTTTGTATTAACTGATCGTTAGTGATTTTCAATGTTTGCCATAGAATTGATGACGTCAACATTTTGAGTGTATTTTGTGAATCTGTTTTGGCATTGCTTATTAATGGGTAAAATGAATATAACTTCAGAATTGATAATGTTTAAATTCGGAGGAAGTGGAGTACATTTTGTTCCGATTATAGGAGCAGTATTGGAAAATGCTGAAACCAATGTATTTTTGTTATCCATGAAGAAGATTGTGCCCACAAAAATGTGATATTCATCAGGAGCATTCCTTTTTTTCTAGGAACAAAGAGTAGTATCTGTTCTGATGCTACACTTAGTCTATCGAGTCCTACAGCAATGAGGCAAAAAGCATGTCAAAATAATAACGGTATTATTTAAAATCTATTCTTAACATGGAGAGGGTGGCGTATAATTAACTATTCTGTACTTTTATCTAACAATCTAATGAACAACTACTGCTAAAAATAAAATTAACTCGCAAATCGTAACTCCCCCAAAAAGGTAAAGTTTTAGTGAATTACTTCTCCCCCCCCCCCCGCGCGGTAAAAATGTTGCCAAACGCAAGATAAGTTACTTTTCTACGTGCGTATTTTGTACTTTCATCTAACAATATAGTGAACGCAAGTCCTGCAAAAATTAATATAGCTTGAAAATCCCCCCAAAGTGTAAATTTGAACTAAATCACGCACCCCTCTAAAAATGAAGTCAAAATCTAGTACTGTTCAACAGTCTATAAAAAAGATGTTCAAAGAAGAAATATTTAAATGTCATAAATAATAATATATAAATAATATATAATATATAAATAATAAAAAAAAGAAGAAATTTTAAAATGTCATGAATAATAATATATAAATAATATATAATATAATATATAAATAATATATAAATAATAATATATAAAATCAACGCAGCAAGAACACGTGCCTAAAAAATAACGTTTTGATCTCGAAAGCTATTATGAAAATGGGTATAGGTGTCATAGACCAAGCAGTTGTACTTTCACCTAACAATTTACGAGATAAAATAGTTAAGAGAAAATCCACAGGAATATCCTCTATTAAATACTTATACAAAAGTGAAAATAAGTTAATCTCTCCCTACACGGATAATCGTTTTTAGTGGGATTATTCCTAGCGTGTTTCTTTTCCAATTGTTATGTTTTTTAAAAAGTTAAATAAGCATAAATAGTAAAGATAGCAACCTGTTTCAGTATAGTTAATCAAACATCGTAATAAAGTGAAACACAGCGAAAGAAGTAATTCAACGTGTGAATCCTATGCAGAAACACATCGCACGTTCCAGTTTCTGTACGATAAAGGAGAAAATGTACGGTTGCTTTTAGGCACCTGAATTCATCGTGTCGTCGTAGCGAAGAAGTCCGGTAGCAAGTAATTTGATGCGTTAGGGCAACCGTATCGCTCACCATATACTAGGTATATCTGTGTTTAGAAACGTGCGAATGGAATGTTCACGTATGTGTACTGTCGACCTATGAGACCAAAATATTCTGTAAGCTGTTCTAAAGTATTGTGAACTCGAATGTAAAGAACCCAATACAATATGATGATATGAACGAACACAGGCTGTTTCCATGCTAGTCATATGCGAAGTTGACGCAAGCTGAGGTGTTCGTTTGTTTTGACGAACTTTTATTCCTAAAATAAAGCGTATGCAAGCGTGATATGCATAGCGAGCTGGTAGGTTCGGGTGAAAATGTTATTCTAATGAACGGTTAAGAATAAGAGAGTATTAATTATTGAGTCTTTAATCGTAATCTAGTTTTTAAAAAATAGTAATATCGTGAAAGGCAAATGATGAACCAACTACACTAGAAAGGTTACCAAAAAAAAAAAGAAAAGGAAGCGGTGAGTTTTTGTTACAGAAGAAGAGAGATTTGTATCAGAGTTAAAACCTTGGCTACGCTCTCAGTTGGATTACGTATTTGAGAGAGTACGTCCAACAAGAAAAAATAGAAATTACAAAACAGGAACAAAATGTATGTATTGTGGGCTAGGAACATGCTTTAGCAGTAACTGTAAGTGGTGAACCTAAAAGCTGTGCATAGAAAGTGGTTACTTATAATCTTATACTGTCGAATATGACAGGAGAGAAATCGTTATTATTTTAGTATGTTATATCAAAGAGACTGAACGACAGACAGACAGATAGACGGAGTGTTTATCCCGTTACACCCATCCAATCTGTTCATGTTGATCTTTATTAGTGAGAACACATAAACACGTCTTTTCTGCTTTGAACAAAACAGAAAGAAAATCCCCAATCAGAAATCACGTTGTTTCGTTGACTTTCATTCTGAGGACTCTTTGACCTTTAAAGTCTCACTCAGACTTTTTTATTCAAACACAATTTGCATTATGTAAAAAAAAAAAAACGTTTTAAAACATTTACCTAGTCTATCAATTCTTTTTAAATAGACAGACTTTTGTTATTTTTTTTAGAAATTTGGTAATAATGATGAATAATTCGGTTTATAGTTCGTTTGACTTCTGAACTTTTTTTCTGTCCAGATTTCTTTGGAAGTTATTTTCTTAATTTACGTAAGATCTGTATTGACCGGATTCGGAGTAGGTACGGTACTCTAACAGTGGGATGACGAGGGAGGGAGACATGGAGAATGGAGAAGAGATTAAGAAGGTACCTATTAACCTTTGCCTTATTCCACCGTAATAAAATGTGAACTGAAAATCCGTTCTTGCTTCAATTGTTTATTTTGGCCGTAGAAAGTGTTTCCAAACAGCTTTCGCGTTTTGCGATAAGTAAACGAAAAGAGCACAACGCCATATGTATAATGTCGCTTTTTAAGACAATTTTAGATGCACTTGAAAGAATAAATAAACACAGGTTAGTTTTTACGACAGGTTAGTTTTTACGTTACTTTCTTAAAGCCGTTAACATATTCCAGCGTGTAAAACAAACGTTAAACTAAAAACGATGTTGATGAAGATGCTTTGTTTTTAAACGACTCGTACAATTTCTAGTTGAAGTATTTTATTTCCAATGTAAATTAGTATAAAATGATTCCCCTGCGGTTGATGTTTCCTGAATTTGGATTTGGATACAATGATTAAACACTAAATTTTAAGAAACAAAGAGAACTATTTTTTTAAAATTTAATTGTGTAAGTTTTTGAAGCAGATTTCAGTTTGCTATCTGAGTTTAATAACAAAAAAATTAAATCCGAAATTCCAAAAAGGTGCTGTAAACAGTGTTATTTTAGCTAAACACTAATCCGAAAATCAATTTCACACAGGTGTTTTTAAGTTTAACGTTTCAAACGGGCCGTAATCATTTTCTTGGTTAAAAATTACAGAACTCGCAGATTTATTTATTTGAGGGCGGATGTATTTCATTTCCTTTGATACAAAGCGAATAAATGATAATAAAATATAAAGTAAATGAACGGAGAAAGAGGGTAACTTATACACCCTATTAACTTTTACCTGTGTTCACGTTACATGCCTTTCTCCCTTCTAATTTCGTATAACATCTGAACTCCATACAAAAACTTGAACAATTCATTTCTTTTTGTTAACATTTATTTTTCTCTAATCGAAAAGTTTAATGCCTTATTGATTCCCTTGGGGAGGTTTCGTGTGTAGACCAATGGTCGCTACCAGCTAGAGATCAATGGCGAGAGGCTGTTGCGATGACGCAAATTTATTTGCAAATGCTATCGAAAGGGGGTGGAGAGTGCTGAACGTCTGGGGAAGCTTGTTGTCACTCAGCTTCCAGGGAACACGATAGGTTTTCAATCAGAGATCTTTGATGACCTGTATGAAAGCTCCATATGAGTCAATAATAATAATAATAATAATAATAATAATAATAATAATAATAATAATAATAATAAACTTGCGGCAAAAGAAATTGGATAATGAATGTTTTAGAGGGTGTATTTTGTTTAATTGTTTTCTGAATAAATTATGTTACCAAAAGAAGAAAGAGAAGAAACATGCGAATTTTTTTTAATATACATCTAAACTAATCCACTTTATAAGTTTCCGATATTCTGTTCGATGTTTCGACATCATGAAACGAGTTTTGAACAAAAGGAGAGAAAAATCTTCTTTTCGTGACGCACTCATGCAAGTATGATGGCATTTTAGAAATCGAATAATCTTGTCTGGAATATGAATTTCTTAACTCAATTATTTACCTAGTTTTACTCGAATGAAAAGAGATGATGCATTCCCATTCAATCGTTTACTATTGATCTTTTACTAACCATTGTTAGCAAATTCGGTCAATTAGCTTTTCAATCGTAATTCTGTAGGTCAAACGTACATATATGATTCACACACACGCACATCAATGTTAAACATCGACTCATAATTTCGTTGTGACATCATTAACCAGAAATGGTTGTGTAGCATTATTTAGGGGTTCATTTATACGTGGTGTTATTGTGTATCGTGCTACTAAATGTAAATTGTGGGGTTCTTCAGTATTTAAACCATTCATTACTCTTACAGTCTATTTACGTTTCGTGATCGTCTAAGTATGTTGTATGCGTGTGTGTCAGACATTTTCATAAACACATACATGTATTTGACGACATACCTGGTTTTCTGCTGTCAGCCTTTGGAAGATATTCAGCCAGTCTTGGGAGAAGGATTCTGTGTAAATGAAGACTTCAACAGAGAAACCAAGACGCTGTGCATTTTATATAGTTTATTTCACTCCCAGGCATTAAGCCCAGCAGAGGAGTGATCGACGATCTTTGTTTGGGGGGTATTTCTAGTCTTCATTCTGAAATATGTCAGCTCCCTCCCCGGTGAGGGGGTACGGCCTGTCAAACCGTCTACTCTGTTTGACGTCCTCTTTCCACATCATCTATTTTTCAGCTAACCATAACACCTGACAGAAAGATACGTGCTTCCGATGCTTATCAAATATCTTCCGGTGCAACTTATCCAGTTTACACCTCAACATGTTTTGACAACTTTTATCAAAACATAGTTTCACATCTCATCTCTTGTTTGCTTCCAATTAGATAAATAGATAGATAGATAGATAGATAACATCAATTTTCTCTTCTGTTTCACAACTATATAACAGTTGTACGTGATGAGTATAAATCATTATAAACCCACTGTAATCAGGAACTCAAGTTCTTGATCGTCTTGATCACTCCAACAATAATACTTAGTGTTTTTATATTTTCAGTTCAATTCAATTGACAAAAAAGGAGACAAGCATGCTTCACTTGCCATATACGAAGAGAACGGTAAAAATTTCCCCAGAAGTGTATACAATAGTCTAACACCTGTCAACATTCACCTTGAATTCTGTGTTGTTGGCAAATTCATTACCTCTCTTAAGCGGCTATTCCAAGATCTAGGCATTTTAGTTGAAAAAGCAATCCTCGACTGGTTTAAGCGAAATCAGCGCGGAAATAATCTCTTGTGGTGTCTGCGTTGACCTTTTTCCTGATGCCGTAGTGAATAGGTGAAAAATAATGATCACTGAGCAGATTATAGGCAAAAATGAGATCGCCGTGTAATCGTTGCTGCTCAAGAGAGCAAAGATTAATTCTGTTGGGCCGGACTTCATAAAGCTGATCACATAGAATCATTCGAGTAGTCTTTAAACTCAATGCAGATACTCGATATCACGTATGGAGTGGAGATCTTGACATCGTACTCTAACAGCGGTTTGATGAGGGAGACATAAAGTGTGAAAAATATTTCAGGAAAAAAAGTTTCAAATGAGAAACAAAGTGCTCTTTGATTTGTTTGCAGTTTGTTGACTTCTCCACAGACAGGCCACAACAAACACATAGCAACAATCACAGGCCAATTAATGAACTCAACGACTTTTAGGATTAAAAACTCCATGTATTATAATCTGCTCTTCTGAGTAATTCAACTAGTATTAAAAAGTATATATAATTAAAAACATTTAAATAAATATGAAACTATATATATATATATATATATATATATATATATATATATATATATATATATATACTAGCTGTACCCGGCCACGCGTTGCTGTGGCTCAGTTTGTTAAAATGGAACACATGTGAAAGTTTGATTCTTTTTTCAAGAGAATGTACAAATTATTATTTTTTAACAGATGTTAAGAAAATAAACAGAAAAATACTTCCATCATTAATTATGCAAAAAAATAAATAAAATGTTGATTTAGTGTTTCAATATGCTTATAAATTACGATAAAACTTGCTGAGTGTGCACTGTTTTACGGTTGTTGTAAAAATGGAATGGAAACTTAAATTTCGCTTCATTTTAATCTTTCTTAATTTTTTAATTGTGCCCCCCAAACAAATATAATCAAAACAGTAACATTCAACAATTGTACTTTATGTATATAAAACACAAAATATTTATTAAAAAAAAAAATTAAAAAAAAAAAGTTAATAACGAAAGGGAAATAATTCTATTTTTTAAACGAAAAAGTCAGTTTACCTAACTTACTGTATTAATGCTATTTTTATTAAGCAAGAAAAAAAAAAGGTAAATATCCAGATACGCTACTACAGAACACCGCCCACTCTAATTTGTTTGAGGTCGCTGACAACGAATCTGATAGTCAAACTTGGGGCAAATTTACCGTTTGCATGGTATTTACCCCTGAACCCACGAACTTCTTTCCACCATTTTGCAGTTTCCGTTTATGCTACGCGCATGCACGCTGTAGCATAAACGACGGCTTCACCAACGTTGGGGGGAGGGGATTTTTTTTTTCCAGGACATAGAATTTTCTAATTTTCAAAAATACATTATAGCGCTTTTTGGGTGAAAAATTTAAAATTAGCTGAAAAAGAAATAAAATAAGAAAAGGAAAGCACACCAAGTTGGAGTAGGGGGGGGTAATTTATCTGGGTTTTTTTTTACCTGGAACATCGAATTTACAAATTTTCCGTAAGTAACGCACCGACATTTACCAATTAGAACACTATTTAACATTTTCCGAAGATTTTACTTTGTACATTGGGGGGGGGGGGGGGCGGATGTGATGTTGGGGCGCGCGCGCGCCCCAACATCAGATCCATTCCCCCCCAAAACAAATTAGAGTGGTCGGTGGGGTTTGTATTACTGTACACATAGATTCGAAAAAGTTGTCAAA
This sequence comes from Euprymna scolopes, assembly GCF_053919585.1. Taxonomy (NCBI): domain Eukaryota; kingdom Metazoa; phylum Mollusca; class Cephalopoda; order Sepiida; family Sepiolidae; genus Euprymna; species Euprymna scolopes. The sequence goes on along the minus strand of NC_136486.1, from coordinate 92,991,482 downwards.
AAACAAATATATAACAAATAAATGTTATCAAAGGCAAGATAAGTTACTTTTCTACCAAACTGGATATATTTTTCGTGTTTTTATTCAATGTAACATATTGGGTTTGTATTACTGTACACATAGATTCGAAAACGTTGTTAAAAACAGATATATAACAAAAAAATGTTATCAAAAGCAAGATAAGTTACTGTTCTACCAAACTGGATATATTTTTCGTGGTTTTATTCAATGTAACATGTTTATTCAGCTCGAAAAACATACAGTGTTTACCGATGTATTGGAAAATTCAAGATGGCGTCTGATTCTCTCTTTAACACGGTAAGTTTGGGAAAAGGTGTTATAAATAAAAACCTAGAAAAAATACTGTTAAAAACTCGCTCAATATATGTTACAGTGACACAGGTTGACATATATTCGGCGGGTTTTTAATAGTATTTTGTATAGTTTTTTTATTGATAACACCTTTTCCCAAACTTACCGTGTTAAAGAGAGAATCAGACGCCACCTTGAATTTTCCAAGTCATCGGTAAACACTGTATGTTTTTCGAGCTGAATGTTGGGTTTGTATTACTGTACACATAGATTCGAAGAAGTTGTCAAAAAACAAATATATAACAAATAAATGTTATCAAAGGCAAGATAAGTTACTTTTCTACCTAACTGGATATATTTTTCGTGTTTTTATTCAATGTAACATTTTTATTCAGCTCGAAAACCATACAGTGTTTACCGATGTATTGGAACATTTAAGATGGAGTCTAATTCTCTCTTTAACACGGGAAGTTTGGGAAAAGATGTTATAAATAAAAAACCGGATAAAATACTGTTAAAATCTCGCTCAATACATGTTACTGTGACATAGGTTGACATATATTCGGCGGGTTTTTAATAGTATTTTGTATAGTTTTTTTTTTTATTTATAACACCTTTTTCCAAACTTACGGTGTTAAAGAGGGTGTGAGACGCCATCTTGAATTTTCGAATACATCGGTAAACACTGTATGTTTTTCGAGCTGAATAAATATGTTACATTGAATAAAAACACGAAAAATATATCCAGTTTGGCAGAAAAGTAACTTATCTTGCCTTTGATAACATTTATTTGTTATATATTTGTCCCCCCCCAAACAAATTAGAGTGGTCGGTGTTCTGTAGTAGCGTATCTGGATATTTACCAAAAAAAAATATTTAGGTTTGGCTATAAATTCCTAAACTCATTTCACCTTAAATAATTTAGGTGACTGAAATAGGAATCTAATTGAATCTTTAATTGCCTGAATAGTATCCGATAATTCATATTTCTTCGAGTTATATCGAATACATTAATACGGACTTAAGGCGCTTTTTTCGTAATGTTACTGTAAAAATTATTTTTTATTGTTACAAATTACGATGCTTTAAAAAAAGCAAAAATAAATTCTTGCGTTTTTTATTTACTACTGAAAACCGTAACTTTAGTAAAGGTATTTTTTGTTTAAACAAAATAAAACATTTTCACTAAGAGTTAAGTAAAAATAATTAGTTCATTATATTCTGCGATCATTATTTGAAAAATACTACAATTTTCATTAAAATTCGTTAATTTCCTGATTTTTGGTGAATTCTTAAGTAAAGGGAGGAGTCAAAATGTGTATACACTTTGAGCGTCGTCATTCATTTTGAGACCACGTGTGGTTAATTTAAATATCCAGTTTGGCAGAAAAGTAACTTATCTTGCCTTTGATAACATTTATTTGTTATGTATTTGTTTTTTGACAACTTTTTCGAATCTATGTGTACAGTAATACAAACCCAAACTTCGGAGGTTGGAATCCCCCCCCACCTAAAATGTACTTGGAAAAATCGATTTTATAGTGAGATTTAAGAATGGTTAGTCGAAAAAAAGGTGAAAAACAAAACAAATAATCAATAAATAATTGTTACCAAAGGCAATAAATGCTACTTTATTTTTTACTTACATTGAATATTTTCAAGCGCTTTTCTAATGCGGGTGTGTGGGTGCCAAATACCTCCAGATTTTCTAGAATTTCCCGCTAGATTGTAACCGAAATCTCCAGATATAGCAGGAAAACCGCTAAATTGTAACACTGGTCACGTGACAGGAAGCGGTAATAAATAATTGTCCCTAAATAAAAAAAATGGCCTCTCGATACAAAGAAATCTACCTATTTATCATAGAAAAATTAAGTATAATGTTATAATAAAAAAGAAATATATAAAAACACACATGGATATAGTAAACACATTATACCAAAACGTGGAAGCCATCCGTCCAGTGGTTTTTTAGACAATTCATTCCGAACGAACCAACATTTACATTTATATATATATATATATATATATATATATATATATATATATATATATATATATATATATATATATATATATATATATATATATATATATATTTGAAATTGGTATATTTAGGCTTTCTTGGAAAGGTCCTCGTTGACAACATAAAAATTATACAACATGAAAATAATATTAAAAAATTAAAAATTCTTGAAGCATCATCTATTAGAACCCTTCAATCCTCTATAAATGATATGGCATTCGAGAAAAACAATAGCGTTCGAAAATGTCTCGCGTATTTTGTAGTGGACGGACTTAGTTAACAGTGGCCACGAGCTTGCTGATTTTAATACTCGAATTTTTAATCGACCTATACTTTTAATCGTATTCCATCGACTCTATATATATTTAACTTATCATGACCTAACGCCGTTTACTGTATATTTTAGTTTTCACTTTTAATTCTCATTTTCGTTCCTTCGCACTTTTACTTCAACAGCTGTAGATTATTCGTGGACGAATCGAAAGCGCTCGTGACAGCAACAACTATGGAACTTTTTATCAATATTTTTGATTTTGATATAAAAAAGGTTATACGAAAAATTAAAAAAAAAGAATCATAAAGCAAAGTGTCTTCGTTGCATTTAATAATATTTGCTTGAATACATACATATATATATATATATATGTTTGAATACACATATATATAATACATATATATATATATATATATATATATATATATATATTGAATACATATATATATATTGAATACATATATATATATGTATTCAAGCAAATATTATTAATTATATATATATTGTGTGTGTATGCGTGCGCGTGTGTGTGTATGTGTACATGTGTGTGTGTGTGTGCGCGCAATAATAATGGGTGATAAAAATATAGCAACGTACAACAACTTGTAACACTTGTAAAATTCTAGCAAAAAAAAAGCTGCTGCTAAATCGTCTTGTTGTAGATTCAATAACTCTTTTATAGTAAGAGTAGCACAGATGGCGATGGCCAGTCATTCAGTTTAGCACAACGTCTATTAATAAGAAAAATGTCACCTTGGATAATATACTTCTTCATTTGGTGTTAGTTTGCTGTTGAAGTGGTTAATCAGAAAACAACAGGAAGTGGAAGATGAAGATCAAACTTATGTTCAACAAACTGAAGGTCACTTGGCTATTCAACTATTTTGTTTCTGACGAAGACTTACAGCCCAACAGGCAAGTCATGACTAGGGCTGTGGCAATAGAATATTCTTTTCATTCTTTTGTTTCTCGGATATCCGACACAGTTAGACACAATCAACTGAGAACCACGTCCGTCTATATAAAAACATATAAAATATTAACGGATATATATTCAAGAGTAAAAACAATGAAAATAATATGCTGTTGTCAGAGCGGTAGTCATTACATACCTAAAGCAACCAAATAAATTAAATAGCCTCCTCACATATTTTGCTCTATTGATCAATTCGCCAAATAGCAAAAGATGTATTTAATTAAAAAAATATTGTTGTAATTAGGAAAACGCTTTTATTAATTATAGCATTAAAGTAAAGTAAATATATAATAAATACATGAGAAAAATGATCTTCTGCAGAAGGTAACGATGGAAATGAAGATTACAATCTCGTTTCTAATGTTCGGTAAATTCTCTGCAGCACTTCGTTTTTCTTTTGTTAATTTGTTTGTTAATTTGTCTAAACAAACATTTCGTTTTTCATAAATGGCTATCGATATTGAAAGTATTCTATATAAAAATCAGATAATTTGTAATTAAAATTTCTGATAAAAAAAATAATCAATGAAAGCTTGGAATTTAGAAAGCTGCTAACCAACTTCTCAGCTTACAAAAACAAATTGAATTCTTTTTCAAATCTAATTAATTTTGAATTTAACGTCCGGGTTTTACAAATAAAATCTAGTTGAAGTCTTTTATTCTAAACAGGAAAGCACATCAAAAGCTTCAAAGAAATTAGGAATAAACACAAACTGATAATACAAATCAAATTCTAGATTTGCACGCCGAACGAAAATGTAGTTTTTCTGAATTGGGAACTTGGGGAGAAATAATCTGACTTCAAGATCAGCATCAGCTAACACAGTTTCAGTAAAGAAAACATATTCATAAAAATATCAATACAATTTTCAATATTTACTAAACGTAGCATAAAACAAAATAAATTGTGTGCACATGAAGTGGCAAGGATAGACCATGGAACCAAATAAATTTTAAAAAATGTAGCACACCTAAGGTAGATAGAAGAATTGACCATAGTTCTTTCAGTTCTTATCTACATGGGGGACACTGCAGATGCCAAGAATCGATCGACGCACCTTTCGCTTTCATGCACTGAGGAGATTCTGTTGAGGAGCAACAACCTATTGGAGAGAAGTTCGATTTTATTACTTTTTATAAAGTCACAATCTCGTCAAAGATTGAAGTCGAAGATGAATCATTAGCACAAACTTATTTTATTGAGATAAGAATTGTTGCATACCGCCTGTCTCGTTAACGGCATATAAGCCCTTTTACATTTACAGATGCAACAGCAAGTCTCATAACTTCATATTGTCTGAAATGCTAACAAAGACAAAATAAGTTGTTGCTCTGTAATTAAGCACTAAAAAATTAGTACAGACCTGTTGTGTGCAGTCTGTAGAGTTTCGTGTAAACAAAAAGAATGAAGAAAAAAATGGTCGCCTTTTCTCTTTATATGCTTGTGTGAGGGATTTTGGATTTGGTTGTCAGAGTAGCAACTATTGTCAGTCGTGTGTCGTGTTCTAGAGTTGAGTTTTGGCAGTAGAATGCTGAGGTTTGGAATTAAGTTTTTAATAGCAGAGCGTCGAGATTTGGAGTAGCGAGTTTTTGGCAGCAGTTTGTCAAATTCCACGGTTGATTGTTTTAACCACTGTCAAACGACAGGATCTCATCTATATATATATATATATATATATATATATATATATATATATATATATATATATATATATATAAGCGAAAATGTATGTATGAATGTATGCATATATATGAACCCTTTTTCGGGGTCAACGGCCAACTAGCACCGTGTGTGTATGTATGTGTATGTTGGGGTGGAGAGGGCTCCCGTAAGCCGTGGTGAAGGTAACCTTTCTAGGAGAAGCAAATCTCTGATTTAAAAAACCATAAAGCCGGAGACCAGTACCCGCATTAAGCTGGTCTGCAGTTTAACTTGTTGCTGGCTATCTTGCTCTTGCTTGTTGCTGGATCTCAACATTTTGAACCGAGAGAGAGACTTAGTTGTCGTACAAAGCTAAGAGTCTGTAACATCATCTTTGTATAGATATTCCCTCAGGCGTTTGTCTATTAAAATGGTCCTGTGGCGATAGAAGTCATTTTGGGCTCATGGACTTTAAGTGTCTGATGGAGTGGCACTCGTCTGACAAGACGTTGCAATCATCATGTATATATGTATGTATGTGTGTGTGTTTGTATGTCTGCTAAAGACTTTCGACAGACAGAACAAAAATTCACAAATTTGGGCTCATATGAAAGCTCCATTCTTCGCCCGATAAATATCGAGAAATTGGCCAAAAACATTAATTTTTTCACTCTGAAATCAGCAATTCTCTTCGGGGGGGGGGTCAGCAAAAACCGTCCTCTCATGACGATGTCGCTTCTACGCATGCATCATACGACGTCGTAACCTGATTTAGTTTAAAGATTAAAAAAATGACCTAATTTCTTGTACGTCGTCTTAGGTCAGTTGGTTAGAGCGCTGAGTCATTATCTAAAGGTTTTGGGTTCGATTCTTTTTTTTCGATTTATTAAATTTTAATATTGAAACAGGGTTATTTAAGCCATTTTTCAAGTAACGTTCGTTTTTCTGTTTTTTTTTTTTTTACTTCGCTTATTCTTAGGTTTCATTAACACCCCCACCTCCGACCGTCCACACACACCCCAAAACACCCGGGCAACGCCGGGTACTCACCGATTTTTTTAAATTTTAATATTGAAACAGGCTTATTTAAACCATTTTTCACGTGTTTTTTGGGGGGGTATTTTTCAGATTTTTTTAAAGAAGTTTTTACGTTCGTTTTTCTGTTTTCTTTTTTGCTTTTATTTTTCCGATTTTTACATTTAACATCGTTGGTTTGCCTTATGTTATTTTTTTTTCGATATTTTTAAGTTTTAACTTTTTTATATAAAATATTTAATTTTTATTTAATATTTAAAAATATTTACTTCGCTTATTCTTATGTTTTGATTACCCCCCCCCCTCCACCGCCCGAGCACACACACCTCTAAACACCCGAAAAATGCCGGGTACCCCCGTAAGTGTATATATAAAATAACGTGCAATGTTTTTACATATATGCTAACAAAACGCTCTGGTGTATATAACCTCTCGTTTGTATCCATGTGTGTGTGGGGGGGAATGTTTTACATATAGAAAACAGCATACCTTTTGTCATAGTGTCATCTCTTCCTCTTTACAATGCCGGACAATTTGATGAGTTCATAAGCTATTATTATTCATTTACTTTCATTATTCTGTCAGGGTCGCAATTACTTTCTTTTACTCTTTACACCCCCTCCCCAACTTGTATGGAGTGGATATCTTCATTTTGTGTCCAGCCTGTCCAAAGGCCGAGACTCAACTCTGGTCGTTCTGAAACTACCGTTTCGTAAACTTTCCAATTACGAAAAATGATGATCCTTTTTGAAATCTCGTGTTTATGTTATAACTAGGTACGGTCAATTTAATGGCTACTTCCGTAGGAGGACATGGTTTTTAACGCCGGTTAATCATAATACTTTTTTATATTTTCGAGTACTTTTTTTTATTGTATATGAAAGATTATAGGTTAAAGTTAATTTCTCTAAGAAAAAAAGTGTGTGAAATAAAGAATACATAGAATAATTTTATCTCAAATCTGAAAACATCGCGTTTACATTTTTCTGGCAAGGAAAATATATTTTCTGGATTTATTCCCAAGTTAAGTATTAAGTTAAAGTCTTCAGATAATGAATTAATACAATCAATGCACTTAACTTTTGCTAAAAAAGTAATAATTATCAAAAAATGTATCATTGGTTGGAACGAGACTTGTTTATCGTATCAAAAAAAAAACTCTGGCGGCAATATTCAAATATGTATGGAAGGACAAATTAGACATAATTTATGTCTTTATTGTGGAAAAAAAATGAGTTGGATGAATGTTACTTACATCTGGCAGGCTCAGCGACGGGGAATATTGTGACCAACTTGAATGTCTATCTACTTCTGATATTTATAGTCAGGATTGAGTAGGAGGGGTGGGAGGTGATTACAATCTATATATTCAGGGTTCGTCTCTCACTATCTGTTCTCAGTCTGTACTGTGTTATCATAGAGACCAGAGCGTTAGTCTTCTACTCCGGAATTTTAGATAGTTCTGTTACCAGACCCCGTTGGGCGGTCGCTTAAGGAGGATTTCATTTTTGCAACCCCGATTGCTGCCTGCACCTTTAAGCATCGCCCTTCAACCTTTTTTTTTCATCATTATTTGACATTATTCTGGCATACTGACCGACTTGTTTTCTCCTTTTTTTTTGTTTTGAGTCGCAGATCCTCCTTCCTTCATTAAAAATGTAGAAAAGTTAATTAAATTCATTAATTATACTACTGACAATGTATTCTTTGAAAAAAAAAATGTTAGCACCATTATTTATTAATATTAATACAGAATTATAATTGGTTAAGAACACAATTTATAATCATTGAAAAAAATACGCACTAAAAAAATACAGACTTACGTTAAAATTTATCATAATGTTTATGTGAAATTTAAAGTTCATAAACACAAACAGGCGGGTAGTTGAAAAGAGGAGGAGGGTGGGCAAAACAGACTGATTTTCTTTTTAACTCTGCGCATCCGTACAATATATATATAATATAATATATAATTTTTGCCATTTTTAATTAAATTATTTTTCTATGCATCGATTTAATTTTTTTTTTTTACTTTATTTTCCAAGATTATATGAACATTATTTTACGTTGATAATTATACGTTCTTGCGTGCAATGGAAATATTAGAATCTTACATGTAAAGATTATGTTAAACATGTAAGCGTAATAAGAAAGTAGAAATAATTTTTGCAATTATAATTTTTTGTGTGAAAATATAAAATAAACGAAGCTTAATTCAATGATAATATTAGTATATTGAGAAATTAATTTTTCTTCGAGTTATATCGATTTCATTAATACGGACTTCAGGGACTTTTTTCGTAATGTTCCTGTAAAAATTATTTTATTTTTGTTTCATTGTTACAAATTACGATGCTTTATTTACATAAAAAAAGCAAAAATAAATTCTTGAGCTTTTTTATTTACTACTGAAAATCATAACTTTAGTAAAGGTATTTTTTGTTTAAACAAAATAATACATTTTCACTAAGATTTAAATTAAAATAACTCATTCATTATATTCCGCGATCATTATTTGATAAATACTGAAAATTTCATTAAAATTGGTTGATTTCCTGATTTTTGGTGAATGTTTTAAGTACGAGGGGCGTGCAATAAGTCATGCCCCTGACCCACTTCCAGTTGTCTGATCTAGTTGAAATTTTGCATGTGCAATGATTTATATCTCTACGGGTTATATGGCAAATTAAAGGGAGGGGTCAAAATGTTTATGCATTTTGAGCATCGGCATTCATTTTGCCCGTACCTAATTATAACCTACTCATTTACTATATATATATATATATATATATATATATATATATATATATATATATATATATATATATATATATATATAAATATATATATATATATATATATAAATATATATATATATATATATATATAGAGAGAGAGAGAGAGAGAGAGAGAGAGAGATAAAGAAAATTATAGAAAACTAAATAAAATATATATTGATGTATATTGATGTATTTTTGGGAAGCAAACAGAATGGGTGTTATGAATGCTCTTTATGCCTTAGCATTTCAAAGCATAGTGCTTCTCATCAGAATAGGAGGAAGGGACAAGGTTACATATATTGGGAATGTGACAAGTAACCGATGGTTAGATTAAGAAAGCAATATTAAAATACATGATATAAAAGGATGATATTATGACATAATAGGAAGGTAGGGGAGGGATTCGAGGTATTTATATTACAAAGGGGATACAATATTAATAATGATAATAATCATAATAAAATAATAATCATAATAATAGTAACATAATAATAACAATAATAATAATAATAATAATAATAATAATAATAATAATAATAACAATAATAATAATAATAATAATAATAATAATAATAATAATAAAGTCCAAGCATTAACTCCCCTTAGAAAGAAGTTTAATTAGAATGGTTTTGTGTCATATATCTGCTTGTAAATGAAATTCCATTAGAAGAACTGAAATCCCTCGCCCCAAATGATAATATGCATAGATAGCGCCCACCTCCCAAGTAAAACCGGTGTATCTGTTTATCCGTAAATCTTCTATATAATGTGAAGAAGTCACTATCAGCAGCAGACAAGGTCTGCTGCTGATAGTGACTCTTCGACTAACACATTTCAAATGCATTAGGGTTGAACGACCAACTCCAATATTACTTGTGATGGAATCGATGATTTTCCGAAACACGCATGTTGGAAATTTTTTTCTTTTGTTTTCCCGAATAATTAGAATAAACAAGTGAGAAATATTTTATTTATTTGTTTCATGCATTTTAATTTTTCTTTCTTAGATTTTACCACTAATATCCATCCATATTTCTTTCTGTGTATAAGAACATAACTTTTTAACAACCGCTAATAATTCAAATTTTATGTATTTATCACTATGATTTAGGCGTACAGTCTATAATCTTTATTCTGCCATTTGCTAAGTTACTGAATTTGTTTCTGTATTTTAATCTTACCTGAGTAAAAAAAATGGCTATTGCCATCCATTCTCTTCACTACTAGTGACTACACACACCCAAGTAAGAGAGACCTCTCTTTAAACTTCCTTTACAGAAAACAAATTTCGACTTTGGATTATACTAAGTACAATACTTAGTATATTTTGTCCTCGTCTTTGTACTGTCTCTTCATGTTCTTTACATATATATGATGGTGCACAATGCCTCCTACCTACATGACAGAATCATGGGCTTGATGTTGCCAGAAACACCACAACATGAAATATGCAACTCACAAATAATACACAACGTTGGACCCAGAAGAAAGATCAGGATGTCATGAATGGCAGATGCTCCCTCACTGGCCAGCATGGGGGACTCGGTTGTCATCCTACAAATGCTGCCTTCTCTTCTGATTTCAGATACAATATCACCGAGGCAGAACACCTAAATATTCCTTCTAATTTTAGGTACCAAAACAATATAGATAAAACACAGGAGAACCAAAGTAACTAAGACGACCCAAAAAACGAAGGAAGAAATGGAAAAAAAAAAAAATAAACTGGTAATGGAATTCTATTACAGAAGTGACCCACAAGACCAGGGATATCGCAAAAGAATGACAGAGTTATGGGACATGTCCAGTGATTACCATACATCAGAACAAAGAATTGCAGACCAAGCGAAATATCCTTAGGAGAGGTTGGCTTTCAAGTCTAGAACTGAGTGAAATACAACAAAAGACAGATGATGGAACAGATGAAGAAATGCCTTCCAGTGGAGTCCCAATCATAGAAACTCTAGATGTAGAAGACTTGTAAAACTTGGATACAAGAAACATGGAGACCGAGACCTATGAAACAACAGAACTTAACAAGAATTAATTAGCTGAGGTAGACAATATCAAACAACTTATGAACAAGGAAAAAAAAACTTCTGTCCTTAAGGAACCAAGAGTGGAAGAGACTAAAAACTGAAACAGAGAAAGTGAAAAAACTCCTCCCATGTATCCCAACATATACCATTACAGACATAAACAATTAATCTATGCAGGAGCGAAAACAGTAAGTATAAGTTTAAAGAAAGAAAAAAGACTGAGAAAGAAAAAGGACCAACAAAACCTGGATGGGAATTGAGGCTGGAAACTCAGATCAACAAACTAAAGAAAGAAGCCAAAGCGATAAACAAGATGAAAACAACTTGAAGAGGTTGGAAAAGTAGAAATGTGACCAGCAGGAAGAGGCTCAACAAGAAACAGGAAGAAGTGAAGGAAAAAATCGTAGTGAAAGAACGAAGATTAAGACAATTCTGATATAAATCTGAACAGTGCAAGCAAAACAGGACCAATCAGCAAGGGAACCCTCAGGCCAACCCTATGCAAAATGGCCAACTAGAGAGCACTAGGTCATGACGGAATACTATTAGTTCAAAAAAATTCACAACACTACATCAAAGGCTTGTTTAGCACCTGAACAGATGCACATGTACCAGAATGGATGACCAAAGATAGAATCACATTGGCGCAAAGAGACACAGAAAAAGGGACCATTCTCAGCACCTACAGGTCTATAAACTATTTATCTACAATGCGGAAAATACTAACTGCACAACTGAGGGAATAAATTTATCATTCCCTTCATAACTGCGGACTACTCCCAGAGGAACAGAAAGAATGCAAAAAGGAAAAAGAGGAACATATATTCTATTATACATAGACCAAAGGATTCTGAAGGTGGTAAAAATTTGAAAAAAGAACTTAGCTATGGTATGCATAGACTATAAGAAAGCATACAATATAATCCCGAAGCATGGATAATAGAATGGTCGAGAATGCACAAAATACCAGGTAAGATAATCAATTTGATAGAAAATACAATGAGAACATGGCAGCTGATGGACAATACGTAACTAAAATCAAAATACAAAGAAGGATCTGCCAAGATAACTCTCTATCACCACTGCTGTTCATTATAGCCATGATGCCCTTGAACATTATACTAAGAAAATACCAAGTTCATTAACACAGAAGAAAGAATAAACCACTTAATGTACATGGATGACCTGAAACTCTTTACAAAAACTAAGAATGAACTAATAATAATAAACGTAATCAGAATCTTTAGCCAGGATATCCCAATGGAGCTTAGTATGGAAAAGTGCACACTGCTGATTATGAGGAGGGGAAAACTGGAAGCAATAGAAGGTATAGTACTGCCCAACAAAAGAGAGATGTGGGAACTAGGTAAACATGATAGCTACAAATACTTGGGAGTGCTGGAAGCAGACACTATTGAAGCAACAGAAATTAAGGGGAAAATTGGAAAGAAATGCCTCAAAAAACAAGAAAACTCCTCGAAATTAAACTATATAGTAGAAACCTAATCAAAGAAATAAACACATGGGCGGTGTCACTAATAAGATATTCTGGACCGTTTATAAACTGGACCAAAGAAGAACTAAGGAATCTCAACCAGAGGACCAGGAAACTCATAACGATGTGCAATGCATCCTAAAGCATGGTACTGAACAACTCTATGTATAAAGGAAAGACGGAGGCGAGGGGCTGGTCTATATAGAAGACTGTGTAAATAACACGAAAAAATAATTAGAAAAATACATAATGCAGAACACCGAAAGAATATTACTGCAGAAAGAGGCAGGGAAGAAACAAACAAGATAGAAAAAGAGACGAGGAATAAGATGAGGAAGGAAACCTGAGAATAGAAAAAAACTATATGGAAGATTCATAAGGCTGGCAAAAGAAGAGACTAACAAAAACACTTGAAATGGCTCCAAAAGGAAACCTAAACAGAGAAACTGAATTACTAATAACAACTGCACAAGAGAACGCAATTAGAACCAACCATATCAATGCAAGGATCGACAGGATAAAAAACAACAGCAAATGCAGACTCTGCAAACAAGGAGACGAAACAATAAAACCACTTAATAAGTGAAAGCAACAAACGAGCCCAAAAAGAAATATAAAAATAGACACGAGCGAGTGGGGAAGGCAGTACATTGGCAGTTATGCAAACAATTACATCTTGAACACCCAGACAAATGGTACAAGCACAAACCGGCAACAGTACTGGAAAATGAATGTCACAAGATCCTATATAACATGGATATGCAAACGGATAAGCCTATCCAAGCAAGAAGACCGGGTGTCATAATAGTTAACAAGAAGGAAAATCTTGCCAGATTGTAGATTTTGTCGTTCCAGCAGTCCACAGAGTGAAGATCAAGGAGACTGAGAAGCAGGGCAAGTACACAAAACTGACCAGCGAGCTCAAAGACATCTGAAAAATGGTGGGGGCGGGTGTGTTGTGGCGGCCTCCACTGCCTCCCCCAAATGTAAACATGGAATTTCTGTGAAATGTAAAACAGTATTCTACTCGGTAAATGTCGGCACGTTACTTATGGAAAAACGGTTAGTTAAACTGCAGAAGCACATATTAAACTACACAAGCTCTATAATTGAATACCCCCCCCAAAAGAACAAAAAACATAAAATATGCTTTTGTAAACCGCTCATGAAAACTTACAGCAATATTTTTACTATTAAATGAGGTAAAAACTTTTTATTTTATGAAAAATATTTGTCCTTTAAAATGTCCGCCATGTATTCATGCACCTTGTGAAACGTCAAGTGACTCCACGCGTGCGCACAGTTTAGTAAGAAAGTGAAAAAAATAATATAATTAAGAAAGTGAAAAAATTAATGTAATTAAGAAAGTGAAAAAAAGATTGTCCGTTTCGAGATCGGGAACTGGAAAAATATCCGGAAGGGTAAATAAGGGGTCATTTCAGCCTTGAAGCCGAAAAATGATTTTTGGCTCATGTTTTGGCCCTTTTGGCTCCGTTTGGCTCTTTGGCGTTTTTTCCTAAATGGGAAACAAAATGGCCGCCAGCAAAAACAATAGTGATTACGTTAGATACTGAATGTCTTCAAATATGGATAACTGCTTGTTTGCGCAAAAAATGAATGCGATATTCGTTCTCAATGTACCCGAAAACTTATACAAGTCGACAAATTAAAGGTGAATGCCGAGGAGTCGGATAACTAAAAAATACCATATATATATATATATATATATATATATATATATATATATATATATATAGCCAGTAGAGTTTAGTTTCCTAGAAGTACATCCAATGAAACAACATATGTCTACCAAAGAGTGCTCAATGAGTGAACAGAGCAGGTATATTATATGTAGGTATAGATGTAAACATGTTATAACTGTATATGACCATTATATGTCTATGTATGTGTGTATGTGTGTGTGTATATATGCGCAGGTGTAGCAAGGTGTAGGTATTTATACGTATATTAATATATATGTATACATGTGGAGTTTTGATAATTTTCGAGGTTTTATGTTTATTTTTATTTTGTTTGTTTATTGCTTTTGTTTTGTTTTTATTTTGCTTTGTTTTGTTTTATTTATTTGTTTTATTTACCTTATTTTAATTTTAATTTCAATTTCATTCTTGGGTAGTTATAGTTATTGCCTAGTTTCAGTGCGTGTGTGTGAGTAAAATAAAACGAACAGCATATATCCGCTTCACAATATCTGTATTAACGTGTGTGTGTGTGTGTCTGTGTGTGTGTGTGTGTATACATGTATGTGTGTGGATGGGTGTAGATTAAAAGACACCGGTCAGTACTCAGTGACCATAAGAAATGTTTTTAATTTATGGACTGCAAGACAAAAATACTAAATTCTCAAGTACCTATGCCATAAAAACCAAAAGAGGGGATAGATAAAAAGAAAGAGAAATAAAAAGAAGATCTTTATTATCTTCAAAGACCTCACTTGTCCTCCCCCCCCGCCCGCTTATAACTCCCACCCAGGTTACATTCTAACTTTGTAAACGAAATAAGAAAATGTTTTTGTTTGAAATATCAGTTCTCGATGGTAATTCTTGGCCTGAAGACGTAATCCCGCGGGTGATTACAGAAACATGTATGCACATATGTAGCCATTAATGTTTGTATAAATAAATTTAATATATATATATATATATATATATATATATATATATATATATATATATATAATTATTTTTACTATAATAATTAAATACCTACAGGCACTAGTGTTTCATCTTTTCGGGAATCTTCAGTGTAGGGTGTAACGGTTAACACCAGTCGATAGATTCAAATCCAGCCACACTAGCCATCTCTAGCTATATTAGTAGAGACCCTATCCAATCGGCTACCATTAACCGTGTGAAATAACGTTAAATTTAAACATTTTCTTTTTAATGTTTTTTTATGTCAGTCACGGAGTGATCTAATCGTTATACGATGATCTATGCATAAGAGCAAAATTGACCGACTTAATTGAACTAAAAGTGCTCAACGATAAGAAACGAGTTTCTTAAAGGGGCTGACATAATTATCTTTACTATAATAATTAAATACCTACAGACATTAGTGTTTCATCATTTCAGGACTCTTCAGTGCAGGATGTCACAATTAACACTCGTCGATAGATTCGAACCTGGCAACACAAGCCATCTCTGGCTTGATTAGCAGACACCATATCCATTCGGCTACCATTAACCGCATGAAATAACGTTGAATTTAAACATTTTATTTTTTAAATGTTTTTTACGTCAGTCAGTGATCTAATCGTTATAGGATGATCTATGCATATATATATATATATATATATATTTGTCATCAACATACAGTACTGTTTCGTTGTATCACAACTCATCAGTGCGACAAGACAAACATCTCTCCCCAGCCGCGGATCGAACCTACAACCATTGGGCTACAAATCACTGCCACAAATATTTCTCCTCGAGTGTGTATTAAATCCACGCTCGCACGTGGCAGAAAGTGCTCAAACCATCAGTTGTTTACAAACAAATAAATAGTGGGTTATATATATATATATATATAGTCATTCACAGACAGATTTTCCGTTCAGATTGTCTCTAGACAGCACCAATCCCAAGCAATTTAGTGATAGTCCACAGCTCTCACTACTGACAAAGAGATAGGTACTTGTAAATATCATCTACAATGTCGCTATATAAACATTAATCGCCACACCGTGCTCTATTTGTTTATTTATTTATTTATTTACATTACTTGAAACAATAATGCGCAATGTCACTAAACAACAATGCGCACACACTACCACCGAGGAACAAGGCCTGTTCGCTTAAAAACTGACGTCAGTCAAAGTAGGCAAAGCAAACAAAGATCTGTCAAGCAGTTAGACTGTCTACAATGAATAAAAGATTTTTGAAAAAATGATGAAAAAAAATATTTTTCAATATCTTGAACAAGAATATTGAACACGATTTATGCTACAATTTAAGTTTATTTAATATTAATTAAAAAAAGAAGAAATTATTTTTTTTTAAATTGACCCTGCGTTAAAATATAAACATTGTGGCTTATCATGGATTCTGAAGACTGTGAATAATTTAAAAACAATCTTTACATATTAATTCAAATAAAAACAAACGGTAAAAAAATGAAGCAATGTCAAATATATATATATATAGTAATTCATAAAATATATATGGCGATTAAGCTACACTGAATATTCGGCGTTTCATCCACTCTAGGATTCCTCAGGCTTATGCGTGAATTCTGTGGTTGTTTATCGTTTTTATATGGTCCTCTTCTATTGAGGATTTAGTTAGCCAATCAGCTTTCTACTATCCACCGCGCCCCTTCCTATCAGCCAATGGGCATGTCTTTTATCGAACAAAGGATCTGTTTTAAAACTAGGTTAGTGGTTTAAAGCAGACATTTTTTTTTTGTTAGTTTATATATAAATATACATTATGTGTACATACATATATGTACATATATATACATATATATATATACATACATATATGTTTCTCACATGCTTTTTTCCGTTAAGGGAATTTTTCTTTTTCTTTCTCTTCAAACAATGTTCTATTGTCAAGAGTGTTTTTATTCATAAAGTCTGAAGAAATGCTGGTTTTTGAAAATTTTCAAAGGATATAATGTTTGAAATTGTCGACCGGCATGCAAACAATTGTAACGTAAAATGAAATACACTTTTTTTTTTTTTTTGCTATCAACACCGTTTTTGAAGTCTTGATTTTGCTTACACAGTATATTAATGCTCAATTATGAAATAGGATACTTTTGTAGCTTACTTTTTAAATCATGTCTTTTTGGCTTAAAACTTATTGGTATATGAAAATTTACTGGATTACACGAACTCAGTATATTACATAAAAGTCTCTCTCTCTCTCTCTCTCTCTATATATATATATATATATATATATATATATATATATATATACATACACATATATATATAGAGAGAGAGGGAGAGAGATATAGATATGTATAGATATGTATATATGTATGCGTATATGCATCTATATGTGTATATATATATGTGCATATATATGTATATATATATATGCTTTTATGTATATATGTATATATATATATATATTTTGTGTATATATATATTATATATATGTATGTATATATATATATATATATATATATATATATATATATATATATATATATATATATTTATATGTATATGTATGTAAATATGTATCTATATTTATATGTCTAGTATAGATATAAATAAATAAATAAAGAATTAATATACAATCATATAACGCAATACATTGAATGTAATAAGTAAGATGATAGTTATGAGCACTCTCCTCGGCATAGGCAATAGTTTCAGCTCTCGAATCAAAAGGGAAATGTTAGGTTGATCCATTATGGTGACCTTCTTTTTTCTTGGCATGATTTACTCTTCGAAACTAAAGATTAAGATCAAGTGATTGATTCTCCCTTGACGTGTGACGTCTTTGTATGTGTGAAAGCCTAAAATGTCGGTTAAGTGAAAAGACAACAGTTTGATTGATGAATAAACTTGACCAATGTTAATGATGGCCAAAGGAATGAAAAGAAATCCTCATATAAGGTCTTACTATAACACGATAAGTGCAAGAAGCATTTGATACATTGCGAAGTTTATATCTTAAGCTGCAGTTATTTGTTAATGGCAGCGCCACATCATGCATTTAGATTCCCTAAGCACTTAAGACTTTGGTGCCCTATTTGTGCTATTCAAAATGGTTGGTTGGTTGGTTGGTTGTTTTACGGCATATCAACCCTTTTCAGGTTATTTAATGCCGAATCCAGTGATTTTAAAGAACAATTTTTTAATAGAATATTTTTTTTTCAAGTTGTTTCTATATAACCCATAGTTGGGACCCTAACAGGTACTAGCACTCCGGGTCAGAGTGGACCTGGGAGCAATGGCAATTAAAGGGTGGCTCCACACTTCCCAAAGCCCACAAGCTGGGGCCTCACCATCGGATATAGTTTAAGGTCATATCCAGGACCGTCATTCAAAATGTAAACACGATAAACCACACAAGATATTATCCATTGAAATGAATCAAAAGTAACAGTAAGAAAGAAAACAAAATTTACTTACAGTTCTTCCTGATTTCTTTTTAACTCCAAATATTTGCCCAAATTCTCAAACCTAATCTTACATAACTCATCGGCTTGCATATTACATAATAAACTACACAAAATCTTATCCATTAAAATAAAAGGAAACAGTAAGGTAGAAAATAATGTTAAATTTTGTGTACATTCACTTTCATTAGAAATATTTTGTCCTTAATTAAAATTATGATCAGATTTTTTTTAATTAATCTTGCATAACAAATTTGCACCTATATTACATAATACACTTTTTCCATCGATATTAAACAAAACTAACATTAAAAAAGAAAATAATGTTTATCTTTGCATATCTTCACTTCTGAAAAGTTTCCTCCTGCTTTTTTTAGATGCAAAATCTTTGATCAGATCCTCAAATCTAAGCTGTCTCTATACTTAATAGAGATAAGACATCCAGCCTGCCTCGTTTCATAGTTGTTCTGATGAGATTTTTAATATGTTTCAGCTGAGAAAATAAACGTTCAGCTGAACAATTTTTGATCATTAATGTTCAAATATACGAAAACCAATGTCTACATTTGGAAAGGCACACTCAATGCTTTCTTCTACAAGAATTGTATCAGGTTCAGCATGACTGAATCTCGTTTTTACATATTTTGCTTCATTCAATTTATGGAGCACATATGATTGAAACTGCTGAAGCTTAGAAATTACTGTTGACATCTTCCGGGTAAACATCAGTAAGCTTTTGACAGCATTGAGAATACCTTTTCGTGTTAACAAATGTGATAGTGGTACATCACGAAGAAAATAAAATATCTCTGAATTTTCTTTATATATTTCTCTTCTTCATCTCAGTTTCAAGTTTGTCAAAAATTGCATAAAGTGTGGTGATAGGAAATTTATCTCTGGCATTCAAATATACATCTGATGCAGCCTCTATCTGTATACGTCCTAGAATGGAGTAATAGTGCCACATCTCGGCAGGAGCTGCTCGGTGTGCCCTATCTTGCCTTTATGGAATTCAAAACCGGTTTCAAATCCTTGTAGGTGATGCCCTTTTCTCTTCCCTGCAACCTCTTTCTCACAGAATAGACGTTGCGAGCCTGTCTCTGCTCTACTGTTATTTTCATGGCAAATACTCATCTTTGCTCCAATCTATAGTCCCCCATTGCCAAATTTTCACAAACGACGCTGGATTAGCTACAACTACTATCCACAATTCCTCCCACTCTCTATCTGTGCCTAAATCTAAACGAAGATTCAATGAACAAAGCTTCCTTCCTTGATCTGCCCATCACTAAAACATTGTCCCACTGACCTGTTTCTCGATTGATTACAATATGGTAGCCTTCAAGTCCAATGTAAACAAGTTCTTGTTGAATCGCCCCTTTAATAATACAAATGCTACCCAATCTACATGATTATGATTAACGATTACTACACTACCAGCTTAGTACTGCACAATCACATTGACACACCGGTTCCCACCAGATCACCAAAGTTAAGCAACATTGAGCCTGGTCAGTGCCAGATGAGTGACCATTTTGGAAGGATAGGCGCTGTATGTACCTTCTGGGAAGGTTGGGTGTGGGGCCAGCACCCTTACCCTGTAAAAAGACCTCCTCGCTACAAAAACATCTACAAAAAGTTGTAGATGGCCTATGCACCTCCAGGGGCTCAAGGGCTATGGATGGACACTACCAGCTTACATTCATTAAAGCTTGTTCTCGAGTGGCCTTTGGGCCTTGATACCTGGTGACTCCCTTGTAAATAAATGGTTGCAATGGGCATAAGTGCATGAGATAATGAAAAGCAATTTTATTCATCTAAAATATTTCTTATTCAAACTTTTGATGCATAAAATTGAACAGAACTTCCATGAACAGGGTTATTTCCAATAACTTTCCATTTATTGAATAGGTTACTGTAGGAATGCTGCCATACAGACTGCAATGTGGTCGTTTTCAAGTCCAATTTCGACAAATACTTGTCTAATATTTGTACAAAATATAATACATATTTTGTATTACTATTTTTCTTGTGTTCACACAAACAGGACATGATAAAGAAGACAACGGTTTTTATTGACATTATATTTCGATGATAAGTTAGAAGTAGCACTATGAAATAACATTAAGATAAAAACTAATCAATAATGTTACTTAAAATCATCAAGGTAAAAATGACTTCACATAGAGCTTGTGTGTATCTGCATTAGCCAACAACACTTGTCACTTCCAATGTAGCATTATTTAATGATTCAATCGTCATAGCAGTTCCATATCTGACAGCACTTAACATGGCTGCAATGCTTAATTAACACTAACACTTTAAATAAAACGAAAGCAACTTTTAAAAACTGACATAAAAATAAAATACTAAACACACACACACACACACACACACACACACACACACACACACACACACACATACACACCGTCCAGTCGATGAGATTCAGGTAAATAAGTTTTCTAATTTCTTTGTAGTTGTAACGGTTTTGTGTAGGACCATCTACATTTTTTGTAACCACTGCTAACCTCAGTCGTTGCAAATGATTGACACAAGACAGAGCAGATGATAGTCCTCAGGTTTGACATAAGATTTTTAATCCTAGATGTATATATTAACGAAGACTGGACAGTTTCAAACATCATTTTGACTTTACTTCAAACATCTCAATTCATGCCAGGGATTACTACCACCTTGACCGAGAAGAAAAAAAAGAACAAACTGTGCAATTTCGTGAAGATGAATATTCTCTTATTCAAAAATTTTAAAGAAAAAAATTCAATTTTATTTTTAATAAATAGCAATATTCATTAAAAACAATTTCACACTCATCTGGTCTTTCTAACTGTTAAATCTTAAATTATTATCGAGTATTTCAAACAATAAATTATGTTTTATTAAATTCATATATACTTATATTCATTTTATCTTGTTTATAATTTCATTTTATGCTAGGCTCCATTTCTATATATTTTTTATTAAATTCATACATACTTATATTCATTTTATCTTGTTTATAATTTCATTTTATGCTAGGCTCCATTTCTATATATTTTTTATAAAATTCATATATAATTATATTCATTTTATCTTGTTTATAATTTCATTTTATGCTAGGCTCTATTTCTATATATTTTTTATTAAATTCATATATACTTATATTCATTTTATCTTGTTTATAATTTCATTTTATGCTAGGCTCCATTTCTATATATTTTTTATAAAATTCATATATAATTATATTCACTTTATTTTGTTTATAATTTCATTTTATGCTAGGCTCCATTTCTATATATTTTTTATTAAATTCATATATACTTATATTCATTTTATCTTTTTTTTTTTTTTTACACAGTGATCACCACTTATCAAGGCCCGGAAGCCACTCAGGGATAAGGGTTATTGCAAGTACATTACGTTAGTGAGATTTGCTGAAGTGTTTACTTAAGGGGGCGGTTCATTAGGAATTTGTTAACATTGGACTTGAAGACATCCAAGTTGTAGTCCGGAGGGAAGCAGGCAGACGGAACAGAGTTCCACAGGCGTGCAGTTCTAAGAAAGAAGCTTTGTTCATGGAATCCGCGTTTTGATTTAGGCACAGATATAGAGTGGAGGAAATTTTTCACAGCGGATTCAGCTAGACGGGTGTTTTTCGTGAAAGATTGGTGAGAGGGGACCAGAGATTGGAGTTCAGACGAGCATCTGCCATGGAAATAACGATAAAGCAAGGATAGGCTTGCAACGTCTCTTCTGTGGGAGAGAGGTTGCAGGGTAGAGAAAAGGGCATCCCCCACTAAGTCACGAAGTCTATTTTGTACTCTGTCAAGGCAGGATAGGCTGTTTTTAGCAGCTCCTGCCCAGATATGGCAACAATATTCCATCCTTGGACGTACTTGGCTTTTATATAGATAGAGAATTGCATCAGTAGTGAGATATCTCCTGGAGCGGTAGAAGGATCCCACCATCTTTCCAGCGACCTTGGCAACAGACTTGATGTACGTGTTCCATTTCAGATCAGGAGTAAAGGTCAAACCCAGAAGCTTGCCAAAACACGGGGCCTCACCCAGACGAGAGCCATCCATCACAATTGATGCCAGCTGGGGATCAGAGCGTTGATGATGTAAGGATAGGAGTTTGGTTTTGGATGCATTAAAGGTAACCAGCCACATCTTCCCCCACTGAACCACGCGCTCGAGATCAGAGGAGAGGGAATCAGAGAGAACTTTGTCATTTACAGCCTTTGATGTGTTGCCGTAGATGGTCGTGTCATCAGCATAGATGTCAACGAATGATTTAAGTATGTGTTTAGGGAGGTCATTGATGTAGATCAGGAAGAGAGTTGGGCCCAGGATTGACCCCTGAGGGACTCCAGCATTTATATTGCAGGCCTCCGATTTTTGTCCATCTACCAATACTCTTATGAGCCTATCGGAGAGAAAAGATTTAATGATTGAGAAAACATTTCCAGTTATACCGTAGCTGGAAATCTTGTGAAGTAGACCTTTATGCCATACCTTGTCGAAGGCCTTTGATATGTCAAGAGCAATTGCCCTAGAAAGGAAGCCTTTGTCAAGAGATTAACTAATCCTGTGGGATATAACCGTCAGCAAATCTGCGGTAGATCTTGCAGAGCGGAAACCATATTGTGTGTCACTAAGAAGGTTATTCCTGCTGAGGTGGTTGACTATTTCTCTATTTAATATGGATTCCAGCAACTTACTCATAACACACAGGAGACTTATAGGTCTGTATTGAGAGGGAGATGACTTATCACCTGAATTCTTAAATACAGGGAAAACTGATGAGGTCTTCCATGGAGTCGGAAAGCACTTCTCCTTAAGGCAGCGCTTAAATAGTTTTGTAAGTATGGGAGCAAGTTCTGGTTGAAGCTTTTTTAACACTATAATTGGGATGCCATCAGGGCCAGTTGCTTTACTGGAATCTAGGTTCTTTATTAGCTTGGCGACCTCATGCACGGATATTTGTATGTTACCTAGCTTGTTCTGTGTTATAGGAGGAAATTTGGGGAGTTGATGGCCTTCGTCGCATAGAGTAGAATTAGCTGCAAAGTTCTTTGCAAATAGTTTGGCCTTGTCTGACGCTGACGAGATGACCTCTGGTCCATTGATAATGGTTGGGATAGAACGCACACTTCTGTTCAGGATCCTATTTGTTATTTGCCAAAACTGGTGGGATCCAAGCCGCTGATCAGCTACCTTGGATTTAACAGACTGGGCATATAACTCTCTTGCATTTTTTATTACTCTTTTACAGTGGTTGCTGGCAGACCTGAAAGCAGCTTTGTTTATAATTTCATTTTGTACTAGGCTCCATTTCTATATGTTGAGCTTCTTATACAAGGTTGTCCACTTAAAAGTAACCCAGAAAATGTAGTAGAGAGAAGTAACATTTTTTATTCTTTAAATTACCTGTAGCATTGTTTAAATTACCATTAGTGTTATTGTTATACCGGCCTTCCTTGAACAGAGGAATTTACACCAATTAGCACTATAAATAACGCTAGTAATTCCAACACCGGTGAGAGAGATGCGACTGCACTTCAACTGCTAGCCAAGTGCCCAGCAGATATACACACTTTCCTATCTTTGTACATTATTGTTAATACATTTGTTCCTTAATCGAACCTCGACTTGATTGTTCTTATTTTCACTGTTGTTCCACGATACAACAGTTATGAAAGATGCTGGAAGTACTCCCTGTTGACATCTATGTATTTCTGAGCACGTTTAACAACGTTTGCAGATACAGCCTGTAGATCTTCTCTGGTGATTCTCCTCGTAGCGTTGATAATGTTCTTCTTTAAATGATGTGAGGATTATTTGCATAAACCTTTTGTTTTAAAGTCCCCCCAATGATAAAAATCACATGATGACGAGTCCAGAGAACATTGTGGCCATAACCCTTTGCTTACTGTTCTCTCTTCCGTAAACATGTTATGAACTCGTGTAAGTGATCTGTGAGACGTGTATAATGTAGCGCCATCTTGTTAAAAAAAGAATTGCATTTTGTCTTGTGGTGTCAGTTGGTCCTTAAGAGAAAGATTAGAGAGATCAGGCTACTTTTAAGTGTATATTAATAAATTTCTATATAAAGAAGCTATCTATACTCTTTAAAACCATATGAAATGTACATTTATATCTCTATAACAGTGAAAGTGCCTGTCTGTCTGTCTGTCTGTCTGTCTGTCTGCGTCTATGTACATTTCGCTACACAATAACTCTGTCAATTTTCAGTCTAGAGACTCGAAATTTGATATACAGGGTACTCAGATTTGGGAAAATCTTTGTAATCAGTTTTCGACCAGAAATTTGGCTGTTAAGGGGTCAAAGTTCAACGATTTGACATTTGAGAACGCTACCAAACTCCTCCGCTAATTTTGGGTCTAAACACGTGAAATTTTAGATATAGGTTCCATAGACATGGATCTAATTTAATAACTTGATTTGACCCCAAAACAATAAATGTTAAGGGGCCATAACAGGGGTCAAAGTTTTAAAAAATTGGCCTGCTGCGGTCTCTACCAAATTACTCGGACAATTTCTGGTCTAAACATTTGAAATTTTACATAAAGGGTATTCAGAGAAAGGGCAAGCTTTTTCACCGGTTTGGGTCGAAAATTTGAGCTACAAATATCTAATTCCATGTATGTATGTATGTTTGCATGTCTACCTAAAACTTTCGACGGAGGCAACTGATTTTCAAGAGATCAGTATCTTTTTGAAGCTCGACCCAAAACAATAAATGTTAAGGGATCATAATTGGAGTCAAAGTTTTAAAATAATTGACCTTTAAGATCTCTACCAAATTACTCAACCAATTTGGTCTAAAACATTGAAATTTTACATAAAGTGTATTCAGAAATATGCCAAGCTTTTTAATCATTGTTTCGCTGAGAATTTGGCTTCCAAGTGGCCAAAGTTCAAACGATTTTACCTTTGCGGTCTCTAACAAACTATTCAGCTAATTTTGGGTCTAAACATTTGAAATTTTACATAAAAAGTATTCAGAAATGCAGCAAGCTTTGCTTTTTAATCAGTTTTTGGGCGAAACTTTGGCTGGCAAGAGGTCAAAGTTTATAGAGTTGACCTTTGCAGACTTTACCAAAGTCCTCCGCCAATTTTGGGTCTAGACCCTTAAAATTTTAGATGTAGGTTACTTGGACATGGGTTAAACATTTTAATTGAATTTGAGCCCAAAACAATAAATGTTAAGTGGTCAAAATTGGGGTGAAAATTAAAAAAATATTTGATGCCTACGGTCTCTACCAACTTTTATCTATGGTAGTTAAGGAAGTCTATTGTATGGAAAGGCATTACCGGACATATTCACACTTTTTAATACATACATATGCACATAAAGTTATGAACAGTACATAGGGCCCAGACAAAGCCGGGTGGAACTGCTAGTATGTCTATATTTATATGTTATATATATATATACATACACACACACACGTACATATGTGTATATATATATATATATATATATATATATATATATATATATATATATATATATATAAATGCCATTAAGCAGCCTCATTATAATTGAGGGAAATCAATAATTACATATTGATCATACTTTTTTTCTCATAGAAATCATCTATTGGTTCTGACAATTTATAATGATGCTCTCTGAAAGTAGAATAAAAGTGCTTGAATTAACACTACTTTCAAGGACAAAGACTTTCTAGGAAAGCAGTAAGTTCTTTGATAAACAGCCAGGTACGATTGTACTTAATTATAATTATAATAAATTATAAAACACGTTACAATTGCAGGTTTTCACCTGTGACAGCAAGAGCAGCAAGTCGAGGAAGGTTTGAGCCAGAACACAGAAGGAAATGGTGCAGCAACATGGTTGTAACTTTTTCTCCTTGGAATGCCTTAGACATCTTTAATTGCCATATGTAGAGACAACTAGAGGACGACGGATCCTGATACTGACAACCATGTTGGCACTGTCTCTAACATTAAAAATATATCAGGATTCAACAAGATTAGCTTGAAAAAGCTTACATCGATCAAGACGTTGTGAGATTAACACTCAAAATAAAAAAGAGAGGTCTAAAAAATCCCACGAATCAAATGACGTTTTACCCATTGTCTGCTGTTTAAAACTTCTCTTCCGCTATAGTATCACCTTTTCTAGGCAAAAAGGTTACACATTTGATGAGATCTGTTCCCAATACTGCGGATATGTTACAGCTAGATATGGAAAGGCATGCATTGTATGATGGGGTATGAAAGTGGTCCATCCATAAAAGACGTGACTCACCGACACTGAGCAGGGGACTCTCTTAGTGTTTCTGTGTCATTTACCCCTTTAATGGTCTTCAAATTAAAAAAGGATGATTTCCTTGTTAATTAACAAAGTAAACAATTGTTCATCAACTTACTGGGAAAGAGTTTGAAGGAAGCAGGTTGTGAAGTAGTCCATGCATCTGGAGACGCTGACGTATTGATTGTGAAGACTGCTCTAGGACTGGCACAGACAGGACAAACCATTTTGATAACAGATGACACTGATCTAGTGGTCTTTCTATGTTGTCATGCCAATAGAGATAATGGTTACAACATCTTTTTCATACCATAACCAAAGGCTAGTGCAAAAAGTATGAAAGTTTGGAACATCAAAGAAATGAGGACATTTTTGAGAGATGTAGTCTGTTCCAACATTCTTTTACTCCATGCACTACTGTGTTGTGATTCTACATCCAGTGTTCATGGAATTGGAAAGGCAATGTCCCTTTGAAAGGTGATGAATGATAGAAACATCCTCAAACTAGCAAAAGTGCTTGACAAGTAGTGCAGAAGAGGTTATTGAAGCTGGAGGGAAGGCTATAGTGCCTGTACAATGATAATAATGGGGAAAACATCAATCATCTCTGACTGAGCCGCTTTAAGGGAAAGGTTGCAAAAAGCTCAAAGTATGTTGAGGCCATTGACACCAACGAGAGCAGCTATGAAATTCCACAGCCTTCGAGTTTACTTCCAAATTCAGGGATGGAAAGGTAGATACCAGCTAAGACATGGTGAGTGATGATGGAAACTTTCAAGATGGTAAATTACAACCTATCAAGGCTGACTTGCCACTGCTCCTGCATATTTGTTGAATATAATTAGGTGTAACTGTACTTCAGGGTGTACTACAGCAAGATGTAGTTGCAGGAAACATGGCATTCACTGTTCAAACTTGTGTGGTAATTGCAAAGTTACTTTTGACTAGTTCTAGACAAAAAATGTTTTTTGATCTGTTCATGAACTTGTTCCGTGGTGGCTATGCAAGAGCCTTGCCTAATCATCCGATCAACTGACCATTCCTTTACTGTAAATTGTACTTATTTTGTATCTATTTTTTATGAAATATCAGGAATTAATGTGAAAAGTGTTGCCTTGGAAAAGGCTACTTAGTCCGTTTTTGTACTTTTTATATCTATATTTGTATAAGAAATTAAACAAAAAAAGCAAACAATGGCAGGGGCTAATCATTTTATGGTATTAGTTTATTATTAAGCATATAGCTATCTATCATTACAATGTAAAACATTAAGAAAGTGTCAAGTTGGCTTGGGGTGGGCCCCATGTGGGTTTTTATGCAAAGCATATTGTTGGATTTTAAAGATGGCAACCGTTGAACCCTTTCGGTAATGTTTAATTGTAGTAAACTTTTTATCTGAAAAAGAAGTTAGTCATGCCCAATATACAAGTTAAAAACCTTTGTTAGCAATTTGTTTGAGGTTCAGTCAAATTTTGACTGGACTATTGTATTCTGAACAGAAACTCATATATATATATATATATATATATATATATATACATATATATATATATATATATATATATATACATATATATATATATATATATATATATATATATATATATATATATATATATATATATAGTGATCATTTCCAAGCCAAATATATATTCATTTTTACTTACATAATATTTTATTGTGTCTTACACGTGTTTCACTGAGTGATGAAAAACACCAAAGAACTCATCAGAGATAGTTTTGTGAAAGTTTGGCAAATAGGGATCATAGATTAAAGTTCAGTCGAGAAGTTATTATGAAAAGACAGGCTTGCGATGTCTCTTCTGTGGGAAAGAGGTTGCAGGGAAGAAAAAAGAGCATCACCTACTAGGTTTTGAAGGCGGTTTTGTACTCTATCAAGGCAGGATAGGATGCATAGAGCATCTCCTGCCTAGATGTAAAAACAGTACTCCATTTTAGGGTGAATCTAGCTCTTACACAAACAAAGGACTGCATCGGCAGTGAGATACTTACTGGAGCAGTAGAGTCATCCAACCATTTTTCCAGCGATCTTGGCAACAGATTTTATGTATGTGTTCCATTTTAGATCAGGAGTGAAGGTTAGTTCCAGAAGCTTGTTAAGACATGGTGCTTCCCCAAGGCGACAGCCGATGTTTTCAATTGGGGCATGGTGAGATCAGAGCGATTATGATGAAAGGCGAGAATGCGTCTGTGTGTCATAGATAAATGTGTCATATATGTGGCTTTTACATAGAGAGAGCATACGATCTGAATATACTGAAGCGCCATAATTCTTTTCATTGTTTCTTGAAAGGATCCAACACATTTTCATAGAGTCTTTATCAATTCAATTTCTATGAAATGAGATCGATTTTGAAATTGAAAAAAAAAATTCATTTCAAAAGAACCTAATTCATTTCCTTTTGTGATTTGTAAGCAAACCAGAAAACTGCAAGTTAATTGCAGAATCAATAATTGCAAAACAAATTGAAGAAAATTATTATCAGCAATTTCTTTTTGATCGCAGCCCTGAACAGAAAGAAACCGTTGGCCAAGTGTTGGTTAAAGAAAAAAAAAAATTAGCCTGCTTTTTGACAACACAGGAATTAAAGAAAAAAAAAACATAAATGGAAAATGAACACACATCGAACAGAATCGGTAATTAAATGATCAAAGGTGAAAGAGCATCAGTATAAAAAATGGAATAAAAATTACTCCATAAATAAAACAATGTTATTACATCTTTTTTATTTTTTATTTTTTGAAAGAATTAGGCTACACAACACAATAGTGGACTCAGTACATGAAATGAAATTGATGAACGTTTCTTTGTACTTGCTGATCTCAGTGCAAAGCTTCTTGAAGAATACTTTTCCAGTCCCAACGTTTCAATATTTATTTTTTATTGTGTGGTATCAGTTGAAGCAGAGGCAGTGAAACTTTGCTCAGACCAACCAATTGTTCATCATCTTCAATGGAGAGGTGACGCTGACTCAGTAGTTAATGACACGGTCTGACAACTTGGGTGTTCCAAGTTCAAATCTAATCACAAAAATAATTTCACTTAAGGATGTTGGCAACCTTCAGGTAAGTACCTGGTGTCATTTTAGAAATAATTCTAACAAGAAAGATGTCGGGGAAATGAATGCCAACAAAAAGTTACCTGATTCATTTGAAATAAATTGATGATGCTCAGCAAACAACCTTAGAAAAGTGCCTAAATTAACAAGATTAGATAGAATACTCTATAGATCGAAATTTGTGATATTTTTGTTTACGGATCTCCCTCCATACCGAGAATGAAGCTACTTGATGTAAGGAGCTAACAACAGAAACGAAAAATGATCAAGTTGCATAGGCAAAAAGAAGGTAGAATTGTCCTGTTCTCACCAGGTTTATGGTCCTGGATATGACTTTAAACTATATCCGATGTTGAGGCTCAGCTTGCGGGCTTTGAGGAGTGTAGAGTCACTCTTTAATTGCCATTGCTCCCAGGTCCATTCTGACCCGGAGTGGTAGTACCTGCTAGGGTCCCGACTTGAAAAAAATATATATTCTATTAAAAAAACTTTTCTTCAAAATAACTGGATTCAGTATTAAATAACCTGAAAAGGGTTGATATGCCGTAAAACAAAAACAACCAACCAACCAACCAGGTTTATGATATGGCACACCTAACAAAAACTGATGTTTTATCATTGAATATTTAACCCTCCACATGACGATTCTTCTTGTGACTCGAAACTCCTAATAAAACCTGATATTTAATCCTTGAGTGTATTAAACCTTTGTACAGAAATCAATATACTTTATTTCTGCACATATCCTCATAAACACAACCAATCAGATCTAATTAAAGCGTTTTACCAACAGCAGTCATCAGTGCACTATAAAATTACTGTCTTTCACTCTGGGCTCATTCATGGGGGGGGGCTTTATGTCTACCTGCTGCAGTCCTCATCTTGCCACATGAACCTTTGTCAGACATTATGCCACATTTTTTCCCACTATGAATACGATAATATAGCAGCAGAAGCAATCAAACAGTTCTTCTTATTACAAGCAACAAGCATATGTTCTGCCATAATACAATATGAACTCGAAATCCCCAGGTGATAAGCCCTTGTAAAAAGTGTTTCTCCGGCATGGTGTTAGGCATAAACAATGGCTTGTAGAGAAGATGACAGATCGCCTAAACTTAACTCAATACGGTTTTGAACATCTACATAAACTCAACTAAGAATAAGTGACACCATCGAGCCACTGACTTTATATTATAATGGTTGTAACAAGAAGTCAGACTCAGCAATCGTCAAAGATTACCTACACTCTGTCAAAAACGCAATAAGCAAACTTTTTTAAACAATCACTCAGCTTTAAAATTTCTTCCGGAGCGAAACTTTTATATCTGAATATCGTAAACTATCCTTTGACGTTTTGAATTCAAGGATGCTTCTGAGTTTATATTTTTATTGTTTGACTGTGGACTTCAGTATTCATACAGGCCATTTGATATATTTATCAAGGTCATTTTTTTTTTTTTACTGAATTTCTACTTTTGATATTTCAAATTATTATATATCCATATGATGTTCTTGGAAAACAGCAACCAGCATATCCAAACCACATCACAGAAATAGTTTCAGAATTATCAATGTTTTCATGGCATAACTTTGGGAATACTTCATACAATATGGAGAAGTAAAACCCAAATAAGATTCTGGCCTATCTTTATAATTAAATAATAATTATTCTTTTTATTCTCTTATGCCTACATACACTAGTGTGTCATGCTT
The DNA here is from genome assembly GCF_053919585.1 of Euprymna scolopes. Taxonomy (NCBI): domain Eukaryota; kingdom Metazoa; phylum Mollusca; class Cephalopoda; order Sepiida; family Sepiolidae; genus Euprymna; species Euprymna scolopes. The sequence continues at coordinate 92,959,701 of NC_136486.1, read as the reverse complement.
ACGCAATCATCCGTGTAGGAGGTGACAATTCCTGCCTGTTGTAAGATTTGGACCAAGCCACAAAGTCACCTTTGCTAATCCTTTACTTCCAGGCCACCAAATAATTGCCACAGGAATTAGGGGAATTAGCAACTAATAAATGTACAATTCGAGCGCAGATATTTGACAATCTAGAGTGTTCGAACGAGTGGAATTCGTGAAGTTTCATGACTGCCTCTTAGTTTATATTTCGCAGACAGTGCCCATCATTATTTTTATTCTGAAAAGGACTTGATAATTATAATTAAACAATAATTATTCTTTTTATTCTTTCTTCTTCTTTTTTATATATTATTTTTTTGTGTTTTTATATATAAATATATATAGTTAGATGTGTGTATATGTTTATATATATTTGTATATATAGAAATCATTCTTAAATTAATTAACTGATCATTATAAATATTGGGGTACAGCCTCTAGTCATTAGGGGTTGTTTAGTGGGATATGTTCAGGTTATTTTTTTTCATGAAAAAAGTTAAAAGGGGGTCAAAGCACTTCATATAAATTTAGGTAACTCAGGTATTTGATAAATTTTAACAATGGGTATTTGAAATCAATTAATGAATATTCCCCCCAAATTTCAGTTTATTTGGGACATTTTAAAGGGGTTTTTCAAGGACATTATTGGGACACAATATCCTGTTTGAATATTTCAAATTTAAATTCAGGGGATCCTGCTTAATTAATGACTATGGATCAAATTTAATATAATTGTGAATTTCAGATATGGCTTCCACTCCGTCTTATCTCCTTTGCAAAACTAAATATAATCTTTATTTTAATTGCATACACCTAGAAGCTGTGTTCCACGATTCATAATGATTATTAAATTAGATTAGGAGTTAATCCTGTACATTTTTTTTTTACAAGGGAGTCACCACTTATCAAGGCCTGGGGGATTAATGGATGTAAGGTGGTCAGTGAGGCAACAGTGTAATGATCAGTCATGATGAAAATTTGGTAAAATTTGATTGATAGACCAGAACTTGTTTGTATTAGACTTTTGAAACGACAATGTTATAGTCAGCTGGAATGCAAGCTCGCAGTACAGAGTTCCACAGATGGGCAGTTCTAGGAAATAAACTTTGTTTATGGAATTTGCGTTTGCAAATATATAAATATATACACATACTAAACTTTATATGGATATCTGTTTTTCCATATGTCATGCAATCTATTACATAAAGTCCGTGTTTTCCTAACAGCAATGAATAAGGTTTAAATTAGCATATGCAAACGCCATTAATCCTGATGTGCTTTAATATTATTTATATCCGGTCATGTATTTATGGACAGAACGGGCGTTTTATCAGATGAAAACACTTCGATTCCGGCACATGAACAAGGCAAAAAAACAACAAAACTTGTTTTCGTTTTCAATCAGAGCAATTTCCTCTTTATTGGGATAATCATAAAACATGTTCATAATAAGCATTGTGTGTGATGAGACCAAAAGATATTTGGGTGGAGATTAAAAATATCCGGAATTCAAATATAATCAATAAATAAAGGTTATTAAAACAATAAAATCTAAAGCGAATCAATGATCAAAGTGTAATAATGTTTATCGCATTATGATATTCTTAGAAGTAAAATTATTTTGTAAAATTTATCTCTGAGATGAGATTCTTTGTAGTTGACAGATCAAGCATATTAGCAGTAAATATAATAATAGCACGTTCGAGTTCAAATTATAATTATGTATTCAGTGGTTCGCATTATTTGGATGATTCAGACTACTGTTTTTATCTTGAATCTTATTTTTACACCATTTCGGCCGATGTAATCTCCGACCTTCTTCAGGTGTATATTATCAAACTCTGAAGTCTTTCTGTCAAATTCAGAAATCTGCACGGAATTTCTAATGGAACCCTTTATTTAATCCATAAGAGTAGCATGCTCATAATCCATCAGCCATGATCAGGTAGAAATGTTAAATAATTCATAATTGTATTCTGAGTATCGCTCGTCCTGAGAATTAAACCTTCAATCACCAGAATAGTATCACTCACAAATGGTCGGGCAATTTTAGCGCAAGTTTTTGGAGCTTTAAACATATTCTTGTTCTTAGGTGAACAAGCATACTATTTATCACTAGAAATCACTGCTTATTATCACAAAGAGAGAATGCTACCCTCGTGGATGAAGTAAATAAAAGGTTCTATTTGAAATTCTGTACAGATTCCCAAATTCAACATAAAGATTTCCAAGTTCAATAGAAAGATTTCCACGTTCAAAAAGATATACCTGAAAAAGGTAGGATTGTCAATATTTATTCAAGATAGATGCAGCCAATTTCCAACTTTTGCATTTTGGATAAGTTACTTGAATATGGCAGATTTGTTTTTAAATTTTATTCATGCTACACGAACAGGAGATTGGGCCCTTCAGCTTAAATCAGCAGCAGAAATGATCCCCTGGTATTTTGCATTTGACCATTTGAACTACGCTAGATATCTTCCTGTTTATATTTATGAGATGCTTGCTGTTCCTGATACACATCCTTCAATAACAAAGCATCTTGCTGCTGGGAATTTTGTAGTTCAGTACCCAGTACCTCTTTAGTCAGACGGCAATGGACCAAACAATTGAACAAACCATGAATAGAGCTGAGCAGATTGGATTTTCACTTAGTTCTAATGCGGTTCATCGTTGGGTTTTATCTTTCAATCAACGTGCTTAAATCTCTAAAAACTGTACTAAAATGGCTGAAAAAGGAGAGAGCTGCCATAATAAAACAGACCTGAGTAGTTCTCCATATCAAAAGGATGAAGCAGATATTCAGAGTGTTATGCAGACAATTGAGTCTATGAAAATTCCATTTTCATATCATGAAAAACGAATTAATTAACATTCCATCAGGCCAAGTAGCAGATACTTTGAATGGGCCAACACCTGAATCCCTGACAAATGAAGGACTAGAACCGAGAAAACGCGTTCATCCAGAAACTGACTCTGATGCAGAACAGCTTGCTCCTCTGACAAAGAAACATTTCAAAGTGAGGTATTTTAGAGCCCACAGACAGACTCGCAGTGACGAGCCTTCCTGTTTGAGTACTCCGATCCTGAATCATGGACTGCTGAGGCGGCCACTGTGAGCTCATAGAGAGCCTGGACATTTAAGGGACTTTCTTCTCTATCAGTGAGAAATTTGGTGGGGGAGAATGTTGTGAATATCGATTATCTCCTCTTTGATAACGCGAGCTATAAAAGCTGTACATTTCTGCTTACCAAGTAGATAAATAGTAAGATTCTTAATTGAATAAAAGATAATGTCCTGTTTTACTTACACATGCATCAACTGCTTTCTCTTCCATCAAGACTCCAGATGCGAATGTTTTTCTTTTTTGCTCAACAAAATGATTTAAACTCTGATTTATAAATGGCAACTAATACCAGCCGATCATCTCGTTTTATCTCTGTTAAATCAATTGCAAAGAAATGCGGACCTGTTATTTCAAGTGGCTTACTTTCTTTACATGCATTCACTGAAAGGGAAAGGGGGAAATAAAACCATTTGAATTGATGAAAGAAACAGACGAATTTCTTCAAACTTTCAAAGTGTTAGGCTGCAACTGGTATTTGACTGACAATTTGTTCCAGCAACTAGAAAAAAATGCATGCTCGCTGTTTGGACAGAGAAATGTTTCTTCTGTAAAAACTGCCCGTTTTAATATTTTTAACATAACTGGAAATTTTGATAATACTTTTTCACAATAGTTTACGATTACATGCAGAATAACAAATTATCAGGCTGCTATTTGGCGGCAATGTCTTTGCATTAATATTAATGCTTTTTCTCAAACAAACTATGACTGGAAATGTGAAGATAAAGCACTAGTTGTTCATTGGAACAGCCTTCCAAAAACTCCATCAACATTAATCAACTTAGTAAAATGTAACTGTAAGAAGAACAGCCGTGACTCCAGGCATTATTTTTGTGCTCGCCAAACACTGCCTTGTACCGACCTTTGTCAGTATGTAAATTGTTTTAATGTAGTTAGAAAAAATAATCATATGCTGCAGTTCAATGAGATAGAAGATTCTAACTCCTTAGATGGCAAATAAGATGAGCTCTCAGGATAAGAGAACAATCAATTATTTTTCCATTCCTTTTCTAGATGCATTACTTCATAACAATTTTTCAACATAACTGAAAAAGTTCTTATTAATATATTCTTATATATATATATAGTCAAAGTTAGTCAAAGCATTAAGATTTGTATATCAGTCAATGTGCATGTGTGACAAAATTACATCAAAAGATAAATGGTCGTCCAAAATGAAGAAAAGTCATTCAATCACCAGAAATATTTGAAAACAGTTTTCCATCTACGATTTTTGAAAGGCACAAGCTTTAGAAACTTATATAAATGCTTTTCATGTGTTTTATCAAATTAATGTAAATTTCAGTGTTTTATGAGGACATTTTCAATTTGAGAAACTGATACCACAATAGAAAGTAACGTTTTCGTTGATATGGCTTTACACAAGTTATTTTATTTGCTAAAAATTTCCTAACTTAATAAATAAAGACATCATATAAGAGAATAGACATATCAACTTTAATGTGATAAACAACTTATTTAGATTTCACTTTACATAAAGCTAACCATGAAAATGGACTTTTTCCATAAATAACACACCGTGTATTATCCCCCTTTTTCTGAAACAGTGCACACATTTTGCCTGGAGATCTCTTCAGATTTGAAATCAGCACAAAAATACTCCTAGAAACACTTGAAATTTTCCATATGAATAAAATGTCCACCAACTCAAAAACTAAGCCCATTTTTAGCCTCTGGCTAAATGCAAATGAGCGCGTGTTACAATGGTAACACGCACTCAGTTGTTACAATGGTTACAATGGCTAGTTACCTTTAATGTTTCTAAACCTAAGCTTCTATCTTTTTATCACTAGCGCTTTGATCCACGCTTGGCTCCAATTGAAATGAATAGCTCTCGTCTCGAGGAAGCACCCTACTTTGACAAGCTCCTGTGACTTCACTCCTGGATGAAATGAAAGGCTTACATCAGATTTGTTTCTTGGAAAATGGTTAATTCCTTCTTCAGAGAGTATCTTACTCCCGACGTAATCCTCTACTTGTACAAGAACCAAATATAACCGAAGATTAAGTAATGTTGCCATGACAGGGTACAAAATCGGCTTCGAAATCTAGTGAATGGTGTCCTTTCTTCTCCTTACTACCTCTTTGACACAGAAGAGAAGTTGTGTGTTTATCTCTTGTCTATCTTCATTTTCATGCTGCTCAACTCAGTTTCAATCTCCCTCTTGAAAAATTTTCACAACAAACACTTATCTAGCTACAACCACTAAAAATCAATATTCCTTAACCTCTATCTGTACCTAAACTAAACGAAACTTCCATGAGCAAAGTTTGTATCCTGGAACTACCCATCTGTGAAACACAATACCATGGGGCTGCCTCCTAACTGATTACAATATGGTCGTTTTCAAATTCAATGCAAACAAATTCTTTTTGAGCCGTCCTCTTGAATAATCAAATCCTACCGAATTTCATCTATTACTGATCATCACTGTGATGTCAAGTCATTATCCTTAAATGGACCCTGACCCTTGATAAGCGGTAACCTATAGAAAAAAAATATTTTTAAATAAAATATGCTTAGAATTTATTTAAATGTCCTGCATACAGCAAGGAACGCTTCATAGAAGATCTTCCCATGAGGGTTATTCTAAAAGTAAAGCCTTCTATTTTTTTAAGTTGAAGAGCTACAAAAACGGGAGTTACACTATTAAAATTGGTGACCTTTGTGCTCCAGAATATATTTTTCTACATAGACACCACCATTCTTAACGCACTTTTGCCAGGAATTCAGTAACACATCTCTGCTTCTGACACACGTTCATGACAGTGGTTGCTTTCTAAGAGTCTCAAACTGTCAATATCTGCAACAGAGAGATCAAACTTTCTGGTCATGAATGCATCAGTACATGCATCATAACAATGCAATTTTCAGTCCCCTCTGATCCATTAGGGGCGGAAAAAAATATAGGAGGAATTACTTTTGGAACGGCTCCTTTAGAAGTTTGCTCTGGAATCAATAATTTATTTAGTTGCTTTATGTCACAAAGTCACTGAGTAGAAAACAGGCTTGCCTTTTTTCTGTTGTTCTTGGTCTTCGGGCCGGATCAAAGTGTAGTATCTGTTCTGCAGATGCTTCGCTTAAGATAATTTGTACCAGTAAATGGAGGGGAAACCCTCTATATTGGACCAATTATTATTTTTGGTAACCAGAGTGCCCCCTTTTTGCCTACTTTTAGGGGAGCTGGTTTTTACCCCACATTAAAAACGGCCTTGTGCCTAATTTGCTTTGGTGGGGAAGCAAATAAATACAATAATGGGCTATTGTGAATCATAGAGTTTTGCAGCATGATATTTGTTTATATTGCATTTAAACTTTTGCATCTTAGTATGCTACAAACAGTATTAAATATATCTTGGCAAAATCATCCCACGAAGCAGCAACTTTATGGCAACCTACCTGCCATATCTAATATCATCAGAGAAAGACGCTTACGATTTGCTGGTCATTGTCTGAGAAGCAAGCATGAATCGGTGAGTGATGTATTGCTATGGACTCTATGACATGGATGCGCAAGCAAAGGACAACTTAGATCCACGTACATCCAGCAAATAGCACACAACGCCAACTGTGAACCTAAAGATCTGAGGCAGCTGATGGAATACAGGAAACTCTGGAGAGGAAGAGTCACATTGGTCCAGGCAAGACGCTCGTCATGAAGATGATGATGATGATGATGATGATGATGATGATGATGATGATAGTCAAGGAAACGGTAAAGAAATTCCAATGATTTGTAGTGTGAGGAAAGAAGCTACTGAAGTAGAAAGTCATTCGATATCTGAGAACCTCAACACTGAAAGGGTGAGATCTTCATGACTGATCGACTGATCAGGAGTATTTATGTGGAGGGGCACAAGTGTATCATATTCATCAGAACACATTCCATTAAATGCAAACAAATTCTTGTTGCGCTGCCTTCTTAAATAGTCAAATCTGCCCAATCACCAGCACTGTCACCAATCATCACAGTGTTATCTCATCATTTTCAAGACACTAATTTAATCCGTATCCTCGAGTGGCCTTTGGATTTCGATAAACTACAATTGTAAAAAATAGCTATCAATTTATCTACTGGTACATAGGCAAAGTCACTTTATAATTTCTCATCCTTTTTCCTTTCTATTCTTGAGCATTTTGTTAATACCTCACAATGTAACATTACATTTGGTACATTTTTAACTCTTAAATGCATTTAAGTTAATGGCCAAACATTCACGAGAAGCACTCGTTTTCTGAAAACACTATTAATAATTTCCCCCACCTTTTTATCTGTGCCTAAACCTAAACATAGATTCCATGAACAAAGATTCTTTCTTAGAACTGCATACCTGTGGAACTCTCTTCCGTTTACCTGCTTTCCAGCTGACTACAATGTGGCCGTCTTCAAGTCCAATGCAAACAAGTTCTTGATGAGCCGTTCCCCTTAAGTAATCCAATTTTACCAAATTTACACTTCTAACGATTACTATGATATTGTTCTTTTGACCACTGTACACGTATTAACCCTTATCCTCGAGTGGCCTCTGGGCCTTGATAAGTGGTGATTCCCTTGTAAAAAAAATGAATTTTCATGGATGTATAACTTAGTTACAGGGATAAATCATTGTTGACGATGTTAGCCTCAATATAACCTCTAAGACTTTTTATACTTCCTATACTTACGGGAAATTCAATCGCTTAAATAGCTTTTAGTTCTACTCCACCTCCCCCAAAATTTCCTATTAGATTTTTAACGTTTCCCTAACTGATTATCTTGCCCATTTATTGCATCAAAAATGCGTGAAACCATAGTTTTCCAGCAACAGTCATGGAAAATAATGTAAAGTTGGTCTGAATCAACGACAGTGTTAATGTTGGTGCTAGAACCAAAACTAGTACAATCTCAGGCAAAATGCTTCGTTGAATTATATTTAAACAACGCTTTATCTTACTTGTCTATAAGATTCTTTTTACTTCTACTGTAAGCGTTTCATTTTCTGCTACTTCTGTGCTTGTTTAAATTTACTGTTTTATCTTCATCTTTGATGGCGGCAACAGTTTTGTATTCCATTGCGGAAATATCAGAAAACATTTTTGCATCACATGTCAAGCTTGCACATGCAATACTTGCTAACTATTGTCTTCTTTCGATATATTTGCTGCATTTAAAACGAATAAACGTCTAGGTAATTTCAAATTTCCATAATTTCTTATACAGAAATTCATAAAAAGTAATTTATCTTTACTCCATCTGCCCTTTTGTAAGAATAAAATTCTATGAATGACACAGATATCGTCTGGTGAATAAATTTTGTCTAATTTGTCCGTCATTGTTTTAATTTGTTCTGTTTGCTCAATATCTGTTATCACCAAATGTCGACACCTTCCTGTATATTTTAAAATACCGCTGGGTCTTCTTTTTCATAAGGTAAATCCGTGATTATAGATTATATGCTTCCATTCAGCATATAATTGTTCACATTGCAAAATGGGTGGCTGTTTCATAAAGGAAGCCATTTTTCTTTCAAATGTGTTTCAACGTGAGTTTAATGACAATAATTTCTTATCAAACAAAAGAAGACATTTTTTTTCTACCAATGTTAGTTTGCTACAGTAACGAATACAACACATGCTTATTTCGACGCCATGCTTTTTTTTCAACAGAGACATATTTTCAAAACAAGGTTGGTTGGTTGTTTTTGTATTACAGCATATCAACCCTTTTCGGGTTATTTAATGCCGAATCCAAAGATTTTGAAGAACAATTTTTTTAATAGAATATATTTGTTGTTTTCACGTCGGTTTCTATTTAACCCATAGTTGGGACCCTAACAGGTACTACCACTCCGGGTCAGAGTGGACCTGGGAGCAATGGTAATTAAAGGGTGGCTCCACACTCCCCAAAGCCCACAAGTTGGGGCCTCACCACTGGATATAGTTTAAGGTCATATACAGGACCCCCATTGAGGGACTTTTACCCTCTGCAGGGGGGCAGTCGGCATATTCTAATGCCCCACCGACAGGGTCGCTCAAAACAAGGAATACAACTCTATAAATATTTATATACAATTCTACTAAGTTAGAAAAGTCAAATTTCAACAAGAGAAACGTTCAACATGAGGAACGTTACTTTTGTGTAAGAAGGAATTGAGTAAGAATATTTATTTTATTTACATATGAGTAAATGAAAGAGGCATGGTGGTGAGTATGCATTAGTGTACCCAAGTTTTTAGTAAGAAAATGCATGTACAAACAGTGTGTACAGGTGGAACGATTAAATTGTCGTCATAGAAAAGACAACATAATTCCATTTCCGTTTAATTAAAACAAGTTTTCTTTTTTTGTTGCAGTTAATCTACTAGTTGGCCAGATGTGTACAAATCTCAAGAGCAATAGGGGCCTTCTATCATGTCTGAAAGTGACACAATGTTCAACGAGTGAGATCGGAGATGCACCACTATATAACGGGCCCATACGACACCCGCCGTACTAGGTGTCTCTAACCTTGTTGAACTGCACCCGCTATGACAGGTGCTCTTTCAATTGTATGTTATCACATCACAAGTTGGCCTATTGATCATCTTCACATTTTGTGTTTCCATGGGGGGGCGTTTCGCTTCTCAACCTAATCGACTCCTACCATGCGTATTCTCTAGGTTCATTAATCCTCCCACTGGTCCCTGCAGCTCGCTGCAAAATGAAGAGTCCTCACCACAAACAAATAGAACCTCGGTTTATGACTATGAAAACTATTTATTTTACTTCAAAATAGCTACTGTCTAAATTGAGGAGACTGTCTATAGCAGTGAACGATGTATGACTAGGCAAGTAAAGTCACAGATTTCCCATTAACACAGGCTAGTTAACATTATAACATCAGGCTCTGAGGGCCCCCAAGTCAGTAGTGCTTAATCAGCCCAGCCGTTCAGTATGCTGGCTACGACTCTAATAGTTTTAGAATTCCTTTTTCTGAATCCAACCCTTTTTCCTCACTTCTCTCTTGGAGAGTAGTTAAAAACATCCTTTCTCTCTTCCTCTCAGAGCCCCCCACCCCACCCCTTGTCTCAACAGATATTGTAAAGAATTTAAAGTTATCTAACAATACTAGCCTAGCTTCCCGTCAATATTTATGTCTATTAGTCTATCCACACTAGAACTATATTGTTGCTCAGAGAAAATCTTAGTATTCTTTAGAGTGTTAAACTATCCTTTTATTAACTGAAAGATTTCCACAAAAATGCAATAATTTTGCAGATCTGTTCATTCACGAGACTTCATGAAAACTGATACCACAGAGGCAATTTTTCAATTGCCGGGCATTTGTTATAGAGTTTGAATGAGAATATTTCTTGATAACTATAACAGGAATAAGATCTTCTCCATATGCTTTGAGATACAGAGGATTTTTATCATGTATAGGTTGATAACCTGGGTGCCCAGCGTTGCTTAGGTGTTCGGATGTGTGTGTGTTGAGCAAAAAAAAAAAAAAAATGAGGTAGGAAGCAGGCAGGCTCAAACCTGCACCACGAAGGAGGAAAAGAATGTGAAAAAAGTGACATCTTTGCTGTTGCATCCATCACCAAACCGGAAGTGGCGAATGTTTTAAATAAAGATTAGTCAATCGAAAAGAGTGGATGACTGTCGAAAATATCGGCGAAAAAAGCGACCCCTCCCTGTAGAAACGTGCCCAGTTGAGGATGAAGCCAATTTTTCAATATTCATCGTCCGAAGGGTCGAGCTTCAAAACGATATCAATCTCGTGAAAATCTGTCAAAAGTTTTGGGTAGACATACATCAGCCCATCAAATATGGTTTCAAGCCATAGAAAAAATTAGATTACATGAGTTCATCTAACTTATGAAGCGAGAAATTGTTTTCTCAGGGTATATTGTCTCCCTAGTTAGTATTAAAAGTAAGTTTTTAATGTAAAGAAAATCCAGTTCCGTAAAAAAGGAGAATTCTTGATTTAGATAAAATAAAAATTGTCACAATATTTTATTGTGTGTTGGAAGGATATGCTGATTTTATATATAATCATGTTTGATAAGAATGAACCAATCAGATTGCAGATCAGTTTTATAAAATGACTGAATTTTGTTGAATTCTTTTAGTATTATCAATCCTTTTTAAAATACGATGGCCACTACGTTTCTAGTGAAAAAAAAAAAAATAATAATTAAAAAAAAAAAGTTAAAAGCATTTAACCCCCACACCCACCATATCCCTTAAGTACCAGAACAATCCAGGTCTGCTAGCTACTCTCGGAAGAAAGGGTCGGTGCCTTCAGAGCTAAGTTAAAATCTTTATCCATAACTTCGGATTCCTGCTGCCATTTTTTCTACTTCATGAATGATTATGCACTCAAAAGTCTTAAATGATTTCTCCTTCACTGAGCAAGGACAGCCAAAATGCCAATGTTTACATGGGTGTTTATTTGTTTCATTGAGTAAATAAAAAATACTGGCGTCAACATACTCAGTTCAAGTTGATTTATTATATTTGGAGGTTAAGATTGAAAAACGACATTATTTTTGCAATAAATGTATATTCGAATTATTATCAATCTTTTATTTTTAACTGTTCACGGTTCTATGTCTCCCACTGGTGGCTAAACAAGAGTTGTATTAAACAACCTACAATCAATAATTTAAATCTAAATAATTATTCTAATTTAAAATCAAAAGAACTAGTCCTGTGATGTTTTTATATTTGCCTACAACACATCTAAGATTTCATTGCACAATTATGCATGTATATATCAGATCAGTGCAAATGTTTCACTGATTTGTAGAAAGGATTTTTAAAACATTGCAATTTATTTTTTGCATATTCTTATTACTTAAGCATATCACTTTTCCATTCAGATTATTAAAATATAATTAATATTTTTTCACTAATGTTGGCCCATAAACAACGTTCCTTAATTACGAGAAAGGGGGTCATCTTCCATCATGATAATGCTCATTCTTCTACAGTACCACTAACCAAAGATCTAGAAGAATTTTGTTGTAAAATCTTGCCCCTATCCTGTATTCTCTTGACTTAGATCTAAGGGTTTGTGATTATTTTATTATTTTGACTCAGCAGAGGCAACTGATCTAGTTAGTCCTTTTATTCTCTACAACCTAACAAAAATAACAGATAGCAAAAATGTAGGACATTATAGAGGTGATAGATTGCTAATTGTTAAAAACTCCGACGGTCCCAAATGTGAGAGAATTAAGAAGGCATTAAATAAATAAGATGAATAAAATTAACCTAAAAATTGAAATCAATTCTTATATTAAAACTGTAAACTTCCTCGGTGTCATCTTTAACTTCGCAAATGATACATATGAACTTTGTGCTCAGGATAGTACCAATTTTATATATACACCCATTATCTAATCACCCAAAACATAATATTAACCACATTTACAAATCTATTGAAAACCTCAAAATCATCGAAACTAGAAATCTTTAATAAACACAAACCTTTTTATGAGGCAATCCTAAAAGAAAGTGAATACATTAATACCATCACTAACTATATTGAACCAAATTCCCCTAACAAGGCCAGCAAAAAATAGAGATCTAGAAAAATTATATGGTTCGATCCCCCCTTTTAATAGAATTGTTGTGTAGTCGGGGTACATATCCCCCTTTTAGAATTGAATTGTTGTGTAGTCGGGGTACGATCCCCCTTTTAATAGAATTGTTGTGTAGTCGGGGTACATATATAACAGGGACTCAGAACAGAAGATGATAATTATATTTATATACTGTTTACATCATGACGACTGTGATCATAATTCTTTTATCATATTATAATTAATACGGAGCTGAGAAAGACATTCATGCAACAGTTCTTGCTAACACGGATAGGGGGAAGACACATTATTGATGATGGTGGGGACACATTACTTCGAAGGGAGTTATACAAAGTTTGTTTACAAGATGATGGACAAAACACATTTACATTTTTCCTTTTGGTGGAATGACGAGAGATGAAGACGAAAGTTTCCGAATATTAGATGATTCTTTATTCATACCAGCTGGTCGATTTATGATAGTCAGGGATTCAGGCCTTTACGACTACATGGTCTCTTCTCCCCCCGCCTCTCTCAGTCTGGTCGACTTGGATCTGTGACTGTGACTGTCTCTCACTGTAACTCTCTTTAACCTCGAACCCTCTCTCAATATATTGAGAATCTCCTTTCTTGATGACGTCAGAGGCATGCTTTGCCACGTGAAATTTATTCACGTGGATTTTATCTCTGTATGTCTTAACACACTTTGGGCAAATAAAGAAATCCCAATTTGAATTGTTCAATATCTAACCTATTTTTAATCATTATTTCTAAACTCATATTGTACATTCTTTTTACTGACATATTTAATATCCAGTTATTTCTAAAAGAATGAACAATCGACTGCATTCCTAAATTAAATATCTATCTCTGATACAAATAATATTTAGCTATTTGTAAGAATATACGTTCCGCATTCCTAGGATTTCAATATGTATTCTTTTTTAACTTTTCTTACTGGGTTCGATTATCACAATTTCTAATCATCCTTTTCAACTTATCTAGTTCGCTCTTTTACTTACTGGGGGTTGTCCCTTTTTGCATAACCGAATGATTACAACTAAACTGGGAAAATTCAAATTCAACACCCACTTCCTTCCAAATAACATCTTACAAAAAATCTTTTAAAAAAATACCATAAAACTCAGAATAATTAAAAACATAATGATAGAACACATAACAACCACAATAATAATTACAGTAATAAAAATAAGACAAAAAACTGGACTTGCATAAATAAACCAGGATGTCAATGTAGTTTACAAAAACTCCCAATGATAAAAAATAGTATATTTTAATTCTTTGTAGATATCCCACTTTTTTCTTTAGTCTTAATTTGTATAAATTAATTATTTAAACAACCCCTTCATATATAATACTCACCCAATAAAATTGTTAAGCACCAATATTTCTAATTATGAACCCTCTTTTTCTATTTTTAACCTTTACTCAAATTGCTGCAAACCCAATATAAATAATAGGATGTATATTAAACTTGATTCATGTTAGCTATTTGTCATATAAATGCTTTCCCACTCAACATATCTAAGGCGTGTATATAGAATATATAGAACGTATGTTAGAATACAATCAACTAAACGTATGTTAACATTGCAGCCGAAAAAACCTCTCCAACAGCACTTCATTACATGTTACCCTCTCATCCCAACCATGGTGACGTCTGCATTTTGACATGCTTACTTTATTTTAAATACGTAACCCCCACACTCATCACTTTTAAATTCAACTTAATTTGATCACAAAGCAAATGTATGCTTCTTTCCTTCTTTTTATCTCCCCTTTTTCTTTTTTCTTTCTCTATATTACTCTTATTTTGTTAATATTCACCCGTAATCCTAAAAATCATATTTTTTCCCCTTTCTCATTTTGACTTTTGCCATCTAATGAAGCAGAGTAAATGTTCTGTCCATGAAAACAATTGTAATGAATTAAGTCAATACTTGAGATTGTGAAATAAAAACATATTTAGCTCTATTAACGTATTGAGCATTTTTATCCTGTTTTTACCATTTCTACCTCTGAATATATATATATATATATATATATATATATATATATATATATATATATATATATATGTATATATATATATATATATATGAGGGGGCATTCCAAAAGTAATGCCTACTTTTCGATTCTGCCTCACTAGATCAGAGGGTATTCCAAATTGAATTTTTGTGATGACTGAACTTATACATTCATGATTTGAAAATTTGATTTCTCTCTTGTCAATACTGACGATGTGAGAAAGCAATCGCTGTCATAGACGTGCGTCAGAAGCAGAGATGCATCATGGAATTCCTAATAAAAGTGTATTGAGAATGATAGTGAATATGTAGAAAAACGAATTCTGGAGCATAAAAGGTCACTCGTTTGAATGGTACTACTCCTGTTTTCGTAGCTGTTTAATTTTTTAGTTAAAAACACATGACGCTTTATTTTTAATACGAGCATCATGTGACAAAGAGCGCTTTAGACGCCAATGCATAACCATCGTTCATTGGAGACAACTATATAGAAAAATAAATTCTGGAGCACAAAAGATCAGTCGTTTTAATGCTAGCATTCCATTGTGGTCGTAGTTCTTCAGCTTTTTGAGTGAAAAAGATAATGGGATTTTTTTTTGGAATGACCCTTATATGACAACGCACACTCCAGACGCCAATGCGCAGTCACCGTTCATCGCAAGCAAAGGTGCATTGAGTATTATAGCGATGATATAGAAAAATAAATTCTGCAGCAGAAAAGCTCACTCGTTTTGATGGTAGCACTTTCGTTGTCATAGCTCTTCAACTTTAGTTTCAAAAATAATGTTTTTTACTTTTGAAACGACCATCATATATATATATATATATATATATATATATATATATATATATATATATATATATATATATATATATATATATATATATACAGTGATGATCATATTTATTGGCACGGTAAAATAAAAGTTAAATTTTGTCTAATAAATTCTAAAAAAGGGATTAAATTAAAGAAAATAACAAAGTATATTATGTATTTTTAACTGGCCTTTCCGATGCAGCAATCGGATTTTAGAAAAAATAAATAACAAAGGAACAACAAACATAATTGCAAAAAATCCTTGTTCAAAATTATTGGCACGATTTATTTAATAATCAATTGTATAGCCTTTGGCCTTGATTACCTTCCTCAGTCGCTTTTCATAGTTTACAACCAAGTTGTTGCACTCTTCAGTAGTAATTTTAGCCCACTCTTCCTGACAATAATCCTCCAATTGAATAAGATTCTTAGGCTTCCTTTGCATTACCCTCAATTTTAATGTTCTCCATAAATTTTCAATTGGATTAAGGTCTGGGCTTTGTGATGGCCACTCCAAAACATTAATATGATTGTCCTCAAGCCATTTCTTAGTCAGTTTAGCCGAATGCTTTGGGTCATTATCTTGCATGAACCACCAACGACGACCAAGTGAGAGCTCTTTAGCAGAGTCTTTCAGGTTTTCATCCAATATTTTAACATAATCTTCCTTTTTTATGCTACCTGTGACCTTAACAAGTCGCCCTGGTCCAGGGGCAGCAAAGGATCCCCAAAACATCAAACTGCCTCCACCGTGCTTCACTGTGGGTATGGTGTTCTTAGGCAGGAAAGCTTCGCCAGATTTTCTGTAAATATAAGACACTTTATTATGGCCAAATAACTCTATTTTCGTTTCGTCAGTCCATAGAACACGTTTCCAGAATGCAACATCTTTATCAATATGACGTTTTGCAAAGGCTAGCCTTGCTTTCAGGTGCATAGGCTTCAATAAGGGAGTCTTTCTCGGACGACATGCTTTTAAACCAGCTCTCTTCAAAACTCTACCAACTGTATGTCGAGATACATTCACTCCAGAGGTGCTCTGTTCATCAACAATCTCCCCAACAGAGATCCTTGGGTTTTGTTTTACTTGTCGAACAATTTTCCGTTCATCTCTTGGGGAAAGAATCCTTTTTCTCCCTCTACCCTCTAAACTCATAACGTGGCCTTGCGATTTGAACTTGTTTATTATGGCTCTAACAGTGGATTTGGGAAGGTTTAGCTTCTTTGAAATCTTATCATAGCCCTCCCCATTGGTATGGCATGCTACAACAAGCTTCCTGACGTCTTCGCTGTGTTCCTTAGTTTTAACCATGGCGATTGAAAATTATAATTTAGTCACTTATAATAGTTTAAATAAATCGCTATCTAAAAATTATCTGAAAAAAATTATTCACTGAATTAGCGTTAAACAAGCATAATATGGCTATAAAAAAGTTCAGAAAGCACGTAAACCGGAAATTGATTGATATTATACTGATACTAAAAGAAAAAAAAAGCCGTGCCAATAATTTTGAACAAGGGTTTTTTGCAATTATGTTTGTTGTTCCTTTGTTATTTATTTTTTCTAAAATCCGATTGCTGCATCGGAAAGGCCAGTTAAAAATACATAATATACTTTGTTATTTTCTTTAATTTAATCCCTTTTTTAGAATTTATTAGACAAAATTTAACTTTTATTTTACCGTGCCAATAAATATGATCATCACTGTATATATATATATATATATATATATATATATATATATATATATATATATATATATAGTAAGTTATAAATCATATATGGCAATTAAGCTACACAGAATATTCCGCGTTTCGTCCACGCTAGTATTCATCAGGCTTATGCGAGGAGTTGTGGTTGTCTCGTGTTATATATATATATATATATATATATATATATATATATATATATATATACATATACACGCTGTAAATATGTAGGTACAGAAAGAAAAACCACTTATCTATTGGTATTCTGCAAAAAAATTTCAGAATTTGATTATTTTTTACTTTTCTTTTGCTTCTGATTAAAAAGTGTTTTCTTTTTTTATATTTTTTTCAAAGCACAGACATAATTGGTGTCCATAAGTGCAGAACTTGTAAGAAGCAAAAAAAAATCATGAAAAGAATAAGGTAGGTACAGTTTGGAAGAAAATTAGAAATCAATAATTCCTTCTTCTTCTTCTTGCAGAACGGTCAGTTGTTACCATTTGCGAACATCTTTTTATCACTTATCAATCTAAACATATATATGACGATTATATAAGCCCCCTTCCTTCGGGTTGAGCACTGTAGTAAAAGATATTTGGGATATAAATAAACAAATGGAACAGTTTTTTAGCAGTTGACAATGTTTATAATGAAAGCATTGAGATGTCAGTTGCTAGCAGTATCTGCCTCATAGTTAAACGGTAAGAACTTGCTGACTATCAGCTAGATGGTTGTAAACTAAATCTGGGTGCTAGTCTAGCCTCATTGAAAATCTGTAATACCATAAAACAGTTTGTCTGATATACATATATTCATTCATTCAAGTGGTGGCCTGCCTGGTTCAGATATTGACAGCTATGACTCTCTATCTATCCCTCTCCCTCAAGGCATTCATGAATTCATTGTTGCTCATTATTCACACCTCAATTCACGCTGTTTTTTCCAAATTGTTCTGATGTGCTGCCATAGCTTTCTTTGCAGTTGTACAGACAGTAAATTGCAGTTTCTTTCTGTCCGAGCAGTACACATACTGGGCGATTGTCTTGACCATTGTACCTAGAAGGATCTTCTGCCCAGCACAACAAGATACAAAACCATGGACGGAATTATCTGATTGCTTCCATATTAGATCAGTAACCTGCTTTCCATGACCTCACATTACTCTGATCGGGGTTCTTGAAATTGCACAACTTTTCTTTTGACAGCCATGGTGTCCTACTACTCAATACAGTGCCTAGTATTATATATACATTATATATACATATACACACACACGCACACACACGCACACACACACACACACACATATCTGTGTGTGTGTGTATGTGGGCACGTGTGTGTGTATCTATTGTTATTTTTTAATGATATAAGCAGTTCCTTATTTGTATTTAGCACTCCCCTTTTTTAGTGAGACATATTTTTTTTTATTTATTTCATTTATTGAAGATTCAAATATTCACTTTATTTAAATATTTTTTTAAATTTTTACGTGCATAAAAGTTTATCCATGGACACATGTCTCTGGGTATCACCTGTCATCAGCATGGCTACACTTCTTGGCAAAGAATCGAACTGACGACTACACAGTGTAGTGTTTTATCATTGAGCAATTATCATTCCAAACCAGAAGATTCATTTTATTCATACTTAAAATATTTTATTCATATTTTATGAAGAACGTTTTACACGTGATCTGCTGAATAGCGGAAGCCCACAAAACAACTCATCAGAGGCAAATGTATGTTCGCTGAAAAAGTCGGAAAGTTTTTTCGTTTATTTGGAATGAAAAAGGACTTAGT
This sequence comes from Euprymna scolopes, assembly GCF_053919585.1. Classification (NCBI taxonomy): domain Eukaryota; kingdom Metazoa; phylum Mollusca; class Cephalopoda; order Sepiida; family Sepiolidae; genus Euprymna; species Euprymna scolopes. Next base: position 92,940,605 of record NC_136486.1, on the reverse strand, counting down.
GCAGAAAAATTTTCTGTAAAAGGAAATGAAGATGTTTAAAGTTCCCAGAAATATTAGAATAAAGAAAAACTTACATCACAACAAAAATGCAATCGAATTCCATATATAGCATCTTTTATTCCTTTTCCATTTGGATTCTATATTTTTAGAATTAAAACTTCATGTACTTTATTACGCTTTAACATCTAATTACAATTGAATTGATTTTCCCCCAATCTTCAATGCAAGACTCGTCTACATTTCATTTTTCTTCATCCGTGGATATTTTTTTAAAGAGAGTCCAAAGGAGATCTTACTGAACTCTTCTTGGATTTACCAATCGTCATACGAATACAAACCTTATATTCTCGCTGAAACCAAAATTATTGGATATTGCTGAGTATTCTTTTTCATATACCTGTAAACTTTTATTTTTTTTCAAAAACTCTTTTCTCTTCCGTTTTTAAAAATCGTGCTAACTAGCACAAATAGATTTTTATCTATATATTTCTTTTACAGGATGACCCCAAAAAATGGGCCCACAACTCTAATTAGGCCCCGTTTCTTAGTGTTCTGTCCGAATGAAATGAAACTTTGGTCATAACTAGTTTATTATATTTAAAACATAGCATCAAAACACTAGGGCCTTTGGTCTTTTTTCTCCGTTTTACAGCATATGTTCTAGATAGCCTCCATTTAGCTTTTGTTTTGTTTTTTTTTGGTCACCCTGTACTAACGTTTTCTCCCTCTGAAGAGAAGAGCCTATCTTTGAAACTCCACGAATAAGGAATTTTTTTCACATTTATCTCGTATTCCTTGTTTTGAATAAAATATTGTAAATTCAATTCTACCATAAAGTGACGTCTTTTACTTATATATATATATATATATATATATATATATATATATATATATATATATATATATATATATATATATACTAAACTATATATATATACTAAACTATATATATATATATATATATATATATACACACGTTTAGTGTAAATATATACTGAAATATAAAGGAAAATCCAATACATAAAGCTAGTTTATACTAATCAACCATAGGTTAGTAGAACTAGAAATAGAACAAAATTTACAGAAAAAGAACTTTACACAAATCCAATAAAACTGAATTTTCCAAAAATCTCATTATATTATATTATATTATACTATATGAAATAACCTCACCCCAACATAAAACTATGAAAGGTCAAGTATAATGTTGTAATGGAAAACTCATGTAAATCTCCCCTGGAAGGACAGGTAAAATACTGGGGTCTTGGAGGGGTTTATTTCACTCAAATCTAAGAGGAACCTAACAGTTATCAGTGATTAATGCAAAGGGATTTACAATAGTTATTAAAAGCGGAAGCGAATTCTGGAAATCTGGGAAGACTTGTTGTCACTCACACTCCAGGGAACACTACTTGTTATTGCAAGTTTGGCACAGGAGACAGACCTATCGGCATTCTTTCAGCAGGATTTCAACTGAGTTATTTTTAAAATAAAAAGAAAATGTTTCCCAATTTCAAAATTATAAAAAGTATTTTATTAAAATGAATTAAAACAAACTATGAGACCTAAAAATAGAAAATGTAGAAAAAAATACTTAATGTTTGAACCAAAAAAAAAAAATAGAATCAATGAAAGATTTTTGTGAAATAAAAAGAACATGATCAAATAATTTTTGGAAGCACAAAATTGCAAAATTTATTTTGCCCAACCCAAATTTTTGTATTTATCTAAAGAAATGTGTTTTCTTGATAAAAAAAAACACACACACACATGCGTCGTGATTGGAAATTTTTAATCAACGAAAGTATGTCATTGCAATGTATTTTTCTACGAATAACAAACAGGTGTTTGCTGACTCCACCTTGAAACAAGAAATCGAATATCTGAACAGTTTTGTCAGTATTTTTGGCATGGTGAGATGCCACTATTTTCATCATAATTCATCAGACTATGGTCTTATTTTCTTATTGTTGCATCTTATTGTTCTTATCAGCATCTTATTGTTCTTATCATTATTATTAAGAGGATAAACAGACAAACCTATTCACAATATCTATACGTTAAAGAGAATAGAATACATGAAAACATATTAACCAATAAGACACTGAGGAATCACTGACGGTTTTTTAACTTAAATAAATTTGTTATTTTTCATGGTACCTAAGTAGAATTTTAACTGATTATGACAAAGACAATGGATATTTGTTTCGAATATATTAAAATAAATAAACAATTTCTTTATGAAAAATATCTTTTACATGTGACCTTTCTGAATTTTTGAGATGTGGGTTGGTTATTCGTATTATTTGGATGCTTCAGACTACTGTTCACATCTTGAATGTCATTTCCACAACGTTTCGGTCGATGTAACCTTCGACCTTCTTCAAGTGCATCTTGTTGGACTCTGGAATGTTTCTCTTGAACTCTGGAATCCGGACGGAATTTCAAACAGAACCTTTATCTACATCTCGGGAGTAGCATGCTTTCATTCCGTCAGCCATGACTGGATAAAGGTCCTTCATTATTCACAATTCTATTTTTCGGTCGCCCACACTAAGAATTGAACCTTCAACCTTAAACCTTCAGGAGAATATCACTTTTACAATTGATTTTTCCAAATACTCTAACCACTGCGCCACAGGTCCTTGCAGACTAAGTTTGACAAGATACACCTTAAAAAGGTTGGAAGTTACATAGATCAAAACATTGTGAAAATGACACTGAAAATGAATCCAAATAATACGAATTTTTTAAATGATTTCAAGTTTGAGAAATTCATGAACATCATCCATGCCAGTATGCAAAATTACGCGATTACAATTTAATTCATGATTTTGTTTCTCGTGTTTTGCAGTTCCTGTAAAGTTTCAGGTTTGTTGATGTAAACTTCCCTTGGAGATATCTCCACAAGGAAAAAGTTAGTTAAATCTGGAAAAATGACAACTTTTTCATTTTTGTTCTTTGAGTAGAGAACTGGAATCTTGTTTTGTTGATAGATTGTAAATTATTGCTCTGACGTTTCTGTTTCTTTCTCTATTTCATCTCTTTATCCCTAATAACACTGACTATAAAAGTTATTTAAAATGCACAGCAGAAAATCATTGCGGCTTAACAAAGTATTTGTGGTTTAATTTCTCTTCTCGAGTATACTGTTTTACCCAACTACTCACTCAGATTGTCCCTTATAAATCTGTCCTCAATCACAGTAGGCCTACGCCTTAGTCCCTTGTTGACAAAAAAGTTTCAAAAGTACGGCATATATATATACAATATTCCCAACTCAACTCGCTGTTGAGGTCTAGAAAAAAGAAAAAGATTTGATCAGCTTATCCACTAAATGCCGTTAGCGGCTTCATGTCTTTGCTACAATTTCCTAACATGTAGCCCTAATTCTAAACTTTTAACTTCGAATAGAATTTTCAGCTTTTCTGCCTAACGTGGTAATTTACATTTTTGTAATAATATGGATGTGTAAAAATAGTGTTAGATTGTAGATTTTCCACACGAGTTTAAAATCAATGGAAAATTACATTAAAAGTAAAACTAAAACAAGAAACGTGTGGTACAGGAAGTTGAATCATCGACGAAAATCTCACATGACCTTTGAGAGGAAGGTTTTTCATATAATGGGACGCAAGTCCTTTACATGGCAGGGCATCCAGTCGACAAGAACGTTTTGTGGACTTTCCACAACTGTCAGTGTTTAATTGGTATCTTCACATGATCGCTTACATTGTATTTATTCTGCTGCTGTTTGGGCTTGCCATGAAAGGGTGTGTCGATTGAATGTGGTAGCAATGAATCAGGTTAGTTGGGGCAGTCAGTGGCAACACATCCTCCTTGGGGGTTACATTGTACCAATAGACTGCTTTCGCTCTGGAAAAGTGTTTCCTTACCGCAATTTGCTTCACACTCTGATGACAGCACTCCACAATGCCATTGCTGGAGGGGCCATATGCAAAATGAAAGTGCAATCGTACTCCCCATTCACCCAGAAATGACTTGAAAACTCTGCTGTAGGATGCTGTATCATTGTCAGCAAATATTTCTGCCAGACTCTATGCTTGCAAAACACGACTTTCAAGTGGCTGATAATGCTTGCTGCATCTTGTCATCTCAAATAACGCTAGATTGTGTACCTCATGGGTCCACAGTCAATAAATGACAGATAGTGTTTGCTTTGGTAGTGGGTTACATTCATTCCCACTTAGAACCAAGTGTCATTAACATCGAATTTTCTTTTGGTGGGTTAGTCGACTAACATGTTTTGCAATTTTTTACCACAGCCCTAACCAATGCCTTGGCAATCGTGGGATACACTTGCTTGACAAAGTATAATGTCTTAGACTTTGATGAGGGACAGACTTCATCCATCCAAGGTCATACTTATTTAGCAACAGGGCTCCCACACAGTATAATAGTTCAACTGCTTTTTTGATAAGATCAAGCCATCACTGTGGTACTCTTGTTAGAGCGTCGGCTTGGTTATGTTCTGACCTGCCTAGGACTGCATCTACGGACAGTTTATATTCCTTGACCAAACTTGCAGATATATCAAGTTGCCGTTTGATCAGCATTTCACTTACTGCTTTGGTGTGCACCCTAGTCTTCCCCTATTAGAGTGTCCATGATCCATTTGTGCACATAAGCAGAGTTAGTGTGAAGATGCAGCACGGCTGCTTTCCACAACCATGCCATTTTCACTCCTTTTAGCACAGCATAGAGCTCTAACAGATTTATATGCTGTCCTCCACGGCAGCTCCATTGTGCTCTAGCGATACTCCAGTGGCTAATGAGCTTAAATCAACCCACATGTCTAGCTCGGGACCATCCACAAACCACTTGTACAGGGTCTTCTTGGTGCACTTTTGCAGCAATCATTGTTGTTAAAGGACCGTCAATCACCTTGTCATCCCAGCTTTTTGTCACATACACTATGATGCTAGATTGAATACTTCATGGGCCTACAGTCTATAAACGACAGATAGTGTTTGCTTTGATGGCCACTTTGGTGAAGGACAGACTTCATCCAGCCAAGGTCATACTTACTTGGCTACTCTCCTTTTAATGAACACTGCAGTTACCCTGAGCCACTTAACCACTGAGAAGTTCCCAACTAATTTTCCACAAAATGAAAACACACTTCGCAAAAAAATACAAGGTAGGCTGGGGAGCTCCTTCCCTCATTCCCACACCAAACTGCTGCCTTTTTTCCGAACTGATAGGCCAAGCACTCTCATATCGTTCTGCAGCCGTTCTGATTCCTCGCTTGCAAATCTAAAATCAGTCAAATGTTGTCTCATATTGATTACAGAAACTATGTCCTCGTTGATAAACACATTGTTAATGTATGTTGATGTTGCCTGCCGGATATCATTCTTCTTCAAGAGGATACCCTTAACAATAGCTCGCATGATGGATGGTGCTACATTGAGCCCAAAACCCATGCATGTTAGTCAGTACCTCTTTCCTTCAAAGATCAGTCTAGTACAGCTACAAGGATTTATGCACACACACTTGTAGATATGCCCTGTGAAGGTAAAGTAACGGGACATTGAAGCCTTTCCTCCTCTGCTCTCTTAACTTTTGTATGCAGACATCGGCTCATTCAGCTCACAAAAGTCCAACACTAAGCGTACCTTATTATTCTCTTGGAAAACGGCCATTAATGAAATCAGGCCTTGTGATAGTCCCAACTCCTTTGCTGCGGAGAATTTCATTGTCAACTGTTAGGTCCACCTCCAGTAGTTACACACTAATCCAGTCATGAGGGACCGAGAGCATCCAGAATCTATTAGTGTCACACGCTTCTTGTCATTAACAATGACTTCTATCACGGGAAGCACCCCTTTTAATTTGAATGGTGCTGACATCTCACCCCTTTTCCTGTTTCCCGGACACTCTCTTGCTGTTTTGTTGCAAGAATAACAGTGTATAGTTGATCTGTCTCTCTGATTGCTACCACTGTCATGCTGCATGCAGTTTCTGGCCAGATTATTCGGATCACAGCATCTAAAGCAGTTAACACAGCCACTTCTGTTACCCTGGCCAGGCGTTGGTGTGTATGGTGCCTGTCTATTTTGCACTGCAGCGGCAAAATCCTCATCCCTGTTGTCGATCAACATGGCATGCTCTTTTAAGCAGTTCTTTTTAGGGTATCCATTCTAGTTGACAACCGAAAAAGTCCCCTGACATGGCATGGTAGCCCACTAATGAAGGCACTTTTCATCCAGCATTTTGGCAGCATTTCGCCCACCAGCCATACAACCCATTGCAAATCTGTCAGACATAGGCGGCCAGTCGTGAATCGTTTGAAGTCTGCAAATGGGTCCATTCCATAGGCTTTCATATGGGCACTTTAATTTCCTTGATGTCATTCCGCTGTACTTCTGAGAGCTGCTGATACATTTCTCGAGCCACACTCTTCAATCTCAGTGGCAGGATGTTCCATCTTGATAATTTTGTATAGCTCACACGTCAACTCCAGGTCCTCCAAGCATTCCGTTATCGGAGTGTCCATTGCCGCGTCACTAAATTTGGGGATCAGCTGAATGTCAAACTTTCTTAACACCATACTGATAATGCCCGAAATAGCTTGAAGACAAAACAAAAATGGTCAGAACTTTTCACCACTCGTCTTTCGTCACCCATACAGTTAACAGTCATATCCTTCTCTTCTGCTTCTTCACGAAATCACAATTACATTCGATTGCGTCCATGAGATTATGTTCTGTCACTCTCACAAAAAAAACGTCCTTATATGCAATCACTTTTAATCCCGACGGTACCACAATTTGCATATCTCTCTTTTGTTTGTACTGGATGGATTCCGGGTTTGAACAAGAGCAGTTCTTTTGCGAATCCTATTTTGTCAACTCTGCAGATCAACGTATTCTTGTTCAGTTCTGCTACAGAGGTGATTGAAAATTTATATGCAATCTTACAATTTAATGTAAGGAAAAACGATAAAATATCAAGTTACTTGAGCCATTGTACAACGTTTTTGTTGGAGTTTTTGCTTTTATGTTGTACATACAGCATAATCATGTTGACACACCAGTTCCTGTCAGATCCCCAAAGTTAAAACGACGTTTAGTCTGGTCAATACTAAATAGCTAACCATTTAGGAATAGCAAGTACTGTTTGCACTCTTTGTTTATTTCAGTATTGTTTTTAGTCGTCATGGATTTCTACTTGCATCAAGCAGTGCCGATTCAGAAGGGTGATTAGAGATTGTACAACCTTTTATTCACTATTCCATGTACAACTTCCTTTACAAATGGAGGCTATGGCTGTACATAATTACACCTACTAGGTGAGAGAAAAAGGTGAAAATTTCAACTGCAACATCATCGTCAAAATATGACCAGCTCATAACCCTTCGAGGTTAGTTTCATACCAACATCAGACCAGCAGAGTTTAGGCTAATTCTTTGTCAGTCCGGTGCAATTTTACAAGTTCCCCTTCTCAGGTTTTATCTTCTCACCCTTTGATAAGGGATTAGTTTATTGCTAATTGCCTGAACCACACCTATTGGGGAATTCCGATACGGCTGATCATGCAATTTTTGCTAGGCGAGAGTGCTATTCCTTTAGAGTGCTGGCTTCAAATCTCACTTTCCTGACCTCGTGTTAGATCTTCCCACCATGGAAGAGAGATAGGTAAAAAAGCCCATTCTGCTGACGAAATGAAAGCATCATAAGGATGGAAGAATATCTAAGCTACGTCTCTAACTGTTTTTTCTTTACATACCTGTCTCTAATCTTGCCACAAGAGATTTAGTTACTGTTTATTCTATAATCGACCAAATAACATACCAATAAGTGGATTGTTAAATTCACTTGTAATATTTATTACATAATCACCTGTTTGTAGTTCATCCTTGCTTATATGCAAGTCAACATCTTTACTATAATTTTATTGATATTTTTTTACTGGTCTGTTTAGATTTTACTTTCCGGTGGGAAAAATGTTTGGAAAAATAAAATTATCAAGAACAAACACAAAATCAACTTTTAAAAAAAAGTGAAGAGAAAAACAAGAGAAAATATCGGAAATTGTATCATAATTATCCTAAATATATTTTTTATCGCAAGATTAATTGAGAAGAAAACCAAGAATTAGGAATTTGTTGAAGTGAAGAATTTTGCAGGAAGAGAAAAATTACCGGATTTATTTTTGCTTAATTAAAAAAAAACAACGTTTGCTTTTTCAGATTTCTTTTATGTTTTATATTTTAATATTCTTTTATATTTTAAAAGGTTAGGCTTGTATGTGTGAATGCTATACACACAACTTTGTGCAAAGACTGTTCTTACCTAATCGAGGATACGTCCTCGACACTCCTTCCGACAGAGTCTGAACTATTTTGAAGTTGGTGACCTTTTTTTCTATAGTGTTGTTCTGTTCATTTCTAGGAGGTGTATTCTAGTATTAGATAAGAACAGCTTTTGCATGAAGCTATCCATATACCATTCACACACACTAACGTAATCAGATGCACACACATGCCTAATCTTCACAGACTTTACTTTCTCTCTCCGAAAATTAGGCTTGTTGATTGCTGATCGGCTGAACCGTCCCTATCGATGGAGCTGCTTAGGAATTTTTGTAGGCCAGAGTTCACTTCTCTAAGTACAAGTTTGAATTTTTTGGTTTATTTATATTTTTGTCTGATTGTTTCATAGCAAAGTTCACATAATAACTAGTGCTTAGATATTTGTCAAATCATAAATAAATATAAGCGAAAATGTAAAATGTAATAAAAACACAAATGCAGCCGCTACTCAATTCTCGTCACCTCACATACTCGTGACCATGTTTATAACTCCTATATGCACAGTGCAATGCTCGATGCAAGTGATAGCCGACTTTTGACCAAAGTAGACCTGCAACCAATTGCAGCATAATGATAGACTAATGATTAAGCAGATATACGTTATATGTGGCAACTGTATAATCTCAAGATCTGCTGGAACAGCTTGGCGTCATACATATTGATATAATTACTACAGAAGAACGGTTTCACTGGTACCGGTTTTTCCTTTGCATCTGAGATGGCAAGTGAAAAGATCCTGTCCTCAATTGCCTCCCAGGAACCAGGCACAGATTGCAGCATGTACTCTTTATAATGTCTTCAATACTTCTGTTTTTTAGAATCCTGTAAAAACATTTTGCTTTTGTTCTTCTTCCCCCAAGCAGATTCTCTTAGTGGTGCTGCTTTAGCCTCACCCTGATCCCTGATGGTAGAACCAGAGTTATCTTAGCTTTTGGAAGCGTAGCCTCTGTTCTAGGGAATCTGATGAGATTTGGAAGTTTAGAGAATTGCTGCATTAAGTAAAACCGACCTTTTTTCTTTTCTGCTCTCTTACAGAGAATGCCTCCCTATAGGGGAGCAGCCTCTTCCTATGAAATCTTAAGAAGAGCAGCTACTACGATTTTTGCAGAATCCTGGCAGTATGCCCCTCTTTTGTATGTTTTGCTCCTCGTTTTGATAACCTGCTCTTTAGTGGAGCAGTCAGTTCCTCGTTATTTAGAGGAACAGTTCTTTCCGTTTTATCACAGTACATACAGTAGCCTCATTTCGTTTCAGTTGCACTTCAGAGGAGCAGTCCTTTTGGTATTATAAAAAAAACAAGCAGTATGCCTTCCTGTTGATGTTTTGCTCCTTGTTTGGGGAAGTTACTCGTTGGGGCTGTTAAGGGATAAACCATTAACATCCTCAGTTATGTCCCTTTGATTTCTAACTCTCCCTTGTAAGGAGTCCTTTTCTTTCCCTTTTCCTTTTCTCTTTGAGTGAATAAACACGTGGCGAACTTTTCTCCTGTTGTGTCGACCTTCGTTATTTTTCCCGACCGCCAAATTATATCAAACATGTCAAGTGTAACAGGAGCAGAAGCTCCTTTTTTATTCAGTCCCAAGCTGAGGGAGCTATTGTAATCCTCTTCTGAATCGATGATAGTAATGGTCCAATCATGTATCAGTTGAAAAAAGTTGAAAAATCTACGCTTTCCACTGGCAAGGAAACAGTGTAGGATTAAGAAATTTTCGCGCCCAAAAGCAGCAAAAAAAGAAGACAAAACTGAGAGAGGGAGTGGCGGTGAAAAGTTAAAAGGAAGAGAGAAAGCGAATGTTATATCTCAACTTCCGAGTGGAGAAGGAGGATACAGAAAGTAGGTAAGTCAGTCTAGATTAGCTGCTGACAACAAAAGTGAACTGTCTTCCTGTATTCTCATACCCATGAGAGAACAACGAGGAACCAGAAACTTAAGCATGAAACTTTTTGTTAAGATCAAAAGACAGATATTACACTTTATTCCTAGCCAAAAGGCGTACAAAGCATTTATATAATTTATGATTTTCTGTAAAAATAATATAAAATTCTGACATTAATATTTTAAGATCATGCAATGAAATCTATTGTAAAGTGAAAGAAACACTTACATAAGAAATCAAGACATTTTTGAGATGAGAACTGATCATTTATATTTTTGATTTATTGGATTACAGTAATCATCACTATGTTTATTAAATAAAGGTTTCCGTTCAAAATTCCATAAAGGCTCGAGAGAAAGATTCCTGGGTTCAACCAGACACAACTGAAGAAGGTCAGTGGTTACATCAGTTGAAACGTTGTAAGAATAATATGAGAATAGTAGTTCGAATAAGCCAAATAATACAAAATGAGAAAGAATATTCGAAAAATCAACTTATTGGAATTTTTTTTTTAAATAAATGATCGGGCTTTGTGAAAAATACCATTTTCGTGCAATAATTTAATAGTTCTTTCCTTGTCTCTCACAGGAATTTTCAATGCAACTATGATTACAATACATAGATAGGAATAAAAAAAAAAAACAATATGGGCTATTACATAATTTAAAATATCTGGTATAAATGAAAGAGTTAATTGACTTCGCATCAGCTAGAGAAGACAATACGAAATAATTACTGAAACGATATTGTTTTGATTAAGAACGTCCAGTAGCACAGACTATTATGCAGCTAGAGAAGCCAAGGTAGTGCTGTAAGCGGCCTAAGAATAAAATTGTCTCTTATTTAAGCATTTTTTTTTTATTATTATTGAAAGCTTCCCAAATTGATTTCTCTTTGGAGTTGCATTATCATATTTTCAATAGAAAAATAAAATACTCAAAGAAGAATGGTGCTTAAGACAACCAGACGAGATTGAGTGAAATTTGAAAAAAAAAACAACAAAAAAAAACAATGCCAGTACTTAAGAGAACTGCTAGTCGCCATTATAAATGTAATCTATATAATAATATGCTAAAGAATTTTCTGATAGTACACTATCCCCTTTCACACCTATTTATTTAAATGAGATCCTCCGATCACCAGAGATGAAATGCAATGCAAAGAAACCAATTAAAAATGTGCCGGTGTTAAGTTAAAATTACAATTTTACCTATTTTAAAATGACTTGTTCAAAAATCGATGTCTGTCTTCTTGTCTTAACTTTCAAACTACTATTTGCATCTTTGTAAGTTAATGCTATTTGAATACTGTACGATAAAGCTTACCGACACGGGTGCATAAAGATTCTATACCTATGAATCTTCTGTAGAAGTATGGGCTATTATTAATGCTCGCACTGTCCTATTATTAATGCTTGCACTGTCAAATGTGACCGTTGATAGAAACCCCCATGAGCGTTGGTTTGTTTTTACAAGTTTTATTTGAATTGACCAAAGATGGAAAATACAAAAACAGAGAGGAGGGGAGTGAGAGAGGTGACATGAATTGGCAAGAAGGATATCATTTACATATTTAGACAAGCGAATTTTTATCCACCTACGCCAATCGTCTGTGCCCCCTTGCCACCTGAGAGAGTGAACCGCTATTCTGAGTGAAAGTCATGTGATTACCGACTGCCGCTTTTTGCCCCCCCCTCTCCTTTTATGGCGCTCATCTCATGGGACTGTTTTCTCTATTTGACAATGCATTACAAATTTGAGCATATAAAAAAGAAGATATATATTTGTTTCGCTTATTTAAGTTTTAGCTGACAATAGTCATTAGTTTTTACGGGAGATGAAAGATACTATATTTTTTTATATTATAGAAACTTTAATTATTTTACGATAAATTAAGATTAACAGTAAATTATAGCGAGAAATGACACGTATAAGTGGTGAAACAATTATTTGGATATGTAGAGTTTGGATCCAGTCAGTTCCATTGCATCACTTTCATGATGGTGACAGTCACTAGGTCCCGCCTGAAAGGGTCACAATTTGGCAAGTGCTAAATTCACCATTTTGAATGAAATAGATAAAACATGGTTAATGAAAAATACACATTTGGTAATATGTTACAAGTGGTGTGAAAGATATTTTCAATGATTGAATTGTTTGCTAGAAAAGTCAGAAGTTATTGTATTTGTAGAATGTGGATAGTTTGACATGAACCTGTGCATGTCTATGATTTTATTTTTCTGTCGGTTTAGTGAATATGCCTACATTAGTTCAGAAGACATTATGCAGTTTTTCTCAGTGGGTGAATATGTGTGGACTTGTGTCTGCATCAGTTACATATGTGTTTGCTTCCCTGGGTCTCGACGGACAGAAGTTGAACTCAGTGTAATGCACACTGGGTGTCTTGTCTTTGGGTAACTGGACTCTCTAGGTTTTTATTTGTCACATTGCTTTTTTAATGGAAATCGCTCTAGACAAGCATGAAGCCACTTGATGTAAGGAACTAAAAAATACCGTTTCTAAATCAAAAACTAGCCAAGAATAAGTGCTATATGGATAGATTCTGACATAAAACAGGAAATCTTCCCCTCTTTGACAGAAACATCGCTCATGGAATATCATGAAAAAAACGAAAGTTACGAAGCTGCTGAAAGTAAACCTGAGGTCCATTTTCTACTCTCAGAAAATGATACTTCACACACGTCATTTCATATGAGCGGGAATTATTTTCATTGGTTAAAAATTGTATAGTTTATGTGAAATCGTGTTTTTCTTTATTTCACAAGAAAACTATTACAAAGTTATTGATTTGACTGCATCCCATTTTTATAGAAGAAGTAAATGAAAAGTGAGCATGAAGTGAATGCAGAAGGAAGAAGAATAGCTTATATAAGCTGGTAACTTTTTCGTTCAAACTTCTTTACCTTCCCATAATTTCATTCATCTCCATTGTAAATGGAAAATAAAGTATTTTAAAATCACTATCCTTTATTATTTTAGAACAAATAACTTGGGATCCTGTTACATAATGGATCGCTTAATGTCAGATAGTGATTAGATCAGATAGCGTTTATTTTGCAAGGGTCGAACTAAGTGCAAATCATAATGACACACAGTTTGGGAAATAAGATGTAGAAATGCAAGATTAATAAAGTCAAAGAAGAGTAAATTAACCGACATGACACCGTGTTGCAATATTTTAGATACCTAATGAGGGTATGATCCTTGAAAGTTCGGAGATTATATTTATAAATGCTGTTGATAGGAAGTGAGGAATCAAATTGAACCACGTTCTGCTATCAACCAATCAGAAAAGTGAATTGTTCCATAAAAATTAAATCTTTTTAGCATTCCAGCACATCATTTTTTTTATGTCAACATGAGAAGAATCTTTTGCAAAATTGCAAAGTTCAGAACCTGTACAGAACAGCTGCCCACTGAAAATTCTTCATCTCCAGGAATAGTATAGATTAGCTACCCATCGAAACCCTTCTCAAATTAAACATGGCTTCTAATTCAATACACAGAAGATCATGGATGCCGAGATGGATTTTAAACCAGTCTGTCTATTGGGTGTGAATGGAACACATTGTCAATAATTTTGTAATCATTGAATGGGAAACTTATAATCGCCAAGAGCGAAATCTGCCCCCTCAAATATATCTGTTCGCTGTTTCCACCTATTTATCTTTAATAAAACTATTAACTAGTTAGTCAATAAATAACTTCTCTCTTATGTGTGAGCTATTCCTTCCACAATAAACTAATACTAAACTCCCAAGCAACGTCTTATTTCCCTTTTCTGTGCACATTAAAAATGTATTTAAAACAATGAGTTGGTTGTTTATTTGTAAAAGCCTCTTAGTTTGATTAGCTCTTCGGATTGACTTTCACTCCAGATCTAAAATGGATGATTTCTAACCTTACTGGAAAAATGCTTGGATACTTCTACGACACCAGAAAGTATTTGACTTCTGATACAATACTCTATCTATAAAAAGCTCAGATACATCATAAAATGATGTACTACACCTGGAGAGGTGACAGAGCATTCTCACTTGTCTTCATAGAGTACAAGATCAAATTTGCTATATTAGTTTATGATCTTTTCGGTTATCTTCAGACTGTTTACTACAGAAAAAACGTTGCTAGTCCTCCTTTATTCTTATTTTTATTTTCATAGAAGATGCTTGAGGAGCTCCAATCTCTGGATTTACAGCAACAACTCGTATTATTACTATTGCAATATTTTGGCATTGTTGCGCTGGGTATGATCACAAAGATTTGCATGATTACATTTAATGCCATGAGTGATAAGAACGAAACAATTGTGCACAAGAATCGCTGTATAAAATATACTGAATCTCTTTGGATTTTTTTAGCCATAGCTTTTCACTTTGATATCACAGAAGAAAATGTTGACCCTGACTGGATTTATACTACCTTTATTTACTTGAAATTCTTTACAATTCAAAACTTCTCCAACTGGGTCAGTGCTGCTAAATTTTACTTGCTACTAAATTTAATATTCGAAAATTTTTGCTTTAATTTTGCTTGCTGCTAAATTTAATATTCGCAATTAGATATTTTCTTCTTTATGATAGAGTCATTTCTTTTGCCATCCCTTTTGTGGGCCATTTTTCACTTACAAGAATGGCTCTCCACTTCAGACCTATCAAAAATGTACATTTTTTCTTCCATGTGCCTAATGGCATGAACTTCACATCTGTATAACACGTTACTATGGAAAAGCTTCTCTGCAGTCTACAACATAGCCGCCTTTGAATCCAGTGTTAACAAATATTTGTCATAAATCCTCTCATCATATTCTTCATATCTAAACTAACAATCCATCCATCTCATTAGCCCTTGTCCTCGAGTAATTTTAGCCTTTGTTAGCAGTGACTCATTAGTAAAAAATGTTTACCAATAACGCATATTACCTTTTGTGCAGAAACACATATTAAGAAATAGGAAAAAGATTGGATAGTTCTTAGTTTATCTGTATTATGAGTAACTTTGTTCAACAAGGTTACTATTAGTGATTAATGTAGTTAATATTTTCATGTCTTTGTTCGTCAGACGAGTTCAAATTATGTATGGAAACATTCTCACTTGTTACACTTACTAAACTAATAATTCTAAGTTATTTTTTTTTAAACAATTTGTTTAGAAAGAATTTGTTAGAATTATGAGAGAAAGCGGGCATACTGGCATTTCCTGTTCTTTAAGCTCAAATTCAAATTCGGTCTTCAGCCAGAGAAGGAGAAATCCTTCTAGACTTAGTCAACTTTTAATTCAGCCTAATACAATAATAGATGAGAAGGTGAACCTCCTACAACTGAACTATATCATATATCATCCCGGTCGTGAAAGAATTTCTTCTTTTTTGCATGTCTTTTAAACATGTGATCATACAACAATTTTTTTTATGTTTGTATACAATCCTTTACATTTACGGTTGACAGACAATGATTGTTCCTTCTCTAGTTAATCCGTACGTTACGTTTTGAAAAAGGCCAAATGCAATTTTTGAAAGCCAACCTGGTTCAAGAAAGACAAAATTTGTAAAATTTGGCTTTAAAATGCTCAATATTGCAATTCTGGATAAGAATATGAGAGTTATCCTCTTTGATTTAACCCAATTTTCAAATATAATAATAATATGTGATAATTGTTGAAATGGCGTGAGAAAGGAACGTGTAGTAGTTTTAACATGCAGTCTTTCTTCATTGATGAAAGAAGTCAGTAAAACATTATGCAAAAAAGGGAACATTTGAAAGAAGCAATGCCAAAAAACGAACATTATCTCCTAAGACGTATTAGACTGAAATAATAAATTAAAGATTGTTTCTTACAATGTGATTTTTTAATTTGCATGGAACTATGTCGCACAATATTACTTTCTGATATAATTAGTACTTATTAATTTATCTCATTTGGGTCAGCTCTAGATAGAAAATAAAATGGACACTAATTTCATAGAATATTAATAAAATCATATATGTTGCATATTATTAGTTTGTCTCTCCAAAGGACTAATATTTTGTGCTATCCAGAAAAATATCGACTCTTGATTAAATATATTTCTCATTCCTTGGGATTTCTACGGGTCCTGCTAGTATTAATATTAATAAAATAAATGAACTTTAAATGAAGATGAAGAAAAATGTATTTTCTCAAACAATGTGTATGCAATAAAGAGCAAAGATTAATGCTATGAATTCTGATGACTTTTTCAAAAGTAAGGAAGAAAAATAAAGGAGATTTCATTGGTTGTTTTGTTTTATGGCATATCAACCTTTTTGGGGTTACTTTATCTTGAAACCAGTAATTTTGGAAAATAGCTTTTATGCTTTAATTTAATGAGGGGCCTTCAACAAGTTTCCAGACTTTTTTTTTGTACAGGCATTTAAAATTGTCATAGATTCTTGAAAATTCAGTATGTTATTGCTACACATATTATGAAATGACTGACTAATTTTTATCATTTCACGTTACAATGAACAGTTACAGCAGAAATTGGAATACACTCTACTAAAGCCTGATTGTCACAGCTTGTGAATTTCAAAAATGTAATCTGAACATGAGGACACTTTTGAAGAACGATATGCAATAAAATTATGTTTTAATCTTGTAAACAATGCTACAAAACGTATTAAATGTTTTAATGGCCTTCAAATATTTATTCAAAGTGTTTGATTTGGTTGTCTTGATTTGCGGCATATAAACCCTTTTCAGTTTATTTAATGCCGAATCTTGTAATTTAGGGAAAAGTTTTGATGCTTCAAGTTCTTTATATCTTCAAATACTCATTCATAGTGTTTAATTTGGTTGTTTTTTAGAGGAAAATTCTTTTTGTTTTATGCTTTGCAGAACATGATTGAGTCTTTTAAAAAGTAAGGCAAAAAAAAACAATATCATTAATATTTGGTGCATTTTACTCAAGAAGTCAGTATCTTCAGACAGGCTGACCTAGTAGTATCGGACTTTAAAGGGGGAAGAATATCTCAGAGACTAATACATCATTATTAAATGATGATTTGTTTGGGCTGTTATATGGCAACCCAAACATCAGGCCAATTTTATTATCCAGCTTTTTACAACTGTTAACACTATTAAAAGATGGACACAAAACAAATGAACTGCTCACTGATTTTATTTTATTTTTTGGAAACATGATTCCCCTTAAAAACATGTGATTCTGTGAAAATGATGTGTCCTTTTTTGTTTTATAGGTCATAAAACAAACGTTACTTAACGCCTTTTACAGTAAATCAACCCTTTTCAATAATGAGAAGCATTCAATAAGTTTCAAGACTTTTTTTGTACAGACATTAAAAAATTGTCGTACACGCTTGAAAATTCAAAAGGTTATTGCTACACATCTTATGTAATGACTGACTAATTTTTATGATTTCACGTTCAAATGAACAGTCACAGCAGTAATTAAAATACACCTTACTAAAGCCTGATTGTCACAGCTAGTGAATTTAAAAAAATACAATCTGAACGTGAGGACACTTCAGAAGAACGATATGCAATAAAATTCTGTTTTATATTGGAAAAAATGCCAGACAACGTATGAAATGCTTCAAACTGCTTTTGGAATATCTTAAATGAATTGAGCATTAGTTTTAGAGTGGCATAAGAGATTCAAGGAAGGCAGGAAATCTGTGAGAGATGATGAGAGGCGTGGGAGGAGTAAGGAAGTCAGAACACTAGAGTTGATTGACCAAATAAAGAATTTCATTGATAAGGACCGTCATGTGTCTATAGAGACAATATGTGCACAGTTTGATGTCAGTGTGGAAACTGTACACACAATTATTCATGAGGAACTGAAGATGTGAAAGATTTGAGGGAATGTATCAGTCCAAAACTCCATTCTTGTCACAGACTATTCGAACCAGATGCGCATAAAGACAGTTTCTCACCTTCCCTATAGTTCAGACCTTGCTCCCAGTGACTTAGACGCTGTCATTATGAGATGATTGAGGAGATGACACGCTTACACAATAGGACGTCCATGGGGCTTTCCAGAAGTTTTTGGAACGGTACAATAACAAGTGTATTGCAGCTGGAGAAGATTAATTCAAAGGGGACTAGAGTTTCATGCGTGTACTGTCAAGTGTCCATACGAAAAAGTCTGGAAACTTATTGAAGGCACCTCTTATTCAATACATAAAATGCAACCCTTATTATGAATGATTCATTGGATAGGATTAATTAAGCAGGTGATATTTTGCATGTAGCTAGGGGGAAAATTTGGACTTCAGACGTTATCGAACAGTATCCATAAATAAATGACTAAAAATAGATCTGTTATGACTTCAGTTGTCAAAGTTGGTTCCATTTGCACAAACTGGTTTTCATTAGAACAACAAAGTTAAGTGATGCTGAATCTGGTCAATATGAGATGGACGACAATTTGAGAATTTTGTGGAAAATCAACCTCTTTCGGTTATTTAATACATAAAGCACACTTTATATAAATGATTGATTGGATAGGATTAATTAAACACAAGTTGCCATTTAACACACACCTAGAGGGGCAATATTTTGCATTCATACTTTTTTAACAGTACTTTTAGAAAAATGACCAAAAATTGATGTTATGATTTTCTTATGTTATGAGTAGGTCTATGACAACAGAATATTCTTATCATTGTTTTCACTCTCGAGTATATATCCAATACAGTTAGACACAGTTAATCAACCGAGAACCACATAACTCTATATAAAAGCATATAAGATGTCAACGGATACACACTCGAGAGTCAAAACAATGAAAAGGATATGCTGTTGTCCTAGCCCTAATTATGAGTTACCAAAGCTGATGCCATTTGGATTATTGCATAAACAAATTGATACACTGGTTCTCAGTAGATCAACGAGGTTACGTGACGCTGAGCATGGTCAGTATTAGATAGGTGACTATTTGGGAATATCAGGTACTGTATTAGAGATGACGATAATACCTCCCTATAAAAGAGCAAACAAAAAACGTCACTGACCGACTAATATATGCATGCAATTGCAGATCACTTGTGAATGTAATATTCACTAAAAACGTTCTCCTTCAAAAGAAGCTTCCTCAACTCGACCAGCATGAATGCTGCACTGAGTATCAGATACCACAAGCTGACTCCATCGGCTGCCATTATACAACGAATATGATTTGCATTAAAAAATGTGATTTATTTGATTCAATGTGTTATGACTTTTCATCTCTGATTCTCTTTACTTTTAGAATTAGTTACTAGCAGGAAGTTCAACATCCTATATCAGCACGTCGTCGTATGTTTTGTTTTGTTTAACTTTTTACTATAGAATCACCACTTATCAAGGCCCAAAAGCGATTCGAGGATAAGAAGTAATGACTTTCAAGTGGTTGGTGAGACAACACCCTCATAATTGGTAACGGTGGAAATTGAGTAGAATTTGATTTTTTAGGCGGACGACTCAACAGTAACTTGTTTACATTGGACTTGAAGATGACCATAATATAGTCAGTGGTATTCACCCTAGACGGACTGAACTTGCTTTCTCCAAAGAGAAAGTTTTATGCAAGTATCAAATTCACAAGCAGTCCCCAGTCACTTACTAAAGAATTGCCATACTTAACGTGGTCATTTTCCCTGACAGCACCTGGTATTCCCAAATGGTCAGCCATCTGGTATTGACCATGCCCAACATTGTTTAACTTCAATCATATAACAAGAAGCCGTGTGTCAACATGAAGCAGTCACGTCGTATTGTGTTCCACTACGGGTACTTCTAGGAAAAAAGTCAGTTGGCACAGGTATTTCAGAAACGTCTGAGAAATTCAGAAATATTTACAGACTGAGTGCATTTTATTTCAGCGCTTTGACAGCCTTTTAAAGTTCATTAAGTATAAGTTATTTGTGGAGCTACTTATATGAATAGCGAGAAAATTTAATCATAGAATTAGACATGAAAGCATTTTTGAACATTTCCGGCGCAATTATATTGATCGTTAACAGAATCTAACCTCATCTTAATTATAAATCAATAGTAATTGAATTAGTAATAATGGTCATAATGATTTGAAATAAGTCAATTTTGTGGCTACAATTAATTTTACAACGTTTTATACTTATTTCTAATTTACAAGACTAGAAAGTTTCAAATTAAGATTTTTTTTTTTTTAATTTTTTAACACTGTCTTTACCTACCCGATGCTGTCTGGGATGTAGTGAAGTAATTTAAGGTTTTAAATTTTATTTATTTGGAACTTTTTTAATTTATAAAATAAAATAAAATAAAATACATTGCTAGTTGTAACAAAGACAACTGTTTTTATATTCTTTCAATTAAAATATAAGTTATCTCCCTTGATGATCTTGATTTTTCGGTCATTGTTGTAGCCTTATAAACCGGTAATTATCAAGACAAACGGTGTGGTATAATTAACAAACGTGTACAGTAGAACTCCTGAATACGGCATTGCAAATTAGTAACAAAATACAGTACAATATATAATACACACTCATATAATCAAATAACATTATAAATAACACCGTAAGGTGGGGGAAAATACAGTAATGAGGGGCCGGAAAAAACATTGTATTCCACATCATAACCTGAAAACTCGTATCCTAGCACCACCGTATCCCGGGGTTCTACTGTATTAGTAAAAGTATGTTACAAACGTGCACATCATGATTCTGGAGATAATAACTGCCACAGATTGCTACCTAATAACATGTTAGATGTAAGTATATTAATAGTTTTAGGATGAGTCCGTCATTCCTAGGAAATAGGTGTTTCCGGTTATCTTATAACAGTCATAATTGAAAACATGTTTCCATTTGACCAGTTATCTCGTGAGAAACGTCTTTACTACCCAGGTAAGAGAAAAATAATAATATTTATAGCATTGTAAATGGTTAAAGTGTAAAACCTAAAAAAAATCCGAGGTTAATAGCTAGAAAACAAAGAAAAAAAAAACGTAAAACTGTCTAGTGATCTTCTATTTCTAATGCAGATATTCCCCACCGTACAGGGAGAGCTTAATACTAGGTCAGATTGTAATGTACAGAAAATCTAGCTCTCCAAAAATGGGCACTCTTGATTACGATGAAAACTTTACATCTCCTCTAGTAAGATTAGTCTTTATCTAATGTAACTCCTATTAGTTTGCGGTTAGTGCCATGGTTAGGGTTTTTTTTTTTTTTTTTTTTTTTATTACATTTTCACCCCAAACAAGGCACATTGCCACTTTAATGTAGGGGGCTACTATCAGGGGAAACATCTACTGGGGTACTATGTAGGGATTAGGGCAGCGAGATGTTGGTTCACGTTGCACTTGAACTTATGCATGTCAGTACAGTTGGGGAAGCAGTGACCTGGAATGGAATTCCAAAGTCTAGCAGTTCTGGGGAAGAAACTACTGGAGTAGAAAGATCTTTTACATCTAGGGATCTCTACAGTGTGGGGGTGGGATTTTGTAGCTTGTCGGGTCTGTCGAGGGTGTTCACGTCGTGGGGGCACAAGTGCTTGCAGTTCTTCATAGCATTCACCATTATAATACCTGTAGAACAGGCAGAGGGATGCAACGTTTCGACGATGGGACAGAGGCTGAAGTTTTGATGCCAGTTTTGGGCCTATCAGATTTGCGACTCTCTTTTGAACCCTGTCAAGGAGCGAGAGACTAGTAGCCGATGCACCGGCCCAAACGTGACAGCAATACTCCATACATGGGCGAATAGTGGCCTTATAGAGGTACAGGATACTTTCGGGTGTTAGAAGTTTTCTAGCACGGTAGAGAGAGCCCACCTTCCTCGCAGCGGCCCTGGCAATGCCCTCGATGTAATTGTTCCAGCTCATGTTTCCTGTGAACGCCAGGCCAAGGAGCTTGAAAGACGTACTCTCAGCTAAAGAGTTGTTGGCCATTGCTATAGGTGGTAGAGAAGGTTTCTTGTAATTATTGAATGAAACCAGTTTTGTCTTGGTGGCATTGAACGTTACCATCCATTTTTGTCCCCATTCCACTACTGATTTGAGGTCATCCTCTAGTGTTTCTGCCATTACTTTAGATATATGTTCATTTGTTTTCCTGTCGTGCCTGCTATAGAGTGTGGTGTCATCAGCATATATACCCATCTCAGAGGCAATTTTGTCGGGGAGGTCATTTATGAATATCAGGAACAGTAGAGGACCAAGGACAGATCCCTGGGGCACTCCCGCATTTATATTATATTGTTTAGACGTACGACCGTCGAGGACAACCTGGATTTTTCTCTTATCTAAGAAGGATTTAATTATGTTAAGTATTCTACCAGTGATACCGTAAGATCTAATCTTCCTGAGGAGACCCTCATGCCATATCCTGTCAAAAGCCTTAGATATATCTAGAGCTACCGCTCTGCCCTCTCCCGCTTTGTCCAGTGAATGGTATATGCGTTCAGAGATTACAGTGAGGATGTCTGCCGTGGAACGGGCTTGTCTAAATCCATATTGATGGTCGGTCAGAAGTTTACTTGGGAAGGTGCTGCTCGGTGCACTTTTTCTGTCTCGACAGAGTACAAAATTGATTCCACAATCCAGCGGGAGATGATCTTTTCTCGTCCCTGTAGTCTCTTTAACACA
Source organism: Euprymna scolopes (assembly GCF_053919585.1). Taxonomy (NCBI): domain Eukaryota; kingdom Metazoa; phylum Mollusca; class Cephalopoda; order Sepiida; family Sepiolidae; genus Euprymna; species Euprymna scolopes. Next base: position 92,917,776 of record NC_136486.1, on the reverse strand, counting down.
GAAAATATGATGCCAGCCTCTCTATGCTTATATTCATGGTAGCTGTACGATAGAGCTCCAATCCTTGCTTATCCCGACTGTAAGACATTCACAGTAATAATACGTCTGGCTTCAACCACAGCCAAGAACTCTTCAACCACAGCCAATAAATCTTCTTGAATGTAGTTTCTTTCCTAGAACGACACATCTGTGGAATAAGATACCAAGTGACTAGCTACCAGAAGACTACTGCTGTCAACAAAAGAAGAATCTTCCAGGAATTTGTATACAGCATGATTATATATGGAAGTGAAACCTGGCTTGGTTGAGGACATGTGTTGCATAAAAAAAACTGATATCAAAATGATGTGGTACATGTCTAAGTGAATCTTAAAGACAGGGACCTCAGATCAATATAGCAAATATGCTGGTTCGGTCTCATTGAAAGAAAGTATGAAAATTTGAGAGTTATTATATAAAGAAGAATTGAGGTAGCAAGGTCAGTTGTCAAGGAAAGGGCAAGTACGAAACCATGGGAGAAAGCAAGAAGCAATAACGAGGAATTTGAAAGAAGGAAACAGAAGTAAAGATCTGGCTGGAGATTACTTAGTTTTGAAGTCAATTTCTAAACGCTCTGGTGTGCTAGTATGTAAAACTAATATTCCACCGAAGATGATGATGATTGTTCAATCATCCTTGCACGATGGAAGGTGTCTTCTCCGTTTTCAATTAGCCATTTTTACAACACTTAATTTGATAATCGTTAACTTATAGTTTGTTGCTTCGAGAAACAGATTCACAAAATAAATGGCTTCGCCTTAGCATTTCCTTATTAATGCATAAGTTTATTTTCATTTTTGTTAAGTGGGTGTTTCTTTGCTTTACAGTGTTTATGTTAAACTATTTAAATGATTTTTCTCCAACTTTTGCCAAATTTACAATTTTACAATAAAAAGATTCTTTTACTTCGTTTATGAAAATGAAAATATCTGAAAATATGTACACTGAATACAAATGCGCGTGAGTTTGTAAGAAAATAAAGAGACTATCTAAAGTAACTGGCTGTGTCGAGTTTTTCAATTCTTCTTGAAGTCTAAGGTCAAAATTACAAATTAAGATCATCTATTAAATTGTGGTAACCGTACAGAGACAGAGAACTAAGTGGGCACGACTAGCAAGTGGAACGGATTTAATATGATGTGAGGGCGGTTATGCAAGTTCAGACGTTGTTGGGAGGCTGAAATATGATGTTAAAATAAAAAGAGACTTTTTTTTGCTTGAGAAATTTTGGTTTTTAAAGGACACGGCACTTACGCGTGTTTTGTTGTTGGAAGATAGAAAAAAGACTGATGTTGTCTATAATAGAAATCTCAATCGTCGCGTGTAAGTATGTATGTATGTATGTATGTATGTATGTATTCTTTTTCGGGGTCAACGGCCAACTAGCACCGTGTGTGTTTGTGCATGTGTTGGGGTGGCGAGGTCTCCCGTAAGCCATGGTGAAGGCAACTTTTCTAGGAGAAGCAAATCTCTGATTTTAAAAACCATAAAGCGGGAGACCAGTACAGTTATTTTTACCACAAAAACCACTTTTGTGCCCACGACATGCACAGTGTTAACATGTGTTTTTCACATTGACAAAAACGAGCATAGTGCATCTCTCAACATGACCAACAGGATGTTGGCGGCTTCTTTCGATTTCCAGTGGGAGATTTCTCTACCGATTTGATGTTGTTAGAAACCGATGGGATATATTGTTGCGCCATTGTTGTATCCCATTAGATTGATTAGTTGTTGAAATTCTCTGGTCAGAATTTGTGCCGTTATATCTTTGTCATTTTCAATTATTATGGAAAAAGAATTATTTTGGAAAATGATTTTTTTTCGTGTGTTCACAAAAAAATTATTGTGGAAAAAGAATCTTTTTTTTTCGTGTGTTCACAAAAATAATTATTGTGGAAAAAGAATCTTCTCTTTTTTTCGTGTATTCATAAAAAGATATTCTGGAAAAAGAAACGGTTTTTATTTTTAGTGTGTTCACAAAAAATATTCTGGAAAAGGAATCTTTTTTTTTCGTGTGTTCACAAAAAATATTCAGTAAAAAAGTTATTATGGAAAAAGAATCAGGTTTTTCTCAGTGTATTCACTAAAAATTACTGTGGAAAAAGAGTGTGTTCACTAAAAATTATTGTGAAAAAAGAGTATTTTCTTCGTGTGTTCACAAAAAATTATTATGGAAAAAGAGTGTGTTCACTAAAAACCATATTGTGAAAAAAGAGTCTTTTTTCGTGTGTTCACTAAAATATTATTGTGGACAAAGAGTCTTTTCTTCGTGTGTTCACTAAAAAACCATATTGTGAAAAAAAGAATCTTTTTTCGTGCGCTCACAAAAAAAATTATTGTGGAAAATAATTTTTTGTCTATTCACTAAAAAAATTATTGTGAAAAAAGAATTTCTTTTTTCTTTTAGTGTGTTCACTTAAAAAATATTGTGGAAAAAGAATTTTTTTCGTGTGTTCAGTAAAAATTATTGTGGAAAATGAATCTTTTTTTCGTGTGTTCACAAAAAAATTATTGCGGAAAAAGATTCTTTTTCGTATGTTCACTTAAAAAATTATTGGGGAAAAGGAATCCTTTTTATCGTATGTTCACTTAAAAAATTATTGCTGAAAAAGAATCTTTTTTCGTGTGTTCACTAAAATTATTGTGGAAAATGAATCTTTTATTTTTCCTGTGTTCACAAAAAATTATTGTGAAAAAAGATTATCTTCGTCTGTTCACTTAAAAACTGAAAAAGAATCTTTTTTCGTATGTTCACACAAAAATTATTGTGGAAAATGAGTTTTTTTTTTCGTGTGTTCACAAAAAATTATTGCTGAAAATGAGTTTTTTTTTTCGTGTGTTCACAAAAAATTATTGTGAGAAATTAGTTTTGTTTTCGTGTGTTCACAAAAACATTATTGTAGAAAATGAGTTTTTTTTTCGTGTGTTCACAAAAAATTATTGTGGAAAATTAATCTTTTTTCGTATGTTCACAAAAAATTATTGTGAGAAATTAGTTTTTTTTCGTGTGTTCACAAAAACATTATTGTGGAAAATGAGTTTTTTTTTCATGTGTTCACAAAAAATTATTGTGGAAAATGAATCTTTTTTCGTGTGTTCACAAAAAATTATTGTGAGAAATGAGTTTTTTTCGTGTGTTCACAAAAAATTATTGTGGAAAATGAGTTTTGTTTTCGTGTGTTTACAAAAAATTATTGTGGAAAATGAATCTTGTTTTTCCTGTGTTCACAAAAAATTATTGTGGAAAATGAGTTTTTTTTTTCGTGTGTTCACAAAAACATTATTGTGGAAAATGAATTTTTTTTGTGTGTCCACAAAAAGATGGTTGCGGTAAAAGTATCTTTTTTTTCTCGTGTGTTTACAAAAGAATTATTGAGCTTGTTTTCTTAACGATATATATCTTTACCTTTGCCAAGAAAAATATAAATAAAAATATAGATATAGATATAAAATATAGATATAAAATTTTGCAAAGTATCTACTTTAAATTTCTTTTGACTTTTAAAACTAAAATTAAAATAGGCAGAAGATAAGTACCTCTCTCATAATAAGTAAAAAATATGTTAATATAAAGCATTGGGTGCAAAATAATTAGTTTTTATTTACTTGGATTAAGAGAAATTATTTGAACCATTATTAAAAGATACAGTATTAATATATAGCTTCCTCTATTACTTCCTCCCTATTATTTCTCTACCTCTCTTTAACAATCTCTTTCTCTTGCACTCAACCCATTCCTCTCTCCTGCTGTGATGTATTGAACAAAAGAATAATAATGCAATTCATTTATTAGAGATATTTGTTTTAAATGTCATATTGTAATTTTGTGTTTATTGCTTCTAGACAATACAAAGTAGAACTAAACACAATGACGTTCTTGATCCTTGGCAATTCAATTTTCCTTATCTCCTATCACAATAATATAAAGAGAAATGACGTTAATAATGAAAATATTCCAAAGGGAATTTAATGTAATACTGTAATTTACATTTATTTCTCCTGGACAACTCCAAATAGAACAAAATATTCTGTTACGCCTCTCACTTGCCAAATATAATGCAGTAATGTTAATAATGATAATTTGATTGCTCCTAAACAAAGCCGTTTGTTTAGCTTTTAAATCAATCGGTTAATGGTGGCGTTTAAATATATATATATATATATATATATATATATATATATATATATATATATATATATATATATATGTTTTTATTTGTTTTTGTTAGCGATGCTTTCTTGAATGAATTCAAGTATTTATACGAAAGTGCATTTTTACCTAAATGCTTGTTGGGAATACTTTTCCCATTGACCAATCTGGTACCCCCTTAATGGGGAGCGGCATATATATTATTTTCTTTTGAATATAATTATATTAAAAAAAAAATAATTCATATATATATATATATATATATATATATATATATATATATATATAAATTTATCCATTTATCTTTTCATTTTAAATATGTTTTTAACTCATTTCAAAGTGCTTTTTAACATATTTTATTAACTATTTGCCCATATATATATATATATATTACTGCTTCATTTAATCACATAAATTAATATACGAAAGTATAATTTTATGTGTAAACTAAGTATTTACTTCAACAGTGCTCAATTCATAGGTAGAGCTAGGTAGTAAGTTAGAAAATATATATAGCAATTAAGATACACAGAATATTCCGCGTCTCATCCACACTATAAGCCTGACGAATCCTAGTGTGGATGAAATGCGGAATATTTTGTGTAGCTTAATTGCCATATATATTTTTCTAACTTACTACTATATATATATATATATATATATATATATATATATATATATAAAAGAGAGAGAAGAGAGAGAGAGATAGAGAGAGAGAGAAATTGTTACAAATCTGTAAGCTTCTTGCCAAGACAGTATCGACGTTACCATATGTTGAACTTTTCTGAGTACCAGGAAGCTTTTCACACTTACAAGGTGCCTTAAATAAGTTTCCAGACTTCTTTGTACAGACATTTAAAATTGTCATAGACTCTTGAAAATTCAGTATGTTATTGCTATAAAATTTTTATGAGTTCAGGTTCAAATGAGCAGCTACAGCAGGAATTAGAATACACCCTACTAAAGCCTGGCTTTCACAGCTAGTAAATTTTAAAAATGCAATCTGGACGTGAGGACATGTTAGAAGAAAGATATACAATAAAATTCTGTTTTAAACTTGGAAAAATACCAGAAAACGTATGGAATGCTTTAGACTGCTTTTGGACCATCTTGCATGAATGAAGCATTAGTTTTAGAGTGGCATGAGAGATTCAAGGAAGATATGAAATCTTCGACTGATGATGAGAGGTAATGAAGTCAGAACACCATAGTTGATTGATCAAATAAAGAAATTCATAGATAAGGAACGTCATGTGTATAAAGACAATAAGCACACAGTTTGATGTCAGTGTGGGAACTGTACACACAATGCGGAAAATTTGCCCAAAGTTTGTACCAAGGGTGCTCAGAGAAAATCAGAAAGAAAGTCGTCATGACAACAAGAAGATGGTCGAGCGGATCAATTCAGATCCTGCAGTTCTTGATGCTCTGGTGACCTGCGATGAAAGCTGGATATGCTAATATGACCCAGAGACCAAGGGACAGAGTTCATAGTGGAACTTCCATGGTGTCTTCCACAAATTGTTGGAATAGTACAACAAGTTGATTTCAGCCAGAGGAGATTACTTCGAAGGCGACTAGTTTCATGCGTGTACAATCAATAAAATTGTCTATACGAACAAGAGTCTGGAAACTTATTGAAGGCACCTCGTACATACCCATATCGTACATATGTTTAACTATATTCAGGCAGGTATACAGTGTCGACAAAAAGAAAGTAAAATATGAACAGGTTAAATTATAGAGAATAAAAGGCCAATCAAATGAGGTATAGGTTTAAATAGTTACATTAAATTTAGTTTAAATTTGCAGTTTTTGAAAATATTACAAATGCGGACTTTCTTTTTGCCGCCTGTGTACATCATACTACAGACAGTCTCACTTATATATCTTATTCGCTTCATCCAGAAAGAATCATTTAGATTTTATCATCAAAATATTTTCTTTTCTTTAAAGTTTATATCTGAATTTCATATATTTGAATATATACATATACAAAACCATTTTATGTTTTATATCTGCTTTTTTGTATGCCTTCAATTTTCTGTATTTAAGTACTATTGAATGGGACTTATCTTTGCAAGTATATAAACCTTCAAAATTCCCTTTGTTGGGTCAAAATTATCAGGAAGTAATATCTCTTTGACAAGATCCAAGCTAACTCTCTTGAATTCTTACTAGTCAACGAGAAGATAACATTTATTATCAGAAACTAAAAATATATCTAAATTCTTTCTATATTCGAATTTGGAACAGAGTGTTCTTTCTCTTTCCTGGCTTGTCAGACGCATATTTTAACAATTCGAATGCTCCTTCGACATAGTCTAACGAAACTCACAGATATCATAAACAAAGTAGATCGTACGCATTTATGTATCACTTTCTATCTATCTATGATATCGTTTCTAACGTCATCTTAATCCCGTAAAATTCGGATTCCACGCTAACAACATCTTGTACACCCAACATGTAATAAAGAAAATTGTTGAAAAAAAAATTGTTATTCAATATTTTCAAATACTTGTAAAAGCGTACAAGCAGTAGAGAGAAAAAATGACATTGTATTGCTTTAAAAAAAAATACATCCTTTAACAGTACACACAATGTTTGAAGCAAACTACAACAATCTGTTCATATCACTTTCTATTTTTTACCTTGGCAATACATATATTTTGATTTTGTTGAACATTTTTAGTGCATACTTTTACTTAGTAATTATTTATTATGTTTCGTACACGCCATTTACCCTTGTTCTTAGAAAACGCCTTTCAGGGAATAAATGTATATATGTACGTAAATTCAGTTGTTTTTCTTTTGTGCATATTTTTTTGTCTTTCTCCCAACCACCATGTTTGAAAAAACAAACAAACACGTAATCGCCACAAAAATATAGAAATTGAATATCAGATATTCTAATTGTTCACCGTCACTTGGACATCACTCAAGAACATGAGATTAAATTACCAGAATCAGTTAATGTATAAGATTTGAAAAGTCTTAATAATTCACAAGAAAATGAAAGGGAACTTCTTATGAGTAAAATAATATTGAAATATATGTCAGAAATCCATTAACGTGCATCAAGGAAAAATGCAAGTATATTTATTGCTGTTAGTAAAAAGTAAAGTTGCCGGTAATTGGCTACTACACTCCTTTCCAAATATTACTCCACTTACTCTTGATCCTTACTTTATAATCCTAAGGGGTATCAAGTACTATTTTTTTTTAGTTTCTGGTATGACTCGACCAAGGATTGAACACTGATTCTTTGGCATATTATAGACACTCTTACCATTGTGTCAAATGTTGCTATGTGAGCTTTTATATTAGCAACGTAAGTAAATTGGTACATTCTGGGGTGAGACAAAAATAAAAAAAATGTCCTCTCTTTTCACTTCTCTTTCACTACCTAGGAGAGAAAAAAATGAAGTGTAGTGTCAGAACTGACAATACACCTTGCTCCAAGCAAAATAAAACAAGAATTAATTTATCTAAAAAATTTTACTAAAAAAAAAATATCCTTGATAAAAGATACAGCCAACGTTGGGTTATGAAAGGAATGAAGATCAGCTCTCGCTCGTTTGATCTATCTTCATTATTAATTCCAGTCACCAAAATACCACATTCGTTGCATGGGTAACATATTATATAAACAAATAAATGTTCATTAGTAGAAAGCTAAAAATTCCATCCACGTTGTTAGACATAAAGTTAGTTTTGGTTAGAAATGATAACACATTATGATAAGCCCACTAAAATAATTGCATTTTGATTCACAAAAATGCCAAAGCAGATAATGGTTTGAACATTAGCTGCTCAGTTTTCTGGGCTGTTTCAAGGATTGAAAACAAGCAAGTCAGTTCTTAAGTATATATATAGAGTAGAATAATAAAATTGTTGTCCTAGAAAAGACAACATGATTCCATTTCCCTTTGATGAAAACCGATTTTCTTTTTTTTCGTGTGCAGACCATCTACTAGTTGTACAGTTGTGTACAAATCCCAAAAGCGATAGGAGCCTTCTATCATGTCGGAAAGTGAATGTTCAACGAGTGAGATCGGAGATGCTCCACTATACAACTCATGCTCTCTACCGATCTAAGTTATGACAACAGGACCACTACCAGTACCCACAAAATGCATACCTGGATTGCCATGGATATACCAAGGGTGAAGAAAACAAAGTTTCTGGCCACGGTTATGGTTTTTTGTGTGATTTCAAATGAGGGCCACATCATGTCACCTCACATTTTTGAAGACGGCTTGAAAGTCAACACCAAAGTCTACCTGGGGGGTGTTGAAGAGTGTGGTGATCCCCTGGCGCAATCAGATGGCCACTGACAGACCCTGAGTGTAGTAGCAGGACTCAGAACCTGCCCACAAGTCCAAAGAGACCCAGTCTTGGCTTCAGAAGAAGTGCTACGACATGGTAGCCTTCTCTTACTGGCCCCACTCCTTCCGCGACCTGAACCTGCTAGACAACTTCGTTTGGTCATACATCAAGAACATAACTACATCAAAGCCAGTCTGATTGCCATTATCCATCTGAGTATTCACCAAGCTGGCGCTTATGGAAAAGGCATGCTCCCAGTTCCAGACCCGTATCGAGGCGGTGATTGAGGCTGAAGGCGGTTACATTGAATAGATATCAGCTCTACTACATAATCAAGTTACCTGAATTGACTTTTTCAAGAAATGTTTTAAAATAAAGCTGTAGTGTTTTTTTTAGGGTGACACTTTTATCATTTCACCTTATATATATATATATATATATATATATATATATATATATATATATATATATATATATACCTATATATATATATAAAGCTGAAGGTCTGTGTGTGTGTCTGGTCACGAAGAGGCTCCTATATGGTTGACTATTATAGAAAACTGATCACATATAATGATAGAAGATGTATCGAGACACAGGAATGGGTATGTTTGATCTGGCATAATGATGATTAATAAAAATTGTGGGGTCTGCGTGCGCGCCTGGTCCACAAAGTATGGAAATAAAAAATTTAAAAATTAAAAAAAAACGTTTACAAGTGTTTTTGATATAAATGTACATAAGAATACTTTGATAAGTATGTTTTAACTTAAAAAGGATGGTATAATAAAATTGTGGGGTCTGTGTTCGCGCCTGGCCTCCATAGAATGGAAATAGGCACAAACTTTAATGAACACTTTTCATATCTATCTGCGTAAGTATACTTTGATAATCATGTTTCAGTTTGAAGAAATATGGCATAATAAAATTATGGGGTGTTCGTTCGCGCCTGATCTCCATAGAATGGAAATATGTCACAAAGTTTAACAAGGTTTTTTAATATAGATCCACAGAATATTGTGATAAGTGTTTCAGTGTGAACAGGTAGGTATAATAAATTATGGGGTTTATCTATTTTATTTTTACTTTCATCATATTTTGCTTTGGTTTTGATACCCCCAAATTCGAAGCTATCTCTTTACAACCTATCATACTATATCTTTCATAACCATATCATACCATATCTTTCATAACCTATCATACTTTCATAAATCAGAGTCCATTTTCTGTAGGCTGTTTTTGAACCTTGTCAACGACGGGTAATTTGGTAGTATATATATATATATATATATATATATATATATATATATATATATATATATATATATATATATATATATATATATATATAACGATATTATTACTAAGATTTCCTAGATGTCAATCCAATGAAACTCTGGTGTTTATCAAATAGTACTCTATAACAAGTAGAACTGTATTATTGAATAAATTTTATTTATTTATGTAAACATTGTTGGCTACATATGTGCATACATGTTTCAGCTGTGATTTCGTTTAAAATCTAGCATCTTCCGGCCACTAGTTTAAAACCTGATGATGGATTTAAAAGAAATCACACCTGAAACATGTATGCACATATTTAGCCAATAATGCATGTATCATATTAGGACTAGATGACATGTATTTCCTGGAGCGATGGCATGATCCAACTATTTTCCCAGACAGAGTACTCAGCTTTTGATAAAGCCAATTATTTTGCAAACTGCCGTAACAGTTTAAAACAAAGGAGTTTAGTTCACACATTCACAGTCTTTTGTGAATTGTTTTTTTATCAGCCACTAAATTGCTGTAATAATTAAGACAAAGTTTTATAATGCAAACGGTGACATCAAAAAAAAAAAAAAGAAAAAAGTGATCCCAATTAGATGTATACAGTATTTCCCCTACAGTAATTTATTTAGGGAGAATCAGACATTGTTACTACCGTGCTAAAATCACCAAACAAAGAAAAGAATGGGTTAGTGACTAAAATATAAAAATCGGCAAAACTACACATTTGTAAAGGAAAAATAAGAGAAAATCTGACTATATACACGATAAAATTGATATCATAATAGTAATTAATAATTATTTTTCATACTTTCTAAAAATTCTGATTCCAAACTATGTTTTAAACTGCAAAATACATAACTATATATTAGATATTGTGTGTGCTTACTTTATGCTAAATGATATGAACAACCTATTTTATTCAAACCAAGGCCTGTAACGAATTAAAAACCATTACATTAGGAAAACCTATTTCAATATGACTTTTTATTGTTTATCAATCAGGATTTCTTGGAAAATGTTATGTTCTATGTCTGGAACGTTTCTTGCCCGCTAAAAAGTGTAACTTCAGAAGTTAACATAGGAGGCCTTCCAGAAGAACGTAACGGATTCTGTTTTTGTCTCACAAACAACGTATTCATTTCTATACATGTTTAACTCTTATTTTAAACCACTTTAAAGAACATCTTAATGATGAAATGCAAATGTAAATATATATCATCAACACTTAACACGAGTTTTAAGAGATTTAAAAAATTACTATTTGATAAAGAAGTCTCGTCTGGAAGTATGTTATAGAATACGATTACACACTCTCAGTCACTGTGTGGTAGTTGAAACTAAATCATGTCTGATTTCCTAAAAAAATAAACAAAAACGCATCACATAAAAAATGAACTTATGAAATGTCATTAGGTTTGTGTCTTACTTCACAACACCAACATATTCCCACTTCATGGATTGTGGTTGCCTTCTGTCACACCTATATATATATATATATATATATATATATATATATATATATATATATATATATATATATATATATATATATATTACATACAGTGCTTCCCAAAAACTGCATCACTTTGTTAAACAAGATTATATTTTGTCTGATGGGTGTAATATAGTTTGAGCAGCTAAACTACTTCTTACCTGTATTGACGTCTCTTTTAATCTGAATTGCTTAATTGCTGAAATCTTATATACAGTGGAAGCAAGACCTGCATTTCTCAGCAAACTATGTACTTGACACTATCTAGAACTTTTGACAAAAGCATTACAACTGCCATCCTCTTGGTATTAAATCGAATCTGTTAGTTGCTACCTTGATATTTTGCTTTAAAACTGGATGTGAATTCATTTTAAGACCTTCAAATATCGACAACTTGCAAAAGCACAAATTCAACAGTGCGCTAAGTATAATTAGTTGTTCCCATCCATGCTGCATGACCTTTTTATCCAAAATTGAAGTGTAATATATGCCCCTTCTTCTAGGGACTCAATAAATTATTGCTCAGATATTGGCTCATCTAACTTCCGGCTCTGAGGCCCGATTTATTTAATCTGGCTGACAACAGAATGCTGGTTGCAGTTTGACTAACTACACTCGTATATTCGTTGACTCAATCAGCTGTTTCCATTGTTGTAACTGCAACTATGTTGAGTTATTTTCTAAAACATAATCTATTTTTCTTTCTCTTTCTCTGAACAAACAGTCATTTTCAGAGCATTTAACAAACAACAACAACCCTTCCAATCAATCCGTCCTTCTCAGGACAGACTCTGTTCTTTTTAAAAAACTATATACAAACTACTTTGACCCCTATTATTACCCCTTAAAATTTATTGTTTTTGGCTCAAATTGAGTTAGATCCATGTCCAATGAACCTATATCTAAAATTTCAAGTGTTTAGACCGAAAATTGTATATATATTGTATTTTCTTTTTAAATAAATAGAAAAGAGGGTTTTTAATATGACTTTATAGGAGTATAGATAGATATATTGAACAGTTTTATTATGAAGATTTAATAGATGGATTATAGATTAAAATGAGATGCTTAAGGAGGTTTTACTCTGAAACTCCGTCAATGTTTTTTAGTTAAAAGCATTGGATAGAATCTTTTTACTGGTGTAGCTAAGAGAGGTGAGTTCTGTTGGTTACTCTGTACAGGAATTCGATTAAGATATCAAAAACAAGGCTATACTTTGATGATAATCATTTGCTTGAAAGAAAGATAAAAGATGAAGGAATGTCTGGACAGCATCATTCATCTGTGACCTTCTGACCTTTGACAAAAAGATAGTTTAGACCAGATTTTCTTATATTTTATCAGTATTGCACAAGTGGCACACTGTCAAAGAGCAACTAATCAAATCTTTCTTAATTCAGAAACAAGCTAAAAAAAAAAACTAAACATTTTTATGCAAACTAGCTCTTCTGACTTGACGTTGCTCAGGAATCGTTTTTACTTTTGTTTTTGTTTAGAACATTTTAACCTTGCTTAATTTTACCAAATATTATTATTGTTTAATAGGATTTAAAAAGTTTTATTTGATTATTATGGTATCATTAAATAATTAATTTAACTAAATTGTTAACTATTGTTTAATTTAATGTTGCTTGATCTCTATTTATAACATTATTAGATGTCCATAGCTTCCAAAACTTTAAAGAATTTAATACATTAGGTTTTGCTAAAAATTTTAAATCAGAAAGATAACTTTCTATGCGGCAATTTAAATGCTTCAAAATTTCTTCCACATTTCGACCAATTGCAAATTAAGTTATGCTTTATTAAACTTTTTATAAAATATTAATAATGTTGACTTGTTTATGATATTGTGACATTTCGCAATTCAATCATATCAGGTTGACAAGAAAGTTCTTGCAGTTTTTAACTTTTAAATTCAAATAAACATACCTCGGCTCAAACAAAAATTTATTAGTCGAAATAAGCACTATCAGAATTAGCGCAATTTTACCAATGCAAAGCAAGTGTATTTATGCCAGTAACGTAAAAATTTAGCGTTCTGATGGTAATAGAGTTTATGCTATCGCGTAAGTTTTTGAAGCATTTCTCAGTAAGAAAGTTGTCGAGATGTAAGAAAAAGTAGTAGTCGGTAGATGAGAGGTCTGGAGAGTATGGTGGATGAGGCAGAGTTTTGTATCCCAATTCATTCAATATCTGCAGGGTTGATTTAGCAACCTGCGATCGGGCATTTTCCTCTATCACCGTCAGCCATAAAATCTAAGCCTGATATCCAATAATGCAAAAGTCACGTTTTCATATGCATACATGCAATACAGTTTGCCATACAAATTCGTTTGGCAGCTGTAAATCAAGTTTTATTTGTTCAGTACCGTCTTCATTACAGATATAAAGACTGTTGTTAAGTGTTGAGAAATTATGTTGAACAAAGATGGCGGCAGTAAATCAAATCGAGGAAGAATCAATGCAGTCACGATCTTGAGTGCTGAGTAATTCTTAGTAACAAAGATAGCGCCAGTAAATTAAATGGGCAAAGTATCAATGTAGTCACGATTTCGAGTGTTGAGTAATTCTTAGTAAAAAAAGATGGCGGCGAAGAATCAATGCAGTCACGATTCAGTCGTTTCAAGACAGAGGTTGACAGCGAACTAAATTGAATCCAAAATTCGATATTTTTTGGAACACTGTTGAAAGCTTCTGATTGGTTGATTGCCCTAACCGTAATTCTAAGTAAGATCGTCGGAATCATTAGGGTTATACACTCACTTGCAATCAAAAACATTTTGAAACTACAAGTTTGCTCAATTTAAGGGAAATACTTATACCTGACTAGGTTATATTTTGACATAAATGTTGAACTAAAAGTCACAGCAATTTTAGTCATAAAAAGGGCATCAGCTGTTTTCAATCTGGAGCAAATTGATTGGCTATTATCCTATAGCTGGATAGCTTAGGATGATACGGAGAAGAGATGTTGCTAATCTCTCTCTACTCTAACGTTATTTCGACTCAAGTAGAATTTCTGGTTCCTTTTTGTAATACGTTTACTACAAGATCTCCTCGTCCTACCACAACGAATAAATAGTTTAATACCTCCCTCAATGTGTTAAGGCGTCAGGAATTTTTATGGACAGAGCTTCTTTATGTGACAGAGTGAGGACGCACGTATGGCAACAGCAATAACCAACGGATGCAAATGATCAAGCCGTGTGCAAGGTGACGTCACAGCAAAGAAGAAGGAAAGAAAAAGATTATAAAAAAGAAAAATATGACCTGGAAACGGACAGAGATAGACGTGTTACACATGTGGCCTGAATGTGCCGGATAAAGACAGAGTACTAGATGTTCAACACAGCAGAATCTTGTTAGGTACATTGGAATAGGAGAATATTTTTTAACAAGAGACAAACCGTTATTCTGGAAGTACCTGTAAATGAATGTCTGTTATCTCAACTGGAAATTAAGTGAGTTAAATCCTTTCATTATCTTTGTTTCCTTGCAGTTGTCTGCATACAACATGTGGGTCTACAAGAGTTGGCATGTAACGACTACGGTACATTTGTAAGGGCTTCCCATATGTGAAACACATTACTGCAGGACTGCTTCCCTGCAGATTATATAGCTGTTTTCGAATCCAATGACAACAAATATTTGCCGTAAACTACATCCCAGGCAGTCAAACTTAGTTCATATCATTAATTGTTCCTCATCTTTCCGTTGACAATGTTTTCATCTCAATAGCTCTTATCCTCGAATGGCTTTTGACCTTGATAAGTGTGTGTTCCAGCAGTAAAGAAAAGCATTGCAACAGAAGAGGACTAAGAGAATAAACTGGAAATATGAATCTGATTATATGAGACAGTTTTCATGATGTGAGAAATTGTAAAAGAAGTCAGAAGGAATAATACAGTTTGCAACAAAGGAAATGGAATCATGTCATGCAACAAGCTTTGCTATGGATGTGAGTGTAAAGATTGTTGGTGACAATGCAGTCATGTTAAGAAAACAGATTGCCTCAATACTTTTTTTTTTCTTGTTTTTAAATCTTTTTTGTCAATTATGCCTGGTACTACCCAAAACCAGTACTTAAATAAGATTCTCCAATCTAAATCGTTATTTCCATGAAAAGTGCTCGTCTGAGCTCCATTCTCTGCCCCCCCCCCCAATCTTTCACGAAAAACACCTGACTAGCTGAAACCACTGTCATTAATTTCCCCCACTCTTTATCCGTGCCTAAATCAAAACGTAGATTCCATGAACAAAGCTTCTTTCTCAGAACTGCACGGCTATGGAACTCTCTGCCGCTTGCCTGTTCCCCCCCCCCGAATTCAACTTGGATGTCTTCAAGTACTACACAAACAAATTCCTGATGAACCGCCCCCTTAAGTAATGACACTTTATCAAATCTCCAATACTAACTATTACTACGATACTATCCCACTGATTGGTGTACACACAATAACCCTTATCCCCGAGTGGCTCTTGGGCCTTGATAAGTGGTGACCCCCATATAAAAAAAAAATAGTACTATAATATGGCTGAATTTCGTGATTGTGGACAGAGTATGTTTCGATGGCAAAATTATTGAGGTTGTTCAAAAGTTTTGTTACCTTGTTGATAACACTAGAACACATAGAAAAAGCAAGTGCTAGTGTGATTACAAGAGATAGAAATATGTGGAATAAGTTCAGGAAACTGATGCTATTAGTTATCAGCACAGTGGCTATACCGTTGACCAAAAGAAAAATATATCTGGCGTGTAGACGCAGTGTGATCACGTATGGATGTTAAACTTGGTCAGTGAGGACTGAGGGAATGCGTTACATGGAGAGAAATGCTATGAGAATAATATAATAAATCCGTAGTGTGAGGCTTAAATAGAAGATTAGATTTGATGACCTCAGATTCAGAGGAAGATTAAATTTGAACAGTAAAAGGAAATGTGTCCAGAACAGGATACTTCAATGGCACGGCCATATAGAAGGAAAAATGGGTGAGAGTTCTTGGGATAGTAGATATAGTTAAGTTTAAGTAACAAAGTCAGTTTACAAGGGAAGGTCAAGGGAAACATCGAAGAAATTAATAGGGATGTGTTACATAGCACGGACGGCTATAGGCAAATACCAAGCCCTGAGGGAAATGATATCATGGTAAGGAAAAGAAGTCTATGAAAAGGAGAGAGCAGATTCGAGAAGACTGTTATGTTAGAAACATAGATGACGTTCGAGATCACGTTAAAAAAAGATCATGTGAGAGACGTCACGGCCATATTAGAAGTCATGCGTGGTGGGAAAATTAGAATATAAATGTTGTTGTACAACAAAAAAAAAAGCAAGCTAAATTTTTTTCTATTCTTTGTCTGCTTTGCAACTGAGGGTAACGTTGCAGATGGATTTGAGGGAAAGAGGGATAAACGATGACCTGGTCATAGATAGGTTAATTCGCAAGTTAATTTCTAAAAGTTGTCTAATACAAAGCAGCATGTAAAACGGACATTAAACCGATGATGATAATAATAATGATGATGATCATTATCATGATTATGAAAAATATGGAAACTAGGACTGATTGAGTCACTGATTTGAGTTGGATGAGTTCATTAATTACAGAAATCAAAAAAAGCTCCGGACAAAGGTTAATGCGGAAATCACTATTCAGTAATTATTGGGAATATTAAGATAGCTAATGAGCGAATTTAGATTGGATTTAAGTGTAGCGTGCATGCATTCCGAGAGGAACAAAGCCGATGCTCTGATTTGAATATAAAATAATTAATATCCGAACGGTAACATTGGTGCGATATGCTGCTTAGTCTTTGAGGACTTGCAGGAATTGAACGACTTGCATAAGATGAGAGTCAAGAAATCATTTTATCTGGTTCGCAAGGTTAACCCAAATGTCACAAAAGAGGCTGTAAAGAAGGTAGATAAATGAAAATAAAGACATAAAAATATTGATTTAGAATTGTCTTTATTCCTTCTGAAATGAAAAATCAGTATTAGCGAAAACAAGATAAAATAAACAAAAGACTATCAATTTATTTAATGAAAGATACATACATACGTTATATATGTATAATTTGTATTTTGTTATTCCTTTAGCGGTTGAGACAAATGAACAGATTCAGTTACCTACAATTAATCATTTACCTAAATGCTATAAAGAATTACTTCCCTTATAGTTTGGACCACGCCCTGTTATGGGTTGATAAATGAAAATAAAAACATGAAAATATTGATTTAAAATTTTATTTATTGTATCGAAAGTGAAATTTTATTTATTCCATCGAAATTGAAATATAAGTATTTGCAAAAACAAGAGAAAATAGAAAAAAAAAAAAACTAGCGGATTTATTTACATACCAAGGCAAACATAAAAGTACCCAAGTAAACAGCACTACAGCTTTATTTTTTAACTTTTATCGAAAAAGTCAATTCAGGTAACTTGATTATTTTGTAGAGCTGACATTCATTCAATGTAGCCGTTTTCAGTCTCAATCACTGCCTCGATATGAGTCCAGAACTGAGAGCATGCCTTTTCCACAAGCGCCGGTGGTAACTCTGCGAATACTCGGCAGATGGTAACGATCATGCTGGCTTTGGTGTTTTGGGAGGTCATGTTGGTGATATTCTCGACGTATGACCAAACAAAGGAGTCCAGCCGGTTCAGATTAGGGGAGAAGGGAGGCCAGTGAGAGTCACTCCTGAATCCAAGCCTAAGTCTCTTTGGACTTGTGGGCCGGTGTTGAGTCCTGCTGCAATATCTAGGGTCTGCCAGCGGCCATCTGACTGCACCAAGGGGTCACCACACTCTTCAGCACATCCAGATACACTTTGGTGTCGACTTTCAAGCCGACATCAAAGATGTGAGGTGGCATGATGTGGCACTCACTTGAAACCACACCAAAGACTATGACTCTGGCTAGAAACTTTGTTTTCATACCCTGGACACGTCTCTGTTATACGTGGCAATCCAGCAATGCGTTTTGCAGGTGCTGGCACTGATCCTGTTGTCATTACTTAGATCGGTAGAGAGCATGATTTGTACAGCAGCGCATTTCTGATCTTACTCGTTGAACAATGTATCACTTTTAGACATGATAGATATCTCCTATCGCTCTTAGGATTTGTACAAAACTGGCCAACTAGTAGATGGTCTGTAACAAAAAAGAAAACTCGTTTTCATCAAACGGAAATGGAATCGTCTTTTCGACGGAGACTATTTTATGGTTTCACCCTGTATATATATTCATATATGTATTTGTTATTGTTTTAACAATAGAAACAAATGAACAAATGTTACTGTAAAATATTTACCTAAATGTTAGAGAGTTACCTCCCTTATATTTCGTACCACGTTCTATATTTGAGGGGGGGTCTATATTCTTATTTATAATATATAATTTTTCGTGGATGAATGTGTCGCCATCAATACAGCTCATCAGTGTGGCTTATTCTAGTGAGATTTGAAGCCGCAACCGCAGATACTGTAGCCCATTTTAAATATGTTGTATTGTTTCGTTTATAATTCGACCGGCAGTAAAAAGAAAAATGATTATAAGCGTGGCCTCTCTATTATGTCTTATATTTTTCTGACGCCATAATGGTTGGTACTAACCGTCGCTTAACAAGACTTATAAATACTTTGATTTAACTGTTATTTTCAGGATTATAGATATTTCATTGTGTGTGTGTGTGTGTGTGTGTGTGTGTGTGTGTGTGTGTGTGCTTCCTGTTGATTCACGTGCTCAGTATCACAGTATTAAAAAAGAAAGAACGTTTGTCTGGAGCACTTTGAATTTATTGTTAAATCTTTTTCCTGGTAAGATTATTAAGAAGAAATCAAGCAGTAGAAAATTTCAAACATTCAACTTATCCAGCAGATTTTTTTAAAATTTTATTTTTTAAATTTATTTCTGCACTAGTAACTTTGTTGTTCGTCTATATTGGAAATCATCACTTTGAATTTCATTTGTTCTATTTTTTAAAATACAATTTCTACCCCAAACAAGGCACAGTGCCACTTTAAAGTAGGGGGCTACTATCAGAACATAAGTTGCAGGGATATTCTGAAGGGAGATCAGCAGCAAGATGTTTGTTCAAATTACACTTGAACTTCTGCATGTCAGTAAAGTTGGGAAACTAGAATCCCGGAATGGAGTTCCAAAGTCTAGCAGTTTTGGCGAAAAAACTATTGGAGTAGAAGGCTTTCTTACATCTAGGGATCTATACTGTGTAGGGGTGAGATTTAGCTGCTTGTCGGGTTTGTCGGGGTATTTACGTCGAGGGGGCACAAGTGCTTGCCACCAGAGCACTAAAAAATGTTCACATTTTTTTTTCAGTAATTTATCCATCGTCTTTTATTTTAAGGTAACTTATTTATTGTTTTTAAGTAACTTATCGTTTTTATTGTTCGTAACTTAGAAATAATAATCTTCATTGCTTTACTATAATGCTTTTATTTTAATAATTTCTCTAAAGACTTTCGCAATCAAAATAAACTAGTTTTACTCGTTATAATTCACGAAGCAACGTTATATTTATTTACTGTACGCAGTCATACATCCAATCTATCTATCCGTTTTTAATTCATTTATTTTTGTAATGAATATTGAATAAAGTTCAGTTTCAGTATATATAGGATCATATCACTTTCTTTTTATTTTTAGGTGTAGTTTTTAAAGTAATAGAAAACTTTAAGAAAAATAATTACATTCACTCTTAATATCTAAACGTTTTCGTATGTCTTCATTGCTCCAATGTGTATGATCTCATTTTCCATCGAATAGGCCTGCTTAATGACGGTTGTGTTTTAAGGCAAAACGTGTCTTTTTAATCGTTACCCATTTTGTGGCGCCTCGAATACATTTGATCCACGGTCCTGGATATGACCTTAAGCTATATCCGATGATGAGGTCCAAGCTTGCGGGATTTGGAGAGTGTGGAGCCACCCTTTAATTGCCATTGCTCCTAAGTCCACTCTGACCCAGAGTGGTAGTACCAGTTAGGGTCCAAACTATGGGTTAAATAGAAACTGACTTGAAAAAAGAAACAATTATATTCTATTTAAACTTTTTCTTCAAAATCACTAGATTCGGCTTAAATGACCTAAAAAGTGTTGATATGCCGTAAAACAAAAACAACCAACCAACCAACCAACCAATCAACATTTGATCCACAATTTAATATTTTACTATTGTCAGCAAACTAGAATGCTTGCGGGCATTAAGGATATTATGTTATACGATAACACCTCCAAATGTACGCAGTTAGCCCCCTTGGATCTTTTAATTGAACTGCTTTTCATTCACAGATAAGTGACAATTGCATTGGCAGAATAATGAATATGCTGATTGCTTTATAGTCAATTGCTTCTCTATTTACTTTTTTTTTCTGGTATATTCTGTCGTTCATTGATTCGACTATTTTCATTCCGTGATTTTCCGTTCGTTCGTAGAACGCTTTACTCCTCGAGATAATTCTTTGGATCCTTTTATTAGGCGCGTAGTATGCAGATAAGGCAGCTCACATGAATGCTGCTGTGTGGCAATTGTTATGCAAAAGAAATGCGTAATCACTCTCTCACAAAGGCCTCATTTTTTGGTAGCTTTATTTGCATTCCGTCGCCAATTTACATATCGTCGTTAAAGAAAGAAAAAAGAAAAGAAAACGGCATAATCAGTTGTTTCAGATTCACCTGGATTCTCATCACTGGTGTTCTTCGCATCTTTGTTGCAAATGCACCACAAAAACTGACGCAAAACAATTGCAGAAGTGAAGCAAATACAATGAAGTAATGCAAATCGATAATGAGAAGAGAGAAATGAGAAAAACAATGTAAAGTCACTTCAATAACATTTACAATTGCGAACAATCATCAAAAGCCTATTAGTATCATCAGCTTCTACTTTTAGTTTGCCTATCTAAGTACAATCAAATATATATATATATATATATATATATATATATATATATATATATATATATATATATATATATCATCAGTGGTGAAAAAAAAAAGAAGAAAACCGGACTAGAGTCCAGAATGAATTCTGGCGAAGCTGGTTGGATCTCTCCTCATTTTCAAATGATATCTTCCTAGCGGAAACAATATGTAAATTAATTCTGCACTCAAAGCAATAAATTTCATATATATATATATATATATATATATATATATATATATATATATATATATATATATATATATATATATATATATATATATATCTTTTCATCTGTGTTTTTAATCCTTGACTTTTAACGTATCCTCTATTTTCTTTAATAGTTTATCCATTCTATAAACCCTTTGCACAAAAAAGTTTGTTTTTGTTTATTTATGGCCTTATATATGCACATGAGCGTAGGTCAGAAGTTAAGCAATAAGGCTGAAGAGTTGTATGTTTTGGCTTCGATTCTAGCTGATGGCACCCAAATCATATATATATGTTTATAGGAAGATATTCTTATTCAGTTATATTTCACCTTTTATTTATACTAATCCTTTAATTTATGAAGTTCAATGTAACTACAGTTGCGTTGTAATTACATCCAGCTTCATGATGGACTCTCCAGTTGATTTCGACGTATGAGGTTCCGCCACAAGTTGTTCAGAAATCCCCCATTCTGGGTACATAAAACAAGGACAATAACATGCCTATATATATAGTGACAAACCTAAAAACAATTATTGACATGCCGTTCACCATAAAAGTGCATCAACCTTACTTACTACAAAAATGCTAGTTTATTTTGGTGTCGTTCCCTATCCCCATCCCATTTGTGCTAATGAGGAGACAATATTAAAAAAAGCATTCATTGTCAATTATTGTCAATATTATTGTCAATATTATTGTCAATATTATTTGTCGATATCAATAAAATGAATATCGTTTCCGAAAAGATCGTACACTTAATTTGATTTTTTTTGTTCCTCCTTTTGAAACTGATTCATAGTTTACAATTACTAATCTTTATTCTATATATATATATATATATATATATATATATATATATATATATATATAGATAGATGGATAGATAGATAGATAGAGAGAGAGAGAGAGAGAGAGAGAGAGAGAGAGAGAGAGAGAAAAACGTTTGATTGAACACGACAGAGTTATTCCTTTTTCCGATCGTTGGATATCTTTTCTATTTGCTGAGCAGTCTTTTTAATTTCGACATAGATATTATATAGGATGGCGCGCAGAAGTTGTCGGTCATATTTTCTCAAGCGCTTTCTATTCGATATCTTAACGACGTATTATTCGATTCAAGCAACCCCACTAAATACACAGTCAACATACAAAAAAAAACTACCAACGATAACGCAATACTTATAAATTAACTTAGTGAATGCTCAGAAACATATAAAACTGCCTTTTTTTTTACATAGGTATCACCACTTATCAAGGCCAAAAGGCCACTCGAGGATAAGGATTAAAGAGTGTAAAGTAGAAATTGGACAATATAGTAACCGTTAGTAATGGAGATTCGGTAAATTTGTTAACTTATATGGAACGGCTCATCAAAAACTTGTTTACGTTAGACTTTAAGACAGCCATATTGTAGTCAGCCGGAAAGCAGAAAAACGGAAGACAATTCCATAGGCGTGAAGTTCTAAGAAAGAAGCTTTCCTCATGGAATCTACGCTTAGGTTTAGGCACAGATTAAGAGTGGGGGAAACTAGTGATAGTGTTTTCTGCTTGACGGGTGTTTCTTGTGAAAGTTTGACGAAAGGGGAACCTAGAATGGAGCTCAGCCGAGCACCTGCCATGAAAATAATGATAAAACAGAGACAAACTCGAAACATCTCTTCTGTGAGATAGAGGTTGCAGCGAAGAGGAAAGGACACCCCCCCACAAGGCTACGAAGTCTATTTTGAACTCTATCAAGGCAGGATATGTCGTTTCTAGCAGCTCCTGCCCAGATGTGGCAACAGTATGCGATCTTTGGACGTACCTGGCTCTTATATAGATAGAGAATTGCATCAGCAGCGAGATATCTACTGAATCGATAGAAGGATCCCACGATTTTTCCAGCGGCCTTGGCAACAGATTTAATGTATGTGTTCCATGTAAGATCAGGAGTAAAGGTCAAGCCCAGAAGCTTGTCAAAACATGAGGCCTCCCCAAGACAAGAGTCATTCATTTCAAATGATGCCAGATGGGGATCAGAGCGTTGATGATGTAAATATAAAAGCTTGGTTTTAGATGCATTAAAAGTAACAAGCCACCTCTTTCTCCATTGTACCACTTGTTCAAGATCAGAGGAGAGAGAATCAGAGAGAACTTGGTCGTTTACGGGTTTAGATGTGTAACCAATGTGTGGGCATGAAACGACTACATCACGCAAGTAAATTTAACCAAACTACGTTTATACGAATACGAAGAAGAAAATATTTTTTCTCGGGATTCAACTTACCTTCTTTAAATAAATGACTTGACTATCAAACGTTTCTCTGGTTCTTTTATAAACTAGAGAATAAATATTGTTTATCTAAGCTTTAAGATCTTCTACTATCGAACTTTAATTCTAATCTAAAGACACAAACTGCCTAATCACAATGTATTTTACTTTATCTTTTCATTTGTGAATTATTTGTATTAAAAATATTTAATATTTAAAAAAAGTTTTTAGCTAATATAAGTTACCGAAATAAGGACTCAAGTCAAATAATCTATGGTAGCCATTTTGAACAAAGCACATAACTAGAGCGGAAATGAGTCATGGTCGAATGCTTCATTATATATGTATTTACATTAAAGTAAAGTAGCTTTAAAATTCTTTAAATATTAAATATTAAATAATTAAAGCAAATAATCACAGATGAGTAGGTAAATCAAGATTACATTTTATTATGCAGTCAAAACTCTTGTTTTTTTTCCTGTAAAATGCGTCATTTTTAGAAATTAGTCAAATTAGGTAGACAATGCATGAATTTTTACCCAAATCTTATGAAAAATGCTGGGAAACTATTAAAATATTCAATAATCGTTTTAAAGGTCCCACCATATCTAAGTGATCTTTTGATAAGACGACATAAAGTGTATCCGGCAATATTTCTAAACAAATCATTTATTCAATAATTCCTAATGTGTGTTTGCCAATAAAAACAATGAATAAACGCATTCATCGTAGTTATTTACTCTCTTATGCAAATAATAAGTATTGTATATTTTTCCACAAAATTAAACACATATTTTTCTACGGATTAGCTATAATTTTTTGCGGATTGGCTATAAAGAAGTAGATGTTATCTAAGAATGGAAATTGGCATACAGAGATACTATAAAAACATTGTACAAAGAGACGATATAAACTCGTGCAATATAACCACCACCAGCTCATTTCGAACAGTTATGATTTTATATATGAATACATATCACTTCTGTCTGAGCTCTTGGTTACATTTTATTCACTTTCCTGTGTTATTTTTAGGAATTAATCAAATTAGGCATGCAATACATGAATTCTCATCAAAATTTTATGAAAAATGCTGTGAAACTATTTTCAATACAAAAAGAGACCATTAAAATCGTTAATAATTGAGTTTAGGAGAATCCACTATGAATTATATAATAGGGAATTGATGGACTGACAGGTTTTCACAAGACTTTATGTTTCACTCATTTAATCTTTCCGAATGCATAAAAAATAACCAAAACAAATTTGATTTGACTTGAGAAAAAACATAAAATATTATAAAAGAGTAATTGATCAGATTTACGGTACTTTTTCCCAAATAAAAATAAGGTTGAAAAGCATAAACTCAAATAGTGTGATATACATTCAAAACTCATTAAAATCCTAAGAACAAAAATCAAACAAATTGAACAAAAACGTCTGTTTATTTTTTTACCTATCCTTTTAGTGTATCCCTTATTGATGAATATAATTCTTTTCTTTTTAAGTATTTCTAAACAATCATGATTTTAGGTAATGCAGTGTTGAAACTAAAAAAGAGCCTAAGAAAATATTTATGCAAAAGAAAACTAAATTAGTTCAAATTTACTAAATTTAGCCCCGCTTCTTTTAGTTGTCTTAAGTTTAATTAATTAGAAAGCTGCAAGTTGCAATCAACACAAGAATAAGAACATACAGAAAAGGTAAAAACTGATTATTTGCCTGATAACAATTTTAATGAAAACTTGTTATAGTTAAAACTCTGTTTCTCGTTTACTTGTTGTGACAGCAATTTAAAGAATGTCGCTGTTTATCACAGCAACGCTGAAGGGGCAACCAGGATTTGCATGTTTGAATCTTTGTGCAATATTCACTTTGAAATCCAGAAGGACATACTTGTGACGTTGAACACCATATCGCATTGATCTTTCCTCTTGTCCTGGAACAGCTGTGGAGTTTTCATGGTTCAGTACATAACGTGTTACTTCATCTGGCCATGATGTTGCTTTGA
This sequence comes from Euprymna scolopes, assembly GCF_053919585.1. Taxonomy (NCBI): domain Eukaryota; kingdom Metazoa; phylum Mollusca; class Cephalopoda; order Sepiida; family Sepiolidae; genus Euprymna; species Euprymna scolopes. The sequence continues at coordinate 92,892,052 of NC_136486.1, read as the reverse complement.
TGCCGTCGCATCACGTGTTGTAAACCAAACCTTTCACCTCAGGCTACCTTTAATTGCAACAAGGATTGTTTTGGCAACTGCTTGGCTGCAATTTGTGGCTGTGATATTGCTATGTACATCAGACTTCAAATAAGCTTGCTCGTAGGGAAAATCGTAACTTATCTGAATAGCGTGCTTCCTATTCAGATAAGTGTGTGTATTCAGATAAGTCTCTGTGTGTGTGTGTGTGTGTGTGTGTGTGTGTGTGTGTGTGTGTGTGTGTGTGTGTGTGTGTGTGTGTGTGTGTGTGTGTGTGCTTTGAAGGGTTCAGTCGCTTGACAGGAAAAAATGGTGAATCGCAGTTGCTTTTGTACTTGACGATCACACATGTGTAACAGAGATTCTCAACAGAGACTATACCAGACACATTAAAAGAACCATGGAGAAAATTCGGAGGTTGAGTTGGTAGAAGGCGTTTTACGGAGACGGACACATGCGGCAGACTGCTTAAGTTTATTAGGAAAACCGTGGGCAGAAAAGATCAAAACTTTATTGAAACTAACGTTCAAACTAAATTCGCAACATTAATTTAACATTTACATTAATTAAATAATTAACATTAATTAAATAATTAACATTAATTAAATAATTAACACTTTGGGTGGGTTATGCACTACTAGAATTCTGTCGCTGTAAAATGGTATAACCAATCTATATTGCTATTGATTAAACTGTTAATGTCTTTGATAGATTTTTAACATTTCGTGGTTTTAGTATTGTGACCAATAGAATTTTCAACGAGCTTTCCAGGCCAATAAATTCTTCTATCAATGAGGTAAATGGAATAATCTTTGCTGAAAGAGGGCTTTTTAATACCTCAACTGACTTAGTGTCATTCTTCCAAGGTTGTATTCATAATCAAAAAAGTATGAATAAACTTGTAATACCTTTTATAAAATGACCCACAAAAAACACTCGTCCCAGGAAAGGTAAGATTAATTTTTGGACGGAACAGTTTTGCACCAATTTTATATTAATTTCTCAAGATTAAAATCAAGATATAATGGTGCTAACACTTATGTCTAGAGACTTCGATGCAGTTTTGATGAAAATGTCTATAAGATAATTAATAGGCCTCCAAAAGAAATAGAAATTCCAAAAATGTTGCATGATTGGTGTTTAATGAATATGGATCAAATGAAGTGTAAATTAATTATCAAATGAGTGTATCATAGAAATATCCCTCAAAAAATGAAATTTACAGAATATTCCTTTATTGATATCTAAGACTTATTGTTAAATCTACCACAAAAATCAGAAGAATATGAATTTTATGAAGCGTTTGTATCGCTTTTTACTCCATTTGCATAAAAACAAATTAAACTAAATATAGCCCATATTTAGAAATCCTATGCATAGTAGCTTTGTTCCAAAATTCATAATGCAAGGTTAATTAATTTAGGAATAAATTGTGTACCTACAAATATATAAAAATAATTTACTTTATAAAAATACTAGCTATACCCTGCCACGCGTTGCTGTGGCTCAATTTGGTGTAATGGAAAAGTCTAATAAAAAGAGAAAATGCATGTTTCTTATATTCTTAGTACAGCGATCCACTCCATAGAGTGAAAAAAAGGCGTAAATGTAAAAAAAAGTGGTTTCCTTTTCTTGCTGCAGACCATTTACTAGTTGGCCAGTTGTGAACAAATCCCAAGAGCGGTAGGAGCCTTCTATCATGTCTGAAAGTGATACAATGTTCAACGAGAAAGATAAGATTGCTGTACAACTCATGCTCTCTACCAATCCAAGTTATGACAACAGGAGCATTGCCAGCACCTGCAAAATGCATCGCTGGATTGCCACAAATGACAGAAACGTGCCCAGGGTGATGAAAACAACGTTTCTGGCCAAGGTCATGGTCTTTGGTGTGATTTCAAGTGAGGGGCACATCATGCCACCTCACAGCTTTGAAGGCAGCTTGAATATCAACACCAAAGTGTAGATTGATGTACTGAAGAGTGTGGTGATCCCCTAGCGCAATCAGGTGCCGGTGGCAGACCATGAATGTAGCAGCAGGTCTCAGCACCAGCCCACAAGTCTAAAGAGACCTAATCTTGGCTTCAGAAGAAGTGCTACGACTTTGTAGCCTTCTCTCACTGGCCCCGCTCCTTCCCTGACCTAAACCTGCTAGACAACTTCGTTTGGTCATACGTCAAGAACATGACTAACATGGCCTCCCACAACATCAAAGTCAGTCTGATTACCGCCATCCACTGAATATTAGCTGGCGCTTGTGAAAAGGCATGCTCCCAGTTCCAGACTCGTACTGAGATGGTGATTGTAGCTGAAATCATCTACATTAAATAGATGTGAGTTCTACTACATAATCAAGATATCTGAATTGATTTTTTTAATAAAAGCTTTAAAATAAAGCAGTAGTGTTGTTTTTTTAGGGCATATATATATATATATATATATATATATATATATATATATATATATATATATATACAGAATTATCCCTATAATTCAGTGGATAAACAGTAGATATGAAAAAGTAGTAAAAAAAAATTAAAATTCAATTGATCAATTATTTTAAAACCTCAAGAAATTTGAAGGGATATTATGCTGACTTGGCAAACTGAGAGCAGACTCAAAGCATTTCCTAGAACAATGGCAATGAAGAGAACTCAAAGAGCTAAGTTAACTAAGGATAATCCTTGGCGCAGGGTGACAATGTTAAATCCAGGTTGCTGACAAAATCGTATGCTGCTCCATTCAATTCCGTTGATATCATTTAAAACAAGAATCTGTTGAGAAGCCTAGAATATTTTAATGGATTGTAACCATCATGCTTAAATGCTGTTTCAGGGTAAGTGGCATAAAGAGGACCTGCTCAATGGCATATCTAAACGAAGAGATATACTTAGCGGCGGGCAGAAGTCATGCCATGATAATGCGTACAACCTACTCCTTGATTGTACGCTCCAAAAACTCAATTATAAGTCCTAGTACTGAAAAATATTATGACAAAAGGAAATAATTATAATAAGTGTGAATGTCACCCACCTCTCAATTTGGATGGCCAGGGTCGTCGTACCGTCACTCCTCCCCTTCCTCAGTTCTCTATGCACGTTGCTATACATGGCGAGTGATTTCAATTAATGTTTTTGCTTCTTCGCTTTGTGACGGACTTGATGATTCTTGCACAGTTTACAGGAAAGGACGTTGTCAGATCCATTAAAAAGATAAAATCTTAAATAATCAAATTACATTATATAAGCCACTTTTGAAAAATCAATGTGTTTATTTGTTTTTATATATTTTCTAGCTTATGTCCATATATTTGTTTATTTTAAGTGAATAATTCTGTTTTATTATTCCCAAGTCATCAATAATGATCAATAAGGATCAATAATGATGGAGGTTTTCCAAATATTTAGAATGCTTGAAAAGATAAAAATATAAAAACTAAATAATTTTGAATTAAAAATTATTTGATAAAAAATGGTTAATACAATAATTACTGCTATGAAAACAAAATGTTTCTGTCCACACACACACACACACACACACACACACACACATATATATATATATATATATATATATATATATAAAGTTTAGTTTGTATATGTATATGTATATATATATATATATATATATATATATATATATATATACATAGCTGTTAGAATTTTTCAGAATGTGAGAGATGATGTAATTATTTCCACAGTCCAACAATGTCGCAGCTAACATGAGCCATGAAAGCCAACAAACCGGAAGTCCAAGACTCAAGTTATGCCCTTGTCTCTTGCATTGAGGGCGATGAACTTACCACCTGAGCAACCAAAGACAAGAAAGTCCATTAGCTACCACAGATCAAGCAAAATGTGGCGAAATCCGACTATTCGTCTCAAACAAGGGATGTGGTCATCCAACCATTGAGGACGCCAGTTGATGTCTCACAATTAGGATTTTTTGGAAATAATTATATATATATATATATATATATATATATATATATATATGTATGTATGTATGTATGGGATATATTTGTATATATTTGTGTGTGTGTATATGTGTATTGGGGTAGAGACGACTCCCGTAAGCCGTGGTGAAGGCAACCTTTCTAGGAGAAGCAAATCTCTGATTTAAAAAACCATAAAGCGGAAGATCAGTACCCGCATTAAGCTGGTCTGCAGTTTAATTTGTTGCTGGCTATCTTGCTCTTGCTTGTTGCTGGATCTCAACATTTTGAACCGAGAGAGAGACTTAGCTGTCGTACAAAGCTAAGACTCTGTAACATCATATTTGTATAGATACTCCCTCAGATATTTGGGCTCATGGATTTTAAATGTCTGAGGGAGTGGCACTCGTCTGACAAAACGTTGCAATCATCATATATGGGATAATTTCCTAAACTAATGATCAGATCATTATGAGTTCTAGAAAACCACATTCAAATAACGCCTAGGTAAAGTTAAACATAATTCAAATATTTTTATTAGTTTTAACTGATTAATATTTTAATGAAATTATTATGATATGCGATTTTATCTTCCATATATTTAAAGAGAACAAACAATCTATATTTTCAAAGTATATCCTAAGACATAAGTACCTTAGAGAGGGCAGATAAGGACTAAAAGTGAAAACTATTATTCTATATAATTACTAGCGCTTGAATGAAGTATACTACCATGTTTTTTTCACTCTCTCTCTTTCTGAATTTTTAGAAAAGAATTGAAAATTTCAATTATTTGGATTATTCCGATTAATGTTCTTTTCTGGGGTGTTATTTACACAATGTTTCGGTCGATTTTTTTTCAGGTGTATTTGGTCGAACTCTCGAACCTTTCAGTCGAACTCATGTTCAAAATCAACTTCAATTTTCTCATTGTTTATACGGTCCCGAGCAACGCCGGTTAGCCCCGCTAGTTAGTTATAAATAACGATAACGTCACTATTAAAAATATATAAATATATGTATATATAAACTATATATATATATATATGTATATATATATAAATTATATATATGTATGTAATTATACATATATATAAATAAAATTATATATATATACAATTATACACATATATAATTATACATATATATATATATATATATACATATATATATATATATATATATATATATATATATATATATATATATATATATATAACTGTTTAGAGGTACAGAATTTATATACAATTTTAAATATAATGGGCGGAAGTCTCTCGAGAGCTCTTTCAGCTATCATCTCATCAGGAGAAAATCGATAGCGTAAAATAATAATACTATGTCGAAAGTAAAGAGTTCTGATGGGGAACTATTGAACAAGAATACGGGGACACTAAAATAAAGTTTATTAACGTTTAAAAAACGATTAAAATAATGACACAACGAGGGGGAAAAATAATAATAATAATAATAAAAAAAATAAATCTTTTCTCCCGTTTTTTTTTTGTTGTTTTTTCCCCCTCGTTGTGCCAATATTTTAATTGTTTTTTAATCGTTAATAAACTTTATTTTAGTGTCCCTGTATTTTTGGCACATTCAATAGTTCCCCATAGAACTCTTTACTTTCGACATAGTATTATTATTTTACGCTATCGATTTTCTTCTGATGAGATGATAGCTGAAAGAGCTCTCGAGAGACTTCCGCCCATTATATTTAATATATATATATATATATATATATATATATATATATATATATATATATATATATATATATATATATATATATATAACTACTTCATTTATTCACATAAATTTAATATACGAAATAAATCCTATAGTTGGATGAAACGCAGAATATTCAGTGTAGCTTAATCGCCATATATATTTTATAAATTACTATATATATATATATATATATATATATATATATATATATATATATATATATATATATAGTGATGTTATCGTTAACTAGCATACTCATAACGCCATATCACTTTCTTATTTCTAACCCCCCCCCCTCTCTATCTGCCTGGCTCTCTAATATAGTCAGAAGAAACTGGAATTTTCGAAAAATCTCAGAATTATTGTCTTTTACATATGATTTAATTTTCATTGGAATCAGATGTACATTTGTATTATTTGTATTATTTATAGGTTTTGGACTACTGTTCTCACCTTGGATTTTATTCTCACAACGTTTTGTTAATGTAACCTCAGACTTTCCTAGGGTGTATCTTGTTCAAATCGGGAATCTTTATATCAGACTGGAGGATCTATAGGGAATTTTGAATGGAATCCTTTATTATATCAATGGGGCTAGATTGCTCTCACTCTGTCAGCCATGATCGGATAGAAGTTTTAAGTAATTTGTCATTGTATTCTTAGTATCGTCTACATAAAGGATTGAACCATAAACCTTCTGAAGACTGTGGCTAAAAGCCGATCATTATTTAACACTTATCCCTGTTACGCCCTATGTTATAACAGATATTTGAGGTTTTAAGGGGGTTCTGTCCCCATAGCTCACTTAAGTGTACATGCAGAAATTCAGCACACACACAAGTATGTAGAGATTCAGAAATACATTCATACAATCACGGTCAGCAATTTCCCTTACTCTTTATCTCTGCCGAAAACTAAACAAAAATTTAATGAACAAACTTTTTTCCCCTCAGAACTGCTCGCATGTTGAATACAATACCATGGAGCTGCTTCTTAGCTTACTATAACATGGCCGTTATCAAGTCCAATGTAAGCAAGTTCTTGTTCAACTGTCCTCTTAAACTGATTTCTACCCAATTTCCATTATCACCCATCATCACGGCTTTCTCTCACCTGAAACTCATCCTTGAGTGGATTCCAGACCTTGATAAATGGTGACTTTATAATAAAAAAAAAAAATGTCTTTCCCGGGAAATTTTATATGATTTTAATTTTATCAAACTCGGATATATTTGTTTTTTTTGTTTGTTTCTCTGAACTAACAAACCAGATTGTAACCAATAAGCACGTTTGAAATCATGCATTAACAAGTCTTTAATGACTATTTCCTTTCGTTACGTGACGTCATACACACTCATCGTAAATAGAATGAACACATTTAATGCACTTGCTCATGACTGAATTAGATCTAAACTCACCATCCTTTATGGAATGAGTCAACGCAAAGGAAAAGTCTAATGATAATGTTAGTCCAAAGCAAACAGGATACAGACAATTGCGGGTTTCCTATTTGAAAAAAAAATGACTCAGTTTTGGTGAATTATGTTTCATATCTAGATTTAATCACATTAATATACAAAGTTTGGATTTATTTGCTTCCCCACTGAGCAAATTAGGCACAAGGCCGTTTTTTAATGTGGAGAGAGAGGGAGGGGGGAGGGAAAGGGGGATCCTGCTCCCGAGAGGTGGGAAATGGGAGCTGGATAGTAACTGTGGTCGTAGGGTGATCCCTACCTTGACCAAGTTCAGATATGTGGGGTTACCCCCACATATGGTCTTTGCTAGTCATAGCTGGTCTTTGCTTGCAGCATCTGCCGGAACAGATGGTGTTTATTTGCTCCCCCACTGAGCAAATTAGGCACAAGGCCGTTTTTAATGTGAGGTAAAAACCAGCTCCCCTAAAAGGGGTCACTCTGGTTACCAAAAATAATAATTGTCCCAGTATAGAGGGTTTCCCCTCCATTGACTGGTACAAATTATCTTAAGTGCAGCATCTGCCGGAACAGATACTACACTTTGATCTTGTCCCCCGTGCCGCCGAAGCGGGTGGGGTGGCCTGTCGGCCTGTACAAAGTTGACATGAGTTTATTGATTAAAATCATGTGTCATCTTAATGGTCTAGTGGCTCTGGATCAACACTGTTTTTTGTTGTTTCTTTTTTCTGCTGGAACATCGCTTATCAAGGCCCAAGGACTACTTGAAGATAAGGGTTAAAATGATTGTCAGTAACATTGTCTAGGCTGGTGCATCAACCACTAGTCTCCCATTCTTAGATAGAGTGTATTTTTTGCGTATGCCATTGAATAGAAGATATCTTGACACCATTGATCATTAGGCAGCACCAATAGAGAGTGGCAATCTATTAAAATATACTGGTCTTCATAACAGTTTCTTATTCCAACTGGTCACCATAGAGAGGAATGGAGAAATTTAATCCTACCATGCCATATATAAAATATATTGAAGAGATTGTTAAAGCTGTTGAAAGAAGGTGGGATCCCTCTACTGTGCTAGAAAACTACTAACATCTGCCAGTATCCTGTATCTCTACAAAGTTGGCATGCATTAATTGTTGCCACATCCATGCTGATGCATCTACCCCTAGTTTCTCCGTCTCAAAGGAGTTTAGAATCTGATAGGTTCTGCACAATAAATAAGAACTAACTATCGATCAAAGCTGCAGAAAAAAAAGCAAATTCTCTGTTGTCATTTTTAGTTTCAACTCAGAGGTCATGCAGCATTGGGCAAGTGCGAATTCTTGTGCCCATTGCCACAGTGTCTGTTTTACATTTGCTTTAATGGAATATGCTCTGATGAACTCGTAGCACTTGTGCCCCCACAAAGTATATGAGCTAGTACGACGAACCCGACAAGCAGCAAAATCTCACCCCTTCACTCTTTAGATCCTGTAATGTCAGAAAGCATTTGTCTCTAATAGTTTCTTCCCACGGACTGCTAGACTTTGAAATTCCCCCCACGTTTCCTGCTTCCCCGATTGTAATAATCTAGAAAAGTTTAAATTTACTGCAAACAGACATCTCGTTGTTCAACTGCCAGAGTTCCCTGTTAAACAATTATGCCTATTACGTTTAAGTCTGAATAGGCCTTGTTTATGGGGTGAAAAAGAGTAAAAAAAGATAAATAAATAAAAGACAATGATCGCCACCATCAACATAAATACTAGTGTTTGGACGATTAATCAGAATTGGAATTGGGAATAACTTTTTGGGGGTAAAGGAATCGGACAAAATTTGAACCTAATTTCCGATTTCAAAACGAGTCTTTGGATTTTTTCTTGACAATAGAAAAAATGAAATTTATTTATTTATCATAAGTTGTTCATTTACAACATAGGACTAAGGGCAACACAATGGATTATTATTCTCATTCACAGATTTAACATTGCTTCTCAGAGTCTAATTTCTTTCTTTCTGTTGATTAATTACTACAAACAAAGTCTTGCGTATTCCCTTTGTAAAGTATTTCGCAGCTATCCACATCTATATGTCTATATGCCTCATCACAAGGAGTTTACGCTTGATTATTAAAACATTTTAAATACTCTGGACAAGGTTTTCAATTTCGTCGATCCCAGCTGGACACCGTCGGCGTCTGTCGTTGGCTTCTTTTGAAATAATTAATATTTGATAGTACGTCTTTTGTTTGGATATTTTGGTTAAAAATAAAGTGAAAATCTAAAAATGAATTTATCAAAATCTTGGATAAAATAGATAAAGGAAAAACACATAGAAGTTTTCTAAATGAAAAAGGAGAGCATATCTACATTAAAATTTCTATCCTACCCTGCCAAAGAAGAATAGGATTCGGACATTTGTTATTGTAAGTAGCAGAACAAAAAGAGATGTAAAAAAAAAACGAATATACAACAAATAAATGTTACCAAAGACAAAACTCTTCTACCTACCTGGACAAGTATAGTAGTGTTTAAAATTATTTTAAATCATGTTTTTAGATCAAAACAAAGTTAGTGTCCACTCTATTGAGTTAGAATAAAAATTGACTGCCTCATATACCCTGTACAAGAACCCTTGATAACTGCTCCAAATCAAAAATTAAACAAACACTGTTAGAAACACATCAAATAAATGTCAATAATCGAGCGAAAATGTCATGTTCTACCAGTGTTTTCGTTCATTTTTGTTTTTGGGTGATTTGGTACGATTAAAAAGTTAGAAAGGTATTAATCTATTTGTCATTATTATCTAAATATTGATTTACTTGTCCGTACGTCCAGTGTCACAAAAAAACACCATCATCACAAACATTAATTAATGAGAAACGAATTATCTACCTTTATAGTCGCTCTTTATCAGTTTAAAATCACTATAACCATTTCCTCTCCAAAACATGGCTGTCTGTTTACGATTCCAGAATAGAAAACATCTGCAAAATGTACATTTTCATATATATATATATATATATATATATATATATATATATATATATATATATATATATATAGAGAGAGAGAGAGAGAGAGAGAGAGAGAGAGGATGGGGGATTTAGGCAGCATGTTTTTTGTTTAAACACACGGTATAATATAGCACTAGCATTTCCGTTTAATTATTCTTTTTAAAATTAATTCTACTCTTCGAATAATCATTCTTGTCTGTTAAATTGATATATATACGACCTGCTGGTATCTTTTTGTTCAATTTTTGTGCGTATACATTCAATTGGCTATTTTGTATCATAATTTTAAAAAAGTCATGTTGAGAGGAGACTGTTAGTTTTTATTATTATACTTTCTTTTAAAAATTTTTTTAAAATGTGAAAGTGAATTGAAATCTGTTCCTTTATTATTTATATGTAAAAAATTATTTAAAAAAAAAAAACAACAATGTGTTATGCATCGAATTTTCATTGAAAAAATCTAAACCTAAATATTTTTAATCAATTCTCTTTAGCTTTAAAAGGTTAAAAAAGATTTTGCTAAAAAATTGTTTTAAATCGGTCGTTATTTGTAATGCGTTTAAAAAATGGTTCAAGTACCGTAAAATTTCCACGGGTTCTGTTAGTCATTATTATTATTATTGGCTCTCAAGGAGCTTTCACACAAGTCATCAAAGATCTTTCCTTGGAAACAGCCTGTGGTGTTCCTTGGAAGCTGAGTGACGACAAGTCTTCCCAGGTTTCCAGTACTCTCTACCTCTTTCGATAACATTTGCAAATAAATTTGCATTATCGCAACAGCTGTTTTGCATTGATTTCTTTGACAGCGGTTATTGGTCTTCATTGGAATTTGAGTAGCAATAAGCCTCTGCAAGGTCCCAGTTCTCTTCGCACTTATCCGGCGGAGGCCTGGTCGGTTCCTCAGTCTTTCCTTCCTCCTTGAATTATTATTATTATTATTATTATTATTATTATTATTATTATTATTATTATTATTATTATTATCTGTATCTTGTGTTTCTTTTTACAGTAACACAAATCAATCTAATAACTAACCAAATCTTTATAATTATTAGAAAAGTACTAACATTTCTTCATGGAAGGAAGGTAGAGATTAGTTAACACAGATAATGTTAAGAATGGTTTTCTAAATAGTAACATTATTATGTAGAAACTCATTTGCAAACTATTCTCGCCCTACACTATTTTCTTATTTTGCATCGTCGATTCTTTTCATTGTTTATGAAAATTTCAAATAGCATTAGCAACAAAAAATGAAAATGAGGTTTGTTTTAAAAGAAAAAAACGAATCTGTCTCACAATATTCAATCAATAACAAGGAAAATATTTGAGAAAAATATTTGAAAAGATCTACTTTGTAATATATGCTTCCCTTCCAAGTATAATTTTTACGTTTTGCAAAACATGCAGATATTGCATGGAGGCTTTACGGTCATTTGAACATTTTTGAAAAGCACCAAATCTCTAATTAAATGCTTCAAAATTTTAAAAGAATCGGAATCGGTACTTGTATCGGATTCGACAAAATGTTGCATCTCTCTGCCTGTTCGACAAGTATTTTAACGGTGAATGCTCCAACGAACTGCAAGCACCTGCCCCCTCGACGTAAATACCCCCGACAAACCCAATAAACAGCTAAATCCCACCCTTTTACAGTAGAGATCCCTAGATGTAAGAGAGCTTTCTACTCCAGTTGTTTCTTCCCCAGAACCGCTAGACTTTGGAATTCCCTTCGGGTCCCTGCTTCCCCCAACTGTACTGACATGCAGAAGTTCAAGTGTAACGTGAACCAACATCTTGCTGCCCAACTCCATACATAGCACCCCTGTAGCTTATGTCCCTAATAGTAACCCCCTACATCAAAGTGGCAATGTGCCTTATTTGGGGTGAAAATGTAATAAAAAAAATTTTATTTTTTAATTCGGAAATTTAGAACAGAATCGATCACTGCATAGGAATCAGGAAACATTTTTGAATTGTTCCACCACTAATAAATACCCTCAACAACTCGACTAGCAGCAGAATTCCATTTCTTCAATGTATAGATCCTCAGGTGCTGGAAAACTTAATACTTGAATAGTTTCTTTCTGGAACCACTTGCCTTTAAAATATGCTCACTGCCCCCTATTTTCCCGTCCACACCAACATGCAGAAATTTAAATGTAATGTAAAAAAGATCTTGCTATACAACATCCCACTTAGAATGTCCCTTATGAATCTGGTCCCTATCATAAAACCCCTCTTATATCTCAGAAGAAATATGCCTTGACTAAACAAAAGTAAAAAGAAATTCCAAAAGAATTTTCAAAAATGCGACTTTTTCCATATTTTCATTTTTTTAAACTATATATCCCAAAATTAAATCAATTCTATATTTTGAGAAAGTTTGGTGATGATTGGTCAAGCGATATGGCTTTAAAACTGTATACAATCGAACAAACATAATTTGGATTGAAAATATAAACTCTGCATTGTTGGCGGTAATAAGGCTATGATGTTTCACTAAAGTTGTAACAATCCTCTGGTGACTGAGTTAAACTAAAAGTCTTTTTTGTGGCGTTTCGGCTAATCATACAAAATAAAGTGACAATGAGTGATGTTCCTGACAAAGGGAGAAGAAAATACTGTATACTAAGTCAGTAGCCTTTTTCCTTAGCAGTCGCTTGAGATGTCATAATTTTTCTCTTTTTATTCCTATCCTTGTGGGCATGCCACTAATAAGGGTGCTGGAAGTTGAGGTTTTAACTGGGCTCACGTTATCCACCTGATAGTGAAGGACCTGAACTTTCAATTAACCCTAAGGAGGCCTTCCTATCAGCAGGAACGAAGTAATTGGGCTGCTGTATTGCCATTTGATGAATGGGTCTGACCCATGCAGTAGCTTCTGGTGAAGCCTTTCGATGCCATATTAGTGGTAAATGTTATGGTTTTACCTCTTCATAGTCTGGAAAAATCATTTTCCGTTTCTTTTTTCTTTTTCTCTCCTTCTCTGCCCTGCTCTAACAACTCTGCCGACCTTTTCCACGTGTCTCCATAATTCAACATGAAAAGTCTCAATAAACAATACGAGATAAAACTCAGAACTCCAACTTCCAATGTAGACACCCCACACCCAACAACCATGTCTCCTTCTCCAACATTAGGGGTCTAGTAATTGTCTGTATTTTTTTTTTTTTTTTTTTTTTGAGATGAGGTGTTTTCATTGATTGAGATTGTCGGACTGACTTCCTCATCTTGGTTGTAATCGTCACAACGTTTCGGCCGTTTTGCCCTCCGGCCTTCATCAGGTGTTTTGTATCGAACTGGGGAACCGTTTATTAGGAGTCAGGGGTCTACATTCCAACCTTTCAGAGATTAAAATCCAATAGGAAACCAAACCTGGCATAAGACCAACTGTTTCCTTAGACAAGTTCACGATTAAAGGATAAACTTTACATCAAGATCTGACCTCCAAGATCATCATGGGCATGGATTATATGCCTATATTAGAGATGGCTTTCTACGCGGTACAGACATCTCCAGAAAAGATCCAATATTTCCCTATACGTGCTTCTGGGTAGAACTTGCTCACATTGTCATGTACATTTTTGCCCTTTGTTGCCTACCACAACAGTGGAGTTACTATCTTTTAGAGTATCTCTGAGAAAAATAGCCATATCCTATCCGCTCATCTCTCAGCTAACATTAACGTCTGTGCTGACTTTAATGTTCACAATGTTGAATCGCTATCCCACTCAGACAAAAGGGATTATGAAGAGAAGTTCTATCATTATTTCTCCACTGCTTATGACCTAACACAGATTGTTCATGACCCCAACTATGTGCTTGATACTGACAGATAGTATGCAAGTCTCTTAGACCTTTTTCTTACACTCACCCAGAAGTGTGCTCATCTTTCGTTCTGTCTTCACTCGGTTGTCTTAGTTAAGATAAAAATAAAATGTAATAAATCCTCAAATGCACCTCTCCATTGTACAGTATATCGATACTCTGTGGCTGACTGGGATAGCTTTCTTACATTTATATCAGCTATACTTCTGCATTCAATGTTTAAAATTAATGTGTCCTCCATAGTATCAGAACTGACTGAATGGTTAACTGTCGGTATATACTACTTAATATATTCTAAGAAATTCCAGCAAATATCTAACAGCCAGCCATGGTTCTCTCCAGAATGCATCGCTGCCATTGTGCATTGAAACCACTTTTTCATTGCTTTCAATGAAATAGATGTACTGAAACCAAAGCCACCCTTAGGACTGCCAGAAACTACTGTAAAAGAGTAATAAATAATGCGAGAGAGTTGTATGCTCAGTCTGTCAAGTCATAAGTAGCTGAGGAGCGGCTTGGTCCTCATGAGTTTTAGCCAATAACAAACATTGTCCTGAACAGAATGTGTCTTCTATCCCAACCGTCATCAATAGACCTGAGGTGAGCTCATCAGTATCTGACAAAGATAAACTCTTTGCCAAGGACTTTGCAGCTAATTCTACTCTTTGCTGTCAGGATCACCTTTTCCCTCCATATTTCCTCCTATGACTGAAAACACGCTATGTAACATAAAAAATATCTAAACTTGATGTGGCTAAGCTTATTAACTACCTTGATTCCAGTAAAGCAACAGGCCCTAACAGCGTACTAATTATAGTAATCAAAAATCTTCAACCAGAACTAGCTCACATACTTACAAAGTTGTTTAAACGTTATCTTAAGGAGAAACGTTTCCCAACACCTTTAAAAATCTCATAAGTCTACCTCATATTTAAAAATTCAGGTGATCAATCATCTCCATCTCAGTACAGACCAATCAATCTGCTCTATATCATGAGTAAGTTGCTGGAATCTATGTTAAATAGAGAAGTGGTCAGCATCTCAATGAAAATAACCTACTCAGTGACATGCAATATGATTTCCGTTCTACTAGATCTACAGCTGATGTGTTAATTATAATATCAGATAAGATTAGTAAATCTCTCGACTGGGGCAATAGCTCTTGACATATCAAAGGCTTTTGATAGGGTATGGCATAAAGGTTTATTTCACAAGATCTCCAGCTATGGAATTGCTGAAAATGTATTCTCAATTATTAAATCATTTCTCTCTTATAGGTTTATAAAAGTAGTCGTGGATGGGCAGAAATCAGAAGCTCATAGTATCAATTTCCATCATTAACGCTCTGACCTTCATCTGGCCCCAATGAAGATGAATGGCTATCGTCTTGGGGAAGCACCATGTTTTGACAAACACATACATTAGATCCATTGTCAAGGTCGCCAAATAAATGGCTGGATCATTCTACTACTCCAGTAGATATATCACTGCCGACGCAATTCTGTACCTGTATAAAGCCAATAAAGTCCTAGGATGGTGTACTGTTGCCACATCTGGACAGGAGATGCTTGGAGCACCCTATCCTGCCTTTAAATCGGCTTTAAAACCTGATAGATAATACTCTTTTCTATTCCCTGCAACTTCTTTCCCACAGAAGACCGTTGGGAGCCTGTCACTGCTCTATTATTACTTTTATGGCAAGTACTCCTCTGAGGTCCAATCTATGCCCCCCCCCCAAATTGCCAAACTTTCATAAAAATCACTCGTCAAGCTAAAAATATTATGAACAATTTCTCTCACTCTCTATCTGTGTATAAATCTAAATATGGATTCCATGAACAAAGCTTCTTTCCTAAAACTGCTTGCCTGTGGAACTTTGTTCCGCTGGCTTACTTTCCAGCTGACTACCATATGGGCGTCTTCAAGTTCAATGCAAAAAGTTCTTGTTCAGCCTTCCCTTTAAATAATCCAATTATACCAAATTCCCACTACTAATGATTACTATGCAGTTGTTTCGATCACTACCATACACTTATTAACCCTTATCCTTGAGTGGCCTTCGAGCCTTAATAAGTAATAACAACCTTGTAAAAATAATATTTAGTGTTGAAAGTTTTAAATATAATCGATTTTTTTAGTTAGAAGTTAATTGCCGGAAAAAGAGGCTTGTTTCTATTTTATTACATTCTAAACTTTCATACAACAATTGTTTACAATTCTAATCTAAGTGTACAAATATTATCACATAAAATTGCTTGGCTTTGATTTGTTTATAATCAATAAAATTCATAGACAACTAAATAAGACTCTCAACCTTCAGGCAAATTTATTGTTTTATTTATTTTGCCTTTAGTAGAAGCCATTTATTTGGGAGTGTCACTTTTTCATCACAAAGAACAACTGGTGGTTCTAAGCAAGGGAGATGATGATTAAATACTTATAAAATAATGCGAGTGACATGGCTAACAGTGGATGTTGCTCTTTAGTAGCAGAAAAAAGAAAGACACAGCAGAAAGAGATTAGTCAAGTCTGTTTGGATGGTTCTACAAGATGAGGAAAATGTGTTTTCAGAGGATTTCTTTAGTCTCCTACAGAAGACTCAGTGTCATCTGCAGTGAAATTTAAAGAAAAATAAAACAGAAAAATATTAAAACCCAAAGGATGGTTTGATCTTATTATATACATAGTGTTATTATGTATGCTGAGGTGTTATTATGTATGCTGAGATGTACAAAAAGCATTATCACTTGAGGGTTGCCACTGTTTCATGACAATGAACTGTTTTTTTTTGCTTTGTTCTATTTTTTATAAATTTTCTTTCTTTGAAGATTGTAATGCTGGGTATGGGGCAGACAAACCAACTACCAACATTCCCCTGCTTATTGAAACCAACCGAGAGCTCTTTTTAGTATCCTCGCTGTTCCCTTAAGTGCAATTGTCTGAATCTCTTTTGCACTTGGTTCACCAGGAATATTAGTTAGGTAGGACTTCAGGTTCTTCTTCATAAGCCCTGTGACATCTATAATAACTGGTATGATTGATATCTGCCTAAGATTCCAGTTTCTTTTCATATCATACATGAGACCTTGATATTTGGTCTGTTTCTCCCTTTCAGCTCTGTTCAGACCTCCATCATTAGGGACACTCACTTAAACCAAGGTTGCAATTCTCTCTGATTTATTCCATATAACTATATCAGGTTTCACAGCAGCATTTTGTATGTAGGTGGCTGTATGGATTATATGGTCGTAATATTTGGTATATAAGTCATTTCCAACTGTTCTTTCAAGTTGATGTTCCCAGGACTTGTTGCTACACTGGATGTTTAAATTTTTACAGATGGTCCAGTGAAGATTCTTACATACTCCATCATGTCTTGCTATGTTGTAGCCGTCCCCCAAAAGAACCTTGCAACTTGATACCAGATGACTCACACTTTCCAATTTCGTGTGGTAGAATCTGCATTTGTTATCATTACTGAGACCTGCCATCTTGAACAGCCATTATTCTATGTAAAGATGACTGATTAAATACTTTTAATGTAATAGGAG
The DNA here is from genome assembly GCF_053919585.1 of Euprymna scolopes. Taxonomy (NCBI): domain Eukaryota; kingdom Metazoa; phylum Mollusca; class Cephalopoda; order Sepiida; family Sepiolidae; genus Euprymna; species Euprymna scolopes. Next base: position 92,874,559 of record NC_136486.1, on the reverse strand, counting down.
GGGCACTACAGAGTGGCGGCTACTTACTAAAGATTGAGCCACTCTCTTTGATATGTGTGTGTGCGATTTGCCTGAAGCAATGCATCAACCGATAACATACCCATCTCAATGCATCATCAGATATATACATCTCAGACGCTATTGTATCAGTAGGGACGTTTATAAAAATCAGGTATAAATAAATGTCCAAGTGTTACATGATAAGGGCTGCCCCCTTTTCATGTAAGTATAAAAATGGAGAATTTAGTTTAAAATGAAAATGAAATGGCATAGGCGAAATTCGAACCTCGTAATCTAGTTTAGAAATAGATTACGTGTGAGAATTTAAAAATGTAAAACAAAACATTGGTTTAGAAATAGATAAATATTTCAAGAAAAGAATGTGAGCTGTCAAGTTTATTATGAAATTTTAAATTGAAAGAATGCAGCTTATAAGATAATGTTTTTAATATATTGAATATAGGTTAAAATTCCTTTTGTAGAAATAGGAACAGTTTTGGACACGTATGTCCAGGACACGTGAAAGAATGCACATGTTTTAACATGTGTATGACGTCACGGAAAATAGAAAGTTCTAGGAATAGAGAAAAAACTTTAGTTAGAAAACAGTCAGTGAAGAAACTCGGAGGCAGTCAGACGTCTGGAAGCGAGACGTCACTTCAAGGAAAAATGTGAAACTTTGAATTCTTGATGATGGAATCACGGCCGTGTGAAGAATAAACCATCAAGTGTTTTTTGTAAAGCTCGTCTTGTGTCTTATGATTCTTAAAAAAAGGTAAAGTCCAATTGTGTTATGTATTTGTGTTAATATATGTCTTTACATACACGTCTCAACATCATCATGTCTACACAATGTCCGAACTGTCTGAACACAATATCCCTTCACTCAAAGAGCTTTCTTCCCCTTCTGCTTCCATAAACACAATTAAGGAATGAACATTTTTAATATAAGAATCTCTCATAAGACAAGAACACTCTCTAAGACTCTCAATTAAAGCACTATATAACACAAGTAGTAAACCCTCGACATCCTCACATTAGTGTTTAGATTGACAGCCATCGAGAATGATCTTAATCTATCTTTTAGCTAGGAAATATCTACCTACATTAAATATTCGTCCATTAATACTGTACGATCCGTATTATTTGAATTCTTGGGGACCACTATTCTTTTCTTGAATGTTATTTCACAACGCTTCGACCTTCTTCAGGTGTATCTTGTCGAACTCGGGAATTTTCCTCCTTAACTCCGGAATTTTTCTGTCAAATGCAAAAATCGGCACAGAAATTTGAATGGAACCATTTATATCATTTTGAAACGTAATACCATATGAGTCTAAGTTTCTGTTTATTAATCCCTCTCTCTCTCTCTCTCTCTCTCTCTCTCTCTCTCTCTCTCTCTTTCTCTTTCTCACACCTTTTCTCGTTTTTTTTTTTTTTTTTTTTTTTTACACAGTGATCACCACTTATCAAGGCCCGGAAGCCACTCAGGGATAGGGGTTATTGTAAGTACATCACGTTAGTGAGGAGATTTTATGAAGTGTTTAATTAGGGGGGCGGCTCATTAGGAATTTGTTAACATTAGACTTGAAGGCATCCAAGTTGTAGTCCGGAGGGAAGCAGGCAGACGGAACAGAGTTCCACAGGCGTGCAGTTCTAAGAAAGAAGCTTTGCTCATGAAATCCGCGTTTTGATTTAGGCACAGATATAGAGTGGGGGAAATTTTTCACAGTGGATTCAGCTAGACGGGTGTTTTTCGTGAAAGATTGGCGAGGGGGCACCAGGGATTGGAGTTCAGACGAGCACCTGCCATGAAAATAACGATAAAACAAGGATAGGCTCGCAACGTCTCTTCTGTGGGAGAGGGGTTGCAGGGTAGAGAAAAGGGCATCCCCCACTAAACCACGAAGTCTATTTTGTACTCTGCCAAGGCATGATAGGCTGTTTTTGGCAGCTCCTGCCCAGATATGGCAACAGTATTCCATCCTTGGCCGTACTTGGCTTTTATATAGATAGAGAATTGCATCAGTAGTGAGATATCTTCTGGAGCGGTAGAAGGATCCCACCATCTTTCCTGCGACATTGGTTTATATGATTTGATACCCCCTCTCCTCCACTTTTACTTTATATAGTTTATATCATTCTTGCTTGTGTCATTTCCTCTTTATGTATCTGTCTGTCTTCCTCGCTGTTTATTAACGGACACATCTAATATAAAAGAAACAAAGGAAAACGTTTAGAATACTCCATTATAAACAAAAGGAAATAACACCACAAGTATTTAAAATATTTAACACCTGGCTGAGAGAGAGAAAATGTGAAAGAGTGGGTGGAAATAATGTCTGCATTTGCAAACCCACTTTTTTCATAGCAGTATATATATATATATATATATATATATATATATATGTGTGTGTGTGTTTGTGTCTGTGTGTGTGCGTATGTGTGTGTGTGTATATATATATATATATATATATATATATATATATATATATATACTTTTAATTCTAGTAAAGGATTTCTTAGTGGTAACTAACCAGATGCAAAATGTGATGGCATTGACTGATGACCTGAGTGTGCCAACTTCGAATTGTGTCGATTCCAGAACACATATTTCAGTAATCAACGATGGCAACCTGTATGTTGTCCCTCCAGTGAACACATGAAAACATTTGTTAAACTATTGCTAACATGAAAATCAAGCCGGTTAAAAATCTATAGGTGTTTCAGACAAATTTGAGAAAGGAAAGAAAAAGTCACACCTTGTGCTACAATTGCATCAAAGTGCATCTCATAATGATTTTATTTGTCGAATACAGGTAACATGAAGAAACGCAAATGAGTCGGGTGAATTCTTGCCATCATTCTGGAAATTTAGGAAATGTTTTGTCTCTTGGTAGATTCTTTTTGTGGCATTGACGTATTACTGAATTTGGAACAAGGAAGCTATCCACCCAGGCATTACCTTCCACAGGAGTATACAGACGATTCCATTAATGACATATTTTTGTACGCTTCCAGTGCATCCTTGGGGAGATCGTTTCCGCACATTAAATTGACCTTGTGTCACATTTTGCTGTTGTGAGAAATAAAAGACTTTTTAAAGCATTTATTTTCATACCAATACTTGTCAAATTTTAATTCTAGTGTCCAATTTGCAACAGCTCGACCATTTTGTTTAAATTAGGTATGGTTTAGTTTATTCCATAGGTACTGCCCCTCCAAGTATTACTTTCTCCTTAAGGAGTGGATTTGATTTATTGCTAGTTGCTTTTTTCCTGATTCAAGCAATTTAAACCGAGTTCAATAGGTGAACTAAGGGCTAATATTTTTTCTAGTAGTGTATATAAGTAGTCAGATCAATACGGAAATAGACAGGTCAATTCATGGGAATGTGCCAACATCTCCCCCATTTCCCCCGAAAATTGATTCCAAAGTGAGTAGAATGCATGAATTGCAAGACAGATCATTGGTTTTGCTTTATCTCCAAAGATGGTACTGCCAAACGTTTAAGCCAATAAAATGACAGAATATTAAACCGCCTCTTAGAATTAGTTTCGACATGTCTAGAGTATATATATATATATATATATATATATATATATATATATATATAAAAATGTGATTCTTATTATCGACATACTTTTCTATATTAATGTTCCTATTTATTTGCCTCCCCACAAGGCAGAGTTAGACACAATGTCAGTTTTTAATGTGGGGAAAATCCAGCTCCTCAAAATAGGGCACTCTTGATAGGAACAAAAATAAAAAATTGGCTCAGTCTAAAAGTATTTCTCCTTCAGTGTCTGAGAACATAAAAGGTAAAGTGTAGTATCAGAATAGATACTACACTTTGCTCCCAGCCAAGGTTATAAAAAGCTATGCATAACAATTATTAACTCAAATAATATTGCTTCTTTTCAGATTAGCATGTAAATCTAAATAGTTAGTATATATTGGTATAATGTTTGTTGAATGTAATATATGAATATATGTAAATAATCGAGTATAAGTTATTTAAATCATATTAAATACTAGATTGTCTGTGTCCGAACGTAGCCTGGGAAAGTAGAGTATAATTCCAGACTCCAACCAGGAAATATTGAATCATTTGATTCTAATGAATTGTTGGTGTGAGTGCAACCCCTCATGATGTATCTATTTATTTTGTCTTCACATCGAAGACAAAGTAAAACACGATATCCGTTTTAAATGTGGGAAAATCCAGCTCCCAAACAGAGGGTATGTATTTCACCAAAAATACAAAAAATTCCTCAGGCTGTATAGACTTCTCCTTCAGTGACAGAATAGATTAAGTGTAGCATCACAATAGATGCAGTTTCTTCCTAATCAAAAGCGCAAGGAATATGTAACTCCTCCACGATGATAATAAGTAAAGTAAAGAAGAGAAGTAAAAAGCAAATTTTAAACATGAAATTTTCAAATTGTTGTGTAGTTGGTTAGAAAAAATATTTTCTAGTGAGTAATATTTCTTTATTTTGTAGAAATCTAAAATATTCTTTATATTTCGCCTGTGAGATTGAAAGTATATCCGTTTTCTGGTATGAATGTTATGAAGAGTCGGAAAAAGGTAGAAATTATTTAAAACGAACAAATTAAACTTATATTTTCTAAAAATACATATCAATTGGACTGCCGGATCAGTTTTTGTTTACAAAGTTATAATGGTCAATTACATAGGGGGAAATGTCACTTTACACCATACATTAGAAGATAAATATCAAAGACAATGCTTTACTAAATTTTATTCTATTTTACAACTTGAAATACCTATAGAAAATAAAAATAAAATTTTTACTTTGGGGTTCAGGGCTGGAAGCAGGATTAAAAAAGATTCTAGATATGTAGAAAGATCGCCAATATATTAATATTTTTGTTACTACTCAGCGATGTTATTAATTTGCTTAATTTAAGGATAGTATGCAAGTGTAGACCTAACCCACATAATTCATTAGGAAATTGGTATATTGTTCATGTTTTGTTTGACAGAAAATAAATAAAATTATATAGTTGTTGATCTGAGACAGGAAAACATTCACCTGATTGCCGGCCAACCATGATCAACTTCTTACCGTGAATACATCATCTCTGAATACCTCTTTTAACTTTTAACCCAGCTTCTATCTGCTATATGTCCATTTAATCATTCTTATTCATCTCCGAGTAAAAGGTCAATTAATAACCCTTTAGATTCAACTAGCCTAGGGGCCCAGCGTTGCCAGGGTGTTTGTAGGTGTGTGTTGAGAAAAAATATAAATAAATAAAAAGTTGTAGTAGGTAGGCAAGCAGGCTCGAACCCATGATGCGAAGGCAGAAAAGAAAGTGGAGGTGTGTGTAAGGATGTTGGTTGAGCAAAAAAAAAAAAAAAAGGAAAAATTGCGAGCGCAAAAAAAAAAAAAAATAGAGGTAGTAAGCAGGCTTGAACCGGTAACGTGCCAGAGGAAAAGGAGGTGAAAAAAAAAAACAAACCATCTTATCGATGTCCCCATTGCGATGTGACATCGCAAGTGGTCGAAATAGCGTCTTTTATGTGACGTCGTTGACACAAAGTTTTAATGACTTGCATAAATGTCAGCGAAAAAATCGACCCGTCCTTGTAGAAAAATGCCAAGCTGAGGGTGAAGGAATTAATGTTCTTAGCCAATTTTTCGATAGTTGTCATTCAAAACGATTCCAATCTCGTGAAAATCCGTCACCGCTGGCGAAAGTTTTAGGCATACATACATACATACGTACATACATGATGATTGCAACGTTTTGTCAGACGAGTGCCACTCCCTCAGTCATTGAAAGTCCGTGAGCTCGAAGATAACCTTTTTTTTTCTTTTAGTCTTGACATCGAATTCACACGCTCAAGCAGACATGAGATTGAAGACGGTCCTTGGCATACATACATATATATACATATAAACACATACATACACATACATACCCATAAACATACACACCTGCACGCATCCATACATACATACATACATACACAATACATACAACACATACATACAAACATATACATACACATATATATACATACATATGCATACACATATATACAAACATATACAAATACATACACACATATACATACATATTCACATGCATATACGTACACATGTATGCACATATACAAAAACATAAAGTTACCTACATATACCTACACATACATATATATGCACCCATACGCATACATATATATGCATAATACATATGCATATACATAAACACAAATATATATATAAGTATATACATACAAACGCACATACACAAATAAATAAATAAATAAAAATATATATACACATACATATATATATATATATACATATACAAATAGGTATACATACACATACATACACTAGTACATACATACATACATACATACATACACATATGCATATATAGAATGATGGTAGATCAATTATTATATGCTTTCAGCATTTCAGGGCTACGGCTACACGCGTGACAATTTTTCCATCGCCATGGACAATTTTTTATAGACGAATGCCTGAGGAAGTATCTATACAAAGATGATGTTACAGAGCTTTAGCTTTGTACGACAGCCAAGTCTCTCTCTCGGTTCAAAATGCTGAGATCCAGCAACAAACATGAGCAAGATAGCCAACAACAATTCAAACTGCAGACCAGCTTAATGCGGGTACTGGTCTCCCGCTTTATGTTTTTTATTTTGTTTTTTTTTAAATCAGAGATTTGCTTCACCCAGAGGGGTTGCCTTAGCAAGGCTTTTGTGAGTCCTCTACATCCCACACACACATCGAAATAAATATATACACATACAAGCATGCATACAAACAGATGCACGCAAACATACATATGCAAGAACACACACAAACACACATGACAACATGCACATACACATATACATGCATACATACACGCATGTACCTACATATACACACACACGAACACATGCACGTACATGTAGAATATACATGAAGGAGCATTTATGATGACGATGATGAGTGTTGTTACGAATAGGTGAATTCAACATGAATAAAAGAGTAAAACAATCCAAAATACACAGCACATAGAATAAACAGACGTTCACTTTGCCGGTAGTACAGCTTTTAAAATGAACATGAAAAGTCATCTCCCTCTCAGTACAGACCAATAAATCTCCTGTGTGTCATGAGTAAGTTGTTGGAATCTATATTAAATAAAGAAGTAGTCAACCACCTCAACAGAAACAACCTTCTTAGTGACACTCAATATGGTTTCCGCTCTGCAAGATCTACAGCAGATGTGCTAACGGTTATATCACACAGGATTAGTGAATCTCTTGACAAAGATTTCCTTACCAGGGCAATGGCTCTTGACATATAGAAGGCCTTCGATAAGGTATGGCATAAGGGCCTACTTCACAAGATTTCCAGCTACGGTATTGGTGGAAATGTTTTCTCAATCATTAAATCATTTCTCTCCGATAGGTTCATAAGAGTAGTGGTTGATGGGCAGAAATACGTTCTAACCTTCCAGAGGTTGAAACCCAATTACAAGAGACTAAACCAGACCTTTTATTTTTAAGTGAAACTGGCATTGGACAGGCTATTTCCCTAGAAGAGTTCGCAATTAAAGGATACTCTAACTTAACCTCTAAATCTGACCCCCAAGATCGCCATGGGCATGGAATATGTGCCTATATTAAAGATAGCTTTCCATGTGGTAGGGACATCTCCAGGGAAGATCCTAACTTACCCTATATGTGCTTCCAGGTTGCTTTAGCTCACACTACGGCATTTTTATTTACTTTCTATCACTCTCACAACAGCGGAGTTACTATATTTAAAAGCATATCTGAGAAAATTGACCAAGTCCTATCTGCTTATCCTTCAGCTAACATTCACGCATGTGGAGATTTCAATGTTCACAACGTCGAATGCTTGACCCACTCAAACAAGACCGATGATGAGGGGAGGTTCTGTCATGATTTCTCCATTGTCTATGACCTCACTCAGATTGTTCAGGAACCCACCCGTGTGCCCGACAATGACGGCCAGTATGCTAGCCTACTAGACCTTTTTCTCACAACTTGCCCTGAACTATGTTCAGTTTCTGTTCTGTCGCCTCTTGGATCTTCCGACCAATCTGTTGTATCAATTAAGATAAAAATGAAATCTAATAAGTCCCCAGACGTACCTCTTCATCGTACAGTATATCGATACACTAAGGCTGACTGGGATAGCTTCCGTACATTTATAACTGATCTACCTCTGCATTCCATATTTAAAAAGGATGTGTCCTCTATAGTATTAGACCTGACGGAATGGTTAATTGTAGGTATTGATCATTTCATACCCTCGAAAAAGTTTCAGCAAAAACCTAATAGCCAGCCATGGTTCTCTCCAGAATGTGCTGCTGCCATTGCGCACAGAAATCACTTTTTCCACTGTTTCCAACGTAATAGATGTATGGAAACTAAAGCTGCTTTCAGGACTGCCAGCAACCATTGTAAGAAAGTAATAAGGAACGCAAGATGGTTGTATGCTCAATCTGTTAAGTCCAAAGTAGCTGATCAGCGGCTTGGTTCCCACCAGTTTTGGCAAATAGCAAACAGAATTCTGAACAGAAGTGTGCGCTCCATTCCAACTATCATCAATGGACCTGAGGTAATCTCGTCAGCATCAGACAAGCCAAACTCTTTGTCAAGAATTTTGCAGCTAATTCTACCTTTTGCGATCAAGGCCGCCAACCCCCAATATTTCCTCCTGTATCTGAAAACACACTCTGTGATATACGTATATCTGTACGTGATGTTGCCAAGCTAATCAAAAACCTTGATTCCAGTAAAGCAACTGGCCCTGACGGTATTCCAATTATAGTACTCAAAAAACTTCGACCTGAACTAGCGCCTATACTTACAAAACTATTTAAACGTTGTCTTAAGGAGAATAGTTTCCCATCTCCCTGGAAAATTTCATCTGTATGCCCTGTATTTAAGAATTCAGGTGATCGCTCATCCCCCTCTCAGTACAGGCCCATAAGTCTCCTGTGCGTCATGAGTAAGTTGCTGGAATCTGTGTTAAATACAGAAGTAATCAACCATCTCAACAAAAATAACCTTCTTAGTGACACTCAATATGGTTTCCGTTCTGCTAGATCTACAGCAGATGTGCTTACAGTTATATCTCATAGGATTAGCAAATCTCTCGACGGAGGCAACCTTTCTAGGGCAATTGCTCTTGACATATCTAAGGCCTTTGATAGGGTATGGCATAAAGGTTTACTTCATAAGATCTCTAGCTATGGTATAGCTGGAAATGTCTTCTCAATTATTAAATCATTTCTTTCTGATAGGTTCATAAGAGTAGTAGTTGAGGGGCAAAAATCAGAAGCCCACAGTATTAATGCCGGTGTCCCTCAGGGGTCCATCCTGGGCCCAACTCTTTTCCTGATCTACATTAATGATCTTCCAAATCACATCCTTACATCATTTGTAGACATTTATGCTGACGACACTACCATTTATGGTAGTACATCTAAGACAGTAAACGACCAAGTTCTCTCCAATTCTCTCTCCTCTGATCTTGAGCATATAGTACAATGGGGAAAGGAGTGGCTGGTTACTTTTAATGCATCTAAAACCAACCTCCTCTCTTTACATCATCAACATTCTGATCCACATCTGGCATCAATTGAAATGAATGGCTCTCGTCTTCAGGAGGCCTCAAGTTTTGACAAGCTTCTGGGATTGACCATTACTCCTGATCTTAAATGGAACACGTACATCAAATCTGTTGCCAAGGCCGCTGGAAAAATGGTGGGATCTTTCTATCGATCCAGTAGATATCTCACTGCTGATGCAATTCTCTATCTATATAAGAGCCAGGTACGTCCAAGGATGGAATAGTTGCCACATCTGGGCAGGAGCTGCTAGAAAGGACTTGGCCTACCTTGATAGAGTTCAAAATAGACTTCGTAGCCCCGTAGAAGATGTCCTTTTCTCTTCCTTGCAACCTCTATCTCACAGAAGAGTTGTTGCGAGTTTGTCTCTGATGTATCGTTATTTTCATGGAAAGTGTTCGACTGAGCTTCAATCTATGGTCCCCCATCGCAAAACTTTCACAAGAAACACTCGTCTAGCTGTAAACACTATCAATAATTCCCCCCACTCTTTATCTGTGCCTAAACCTAAACGTAGATTCCATGAACAAAGCTTTTTTATTAGAACTGCACGCCTGTGGAATTGTCTTCCGTTTTCCTGCTTTCCGGCTGACTACAATATGGTTGTCTTCAAGTCTAACGTAAATAAGTTCTTGATGAGCCGTTCCATATAAGTTATCAAATTTAACAAATTTTCATTACTAATGATTATTATATTGTCCAATTTCTACTGTACACTCTTTAACCCTTATCCTTGAGTTGCCTCTTTTACCTTGATAATGAGTTGATACCTATGAAAAAAAAAAAAAAAGAAAAAGTCCAATGTGAACAAGTTCTAATTGAATCGTCCCCCTAAGTAATCCAAGTTTCAAAATTCCCACTGTTTACTATGCTAAAATCACAATGACTAATGTATACCTATTAACCCTTATCCTTGAGTGGCCTCTGGGCCTTGATAAGTGGTGACACCCTTGTAAAAAAAAAAAAAAAAAACATCTATGCTGATGACACGGCCATCTATGGCAACACATCAAATGACAAAGTTCTCTCTAATTCTCTCTCCTCTGATCTTGAGCACGTGGTACAATGGGGAAAGAGGTGGCTGGTCACTTTTAATGCATCCAAAACCAAGCTTCTATCTTTACATCATCAACGCTCTGATCCCCATCTGGCATCAATTGAAATGGATGGCTCTCGTCTTGGAGAGGCTCCATGTTTTGACAAGCTTCTGGGTTTAACCTTTACTCCTGATCTAAAATGGAACACGTACATCAAATCTGTTGCCAGGGATGCTGGGAAGATGGTGGGATCCTTCTACCGCTCCAGAAGATATCTCACTATTAATGCAATTCTCTATCTGTATAAAAGCCAAGTACGTCCAAGAATGGAGTACTGCTGCCACATCTGGGCAGGAGCTGCTAAAAACAGCCTATCCTACCTTGATATAGTACAAAATAGACTTCGTGATTTAGTGGGGGATGCCCTTTTCTCTTCCCTGCACCTCTCTCGCACAGAAGAGACGTTGCAAGCCTGTCTTTGTTTTATCGTTATTTTCATGGCCGGTGCTCGTCTGAGCACCAATCCCTCGTCCCCCCTCGCCAATCTTTCATGAGAAACACCCGTCTGGCTGAAACTACTGTCAATAATTTTCCCCACGCTTTATCTGTGCCTAAATCCAAACGTAGATTCCAAGCTTCTTTCTTAGAACTGCACGCCAGTGGAACTCTCTGCTGCTTGCCTGTTCCTTACCTGACTACAACTTGGACGTCTTCAAGTCCCACATAAACAAACTCCTGACAAACCGCCCCCTTAAGTAAGACACTCTATCACAACCCCCAATACTAATGATTACTACAATACTATCTCATTGATTACTGTACATGCAATAACCCTTATCCCTGAGTGGTCTTCGGACTTTGATAAGTGGATACCCCCATGTAAAAAAAAAAAAAAATTCTCAACGTTCATTACGACGACGATGATGGTTGTTATGAATAGGTGAATTCAACATGAATAAAAGAGTAAAACAATCCGAAATACGCAGCACATAGAATAAACATACATACATACATTTAAAAAGACAGTTAAGATTTATATTATAGAGTAGCCTTGGTGCCCAGCGTTGCCCAAGTGTGTGGAGGTGTGTGTTAAGCAAAAAAAAAAAGTGGTAGTAGGCAGGCAGGCTCGAACCCGAACTGCAAAGGAGGAAAAGAATGTGACAAAAAAAACAAAAAAGCATGACGTCTTTGCTGTTTTTCCTATCACCAAACCAGAAATGATGTAAGTTTAAATTAAGGCTAGACAGTTGAAAAGAGGAGATGAATTTCGAAAATATCGGTGAAAATAGCGACTCCAGTTGAGTGTGAAGGAATTAATGTTTTTCGCCAATTTTTCGATTTTTGTTGTCTGAAGGGTCAAGCTTCAACTACTGATCTCGTGAAAATCCGCCGCCTCTGTCGAAAGTTTTAGGCAGACATACAAACATACATACATACATACATTTAAATAGACCGATGAGATTCATATTATAGATGGCAATGCGCTAATTACATCATCCACTATCTGGTCTCACTACCAGCCTCACTTTCAATCACACTACTCATCAGGAAATTACTTTAGTATATAGAAACTTATGCATAACTTTGTCATAATATGCCAAGATAGTTTAAAATCAGAATAACCCCATGCAATAACAACAGTGCTGTCTGCCTTTCCACTCAGGTCACAATGTCACTACATTTTAACAAGCTTTCTTGACTACTAATGCCACTGGATACTTTGCATAGTCACATGCCTTTAATCATCGTATTGTATAGTAGCAGTGCCGGGGCAATGCTAAGTAACGTAGACTATTATTATTAATGACGTTTGGAAAATATTTTGTCAGCTAAAATATGTACCAAGAATGGTAACTTGGTAAAATGGAATTTTAGAATCAAGTTAGGAATTTTAGTTTTCAGAACTAAACATAAACAAGAATGGATTATGTGACAATGATAGGGTGAATTTTCTTTTGTGCTGCTTAGCATTAATTAGTAGTCACGTGGTAAGAGAGAAAAACAAACATAGTTTGATATACATGTAGAGTCAGTCAGAGAACAGACGGGTTTGAGAAGTCAGAGTTTTAGGGAGTCAGTGGTTGGTCGAGTGGAGAGTGGGCGTATTGCAAGATGTGAGACTAGAAGAGATATATAAATCCAAAAACGAGTGGGGAGGAGGGGGCGTTAGAAATAAAAGTTGCAAAAACTTCTGACCGACCATCAATATGGATTTAGACAAGCCCGTTTCACGGCAGACATCCTCACTGTAATCTCTGAACGCATATACCATTCACTGGACAAAGCGGAAGAGGGCAGAGCGGTAGCTCTAGATATATCTAAGGCTTTTGACAGGGTATGGCATGAGGGTCTCCTCAGGAAGATTAGATCTTACGGTATCACTGGTAGAATACTTAACATAATTAAATCCTTCTTAGATAAGAGAAAAATCCAGGTTGTCCTCGACGGTCGTACATCTAAACAATATGATATAAAAGCGGGAGTGCCCCAGGGATCTATCCTTGGACCTCTGCTGTTCCTGATATTCATAAATGACCTCCCCGACAAGATTGCCTCTGAGATGGGTATATATGCTGATGACACCACACTCTATAGCAGGCACGACAGGAAAACAAACGAACATATATCTAAAGTAATGGCAGAAACACGAGAGGATGACCTCCAATCAGTAGTGGAATGGGGACAAAAATGGATGGTAACGTTCAATGCCACCAAGACAAAACTGGTTTCATTCAATAATTACAAGAAACCTTCTCTACCACCTATAGCAATAGCCAACGACTCTTTATCTGAGAGTACGTCTCTCAAGCTCCTTGGCCTAACGTTCACAGGAAACATGAGTTGGAACAATTATATCGAAGGCATTGCCAGGGCCGTTGCAAGGAAGGTGGGCTCTCTCTACCGTGCTAGAAAACTTCTAACACCCGAAAGTATCCTGTACCTCTATAAGGCCACTATTCGCCCAGGTATGGAGTATTGCTGTCATATTTGGGCCGGTGCATCGGCTACTAGTCTCTCGCTCCTTGACAGGGTTCAAAAGAGAGTCGCAAATCTGATAGGCCCTAAACTGGCATCTAAACTTCAGCCTCTGTCCCATCGTCGAAACGTTGCATCCCTCTGCCTGTTCTACAAGTATTATAATGGTGAATGCTCTGAAGAACTGCAAGCACTTGTGCCCCCACGACGTTAACACCCTCGACAGACCTGACAAGCTGCAAAATCCCACCCCCACACTGTAGAGATCCGTAAATGTAAAAGATCTTTCTACTCCAGTAGTTTCTTCCCCAGAACTGCTAGACTTTGGAATTCCATTCCAGGTCACTGCTTCCCCAACTGTACTGACATGCAGAAGTTCAAGTGCAACGTGAACCAACATCTTGCTGCCCTAATCCCTACATAGTACCCCAGTAGATGTTTCCCCTGATAGTAGCCCCCTACACCAAAGTGGCAATGTGCCTTGTTTGGGGTGAAAATGTAATAAAAAAAAAAAATTAAAAAAAATTATAATCTGTATCGATTCTCCTTCGGCAGAAAATCTCATTGCCGTTTTTGCAGAACAGTTAATCAAGACCAACCGACGGAAGAAGTGTGTTTCCCCATCCTTTGTTTTGGCCTGAATAACCCCTCAAAGAAATGGTTATTCATTCCCAGAGAAACTGGTTGTAAGATGTTATTCATTCTGTTTGTTAAATTGTTGTTGAAAGTACGTATATATATATATATATATATATATATATATATATATATATGGGGGGGCGTGAATGTGTGTGTGTCTGTATTTATTACTAATATTTGTGTTTAGGCAGGTCATGTCATGTACCACTGGGGCCATGTAACCCAGTACTACCTGTCTCATGGTCGGGTCACCAGCGTCTAAACTGGTTCCCCCACCCGACTTGTTTGGTGAGGATGGTGGCTAGGATTAAAAACAGGACCTTCCAAAGAGCGGATAAACCCCTTTTTTGGGGACAACGGCCAACTAGCACTGTATATATATATATATATATATATATATATATATATATATATATATATATATATATATATATATAAATGTCAAGTCAAGCGTCCCACTCATGATACTGGTACCATTTAACCTGGTATTACCTGTGTCATGATGTACCAGCAGTATTGTTCTCTTCACTAATGCCGGCCTGGTACCCGGCACTGCGCTGGACCTCTCAAGGGCGGGTGGTCCTTCCTGTGTAATACTAAAGGGATAATGAGCTACCTAGGCAGTCAACGACCAACCATCAAATGGAGTGGGGCGCAATTAAGGCACTTGAGATAATCATGGATTTCTTTTGTGGCAGCCTCTGCACCTGTTCTCTCTCTCAGACATATTGGCATAGCCTTTCCTCTCATACAGGGAGAGTTCAGGCGAGAGAAGCACTCGGTCAATGCAAGGACTATCCAAGCAAGCTTAACAGTCCTGGCAGAGATCCAAACTATGACCAACAACATCGCGTCTACCAAGCAAAGCCAACTGCCTCACAGTTGTAACTGTTGAAGCAAACAGAGTTACAGTAGTTATTGGTTATAAGTTATGGCTAAGATGATATAGCCAGGTGCTAGAGACTGCAATCAACAATGGGAGAGACTGTTTAGTCTCAGTATAAACTACCACCCACTCAAGTCAGCCAGCCCCTGACCAATTAGGTGCTCACTTCACCACATGCTACCTTCATGAGTGTGCAGGGCACAGTGTTGTTATTCACCCAAGAAATTTAAGCTTACCTTTGCTGCATGGAATGTTCGGACAATGACCACTGGAAAGAATACTAATAATTATTCTGGCCTTGATGATGCTCAAAAAACTTCCATGATTGATCGAGAACTGCTCAAGCGTGCTATTGATATTGCAGCACTGAAAGCAACGAGGCTCTCTAGAAGTGACATCATCAAAGAGGAAAATTATACATTTTACTGGTTTGGTAGACAGGAAGGAGAAGTAAGAATGTATGGAACTGGGTTTATTGTGAGGAACAGTTTAATTCAGAGCATTCACACACCATCAGCAACATCTAACAGGCTCTCCTATCTGAGGCTCAACACAGAGCAGAATAGTGTTCTCGTCCTGTCTGTCTACATGCCAACTCTTGATGCCGACACATCGGTGAAAGATGTCTTCTATGAGCAATTACAGGAAAAGCTAAGAACATGCTATGACAAAGAATGCAGTGTTGCTTGGGGATATGTATGCTTGAATCAGGGCTGATTACACAAGCTGGTCACAATGCCTCAGAAAGTTTGGAGTTGGAAGGATAAATGAAAATGGGCAATGCCTCTTTGAACTCGGCTGCAGAAACAATCTAATCATCACAAACACGGTGTCCCAGGTAACCCTTTTCATAAGGTGTCCTGGTGTCATCCAAGATCATCCTGCTGGCATCAACTTGACTTCATCATAACCAAAATAAATAACAAGAGTGAAGTACCTAATATGCGAACATTCCACAGTGGAGACTGTGACACAGATCACAGCATTGTGGTGTCTCGAATAGTGGTTCAGCTAAAGCCCTACCATAAGAGTTGTTAAATCGCTGACGATTGACCTGTCCAAAACCAACATTCCCTCTGAATGTGATGAATTCTGCGAGACCTTGTCTGAAAAGTTGAAAACAGCCACAGACAGGGTGACCGATCCAAAACACTACTGGATTACAATGAAGAAATCAATCCAATACCGTGCTGTTGATTTTTTGGGAGACAGGTCAAGAGAAACTCAGGTTGGTTTTCTGTTTCACTTTCGATCATTCAGCCAGTTCTTGAAGAAAAACGATATGCCCTTCTCTCCCATAAAATCAGACCAACTAGGAAAAGTAAAGAATACCATAGGAAATGTTGTGTTGAAGCTCAAAGGGTCACTAGAAAATGTGTGAAGGAGTATTGCGATTCTCTTTGCTCTGCAATTGAAACAGCCCATGATGCAAGAGACATTCGAGGAATGTACTCCAGAATAAAGTCTACATTAGGGCCCTCCAAGCAATCACTCAGTATCCTTCAGCGTAAAGACGGTACAACAATCATGGATAATTCTGAGAAATTATATCAATAGATTGAGCATTATCCTTACGTGTATAATGGTGACAGCAACATGTCTAACCAGGTCATTCAGTCAATCAATCCTTTTTCAACCCTAAAAGAATTAGATGAAAAACCAACCATCAAAGAGGTAGTCAAAGTAATATTTGCTCTCCACAATAATCAAGCTGGAGGTGAGGACAGAATATCCGCCGAGTTCCTCAAAGCAAGCTCAGAGGTTCTTACCAAACACATCCATTGGATTATTCTCAACTGCTGGACCCACAAAAATGTTCCACAAGATTTCAAAGATGCTAAAATTACAACAATTTTCAAAAATAAAGATTCAAGAGGGGATTGCAACAATTACCGTAGCATCTACTTCTCAGTGTAACTGGAAATTTGATGGTCCGTCTGCCCTTATCATGTCTACAGAAAATTTCCGAAACTGTGTATCCTGAATCGCAATATGGTTTTATAGCCGGTCGGTCAACTAACGACATGATCTTCTGTGTGAAACAGTTCCAGGAGAAGGCATGAGAACAGCGACAAGCACTACATATGGCTTTCATAGACCTTACAAAAGCATTTGACCTGGTCGACGGAGGAGCTCTATTCCTCGTCCATGATAAAGCAGGCTGTCCCCCTACCCTGCTGTCACTTATCAAAGCATTTCACGAGAATATGCATGGGCGAGTTCAGTATGGGAGAAATTTGTCTGACCGGTTTCCAATCCATTGTGGAGCAAACAGGGCTGCGTGCTAACCCCAACCCTCTTTGGCACGTACTTCTCCTTTGTTTTCAAGCAAGCATATCAGAATGTCAATAAATCTGTGGTGGTTTCGATCTTCACCCATGACGATTGGGATTTCTTTACTCTCTCACGATACAAAACCGTCAAGAGTTCAGGAATTAGTTGTCCGTGAACTTCTCTATGCTGATGATGCTGCTCTTTGCACATTTTCCGCTGAGGATCTTCAAAAACTTTTAGATTCTCTCTCAAACTCATGTAGAAATTTCAGACTAACAATCAGTCTTAAGAAAACCGTCATCCTCTCCCAATCATCAGAGAGTGTTAATTTTACAATAGATAATACAACCCTGGATAATGTGGATAAATTCAAATACCTTGGTGCGACCATTGCCAAAAATATTACTCTTGACCCCAAACTTAGCACGTGACTTGGCCTAGCCTCTGCCACATTTGGGAGGCTCACACAATGGGTTTGAAAGAACAAGCATATGATCGTCGAGACGAGAGTCTGTGTGTATGAAGCGCGTGTGCGTTGAGTGTCCTTCTATATGGGGCTGAGATGTAGTCTACATATCATCTCCAAGAGTCCAGAGTTAGTACCTTCAATACAAGATGTCTTCTAGCAATTGTTGGCGTGTCATGAGAGGACAAATGACAAACAAATGATTTTCAGATGGACAGGTTCGGGTGCACTTTCCTTGAGACTTAAATTTATGAGACTTTGGTGGGCAGGCCATCTAAATTGAATGTCATGTGAATGCCTACCTCATAATGTATTGAAAGAGGGTACTCGGCCTGTTGGTCATCTGCGTCTCAGATTCAAGGATATCCTAAAGTGAGATCTCAGGGATTTTGGTGTTGAATGTGAACAATGGTCAGCACTATCCCAGGATCAGAATGCTTGGCGAGCCAAAATTTATACCGGGAAAGAAAAAGATGAGACGGAAAATCTCAAAAAACTCAAAATACGTCCATCCAAGGCGCCATAGTTTTGACCTCTATAGCATCGCCTGTTACAACAGACACTTGCAAAAGAGAAAGGGAAAACGTGTGTGTGTGTGTGTATGTGTTTATTATATGTGTTAAAAACGTAAACACACACCAGTAACGACCATTACATAGACGATCATGAACACTATAGACGAAAATAGACGTGTACATATATACAATATTATAGAGATGACCGGATAACATCCGTGCATGTTTTGGTTTTCGTTTATATAAACCCGCTATATACCTCTACACAATATAAAATCGCTTTGGAGATTTTTCAGTTCAACCATCGCCCTTGCACGTAACCACTACTCTTCATAATTACTACCAGACTTAAATGATTTGAATTTTGTTAAAATATATTTTTAATTGCTGTGCACCGACTTGAATATGGACTATTTGAAAATAAATGTGTTAATTGTTAGATCTATTTCTATAATTCGTTGAGTCAATTGGTCAATACGTATGTCTGTCGCCTTTCATCTTTTCTGTTCCCAACAATAATTCTCTTCGAAATGGTACATTTTGCCTTCGTAATGTTTCTTTTTCTTAAATTCTTTTACTTAGTACTTGATCACTTTTTCATGTGATTTCCAAAAATCCAATTATGAGAGAGAGAGAGAGAGTTGGGGGAGAAAGAGACTTATTGAGAAATATTGGATGGACACAGCGAACAACGATCTCAGAGGGGGAAATTTTGCTCCTGGTCATTATCAAAGTCTTCCTTTTCGTTATTACAGCTTTATTGATGATGTATCCCATGTGACTCCTATAAACAGACTCTGACCTTAGTTTCTTTTCAACCTCATGCATCATCTCATTGACGTCTGTTTGTTTTACTCTACTTTGACCTATTTGACCTGACCGAACTTTACCTAAAATCTCTTTTTGCCTCTTTTGCAGGAACATATTTATTTATTAAACTTCATGTCACTTTAATCTGTACTTAGTTTGATCTTGTCAAGAATAACACTAGCTTATGTGCGATCCGACATAGAGCCATCAATTGTGTAACAGTATTTTACAGTACAGTAGAACCCTGGGATATGGTGGCCTTAGAATACGGGTTTTTTCAGGTTACGATGTGGAGGAAGATGTTTTTCCAGCCCGCTAGCTACGGTATTTTCCCCATCTTACAGTGTTATTTATACTGTTATTTGATTATATACATGTGTATTATATACTGTACTGTATTTTGTTACTAATTTTTAATGCTGTATCCCGGGGTTCTACAGTATATCAATTCGAATCTCGGTCTCATTATTGTTTAACTTAAACAGTATTTTTTTAATACATTTTTTTGTAATTTCTTTTTTGAAATCTTTCAATATGAGCCATTCGTATTCACTGTTGTACATTTGAAAAAGCTTATAATATACAAAAGTTTTCGAGTAGAAAGAATAACCAACACGATATATGGATGGTTAATTGCACTTGAGAATATAATGATGGATAGACAGAGATTAGTATCTTACTAATCTCTAAGTGTGTTAATACAGCATAATTACTATGACACACTGGTTCTCGTCAGATCACCGAAGTTAAGCAAGCCTCGTCAGTACTAAAATTAGTGACCATTCGGGAATTTTAGGTGCTGTATGTGCTCTCTGCTTATCTCGGTATTGTTTCTTGTTGTATAGCACTTCTCCTTGCCACTGATCTCAAGCAGTGTTGATTCAGAAGTGTGGTTGATTATTGCGCAACCCTTGCCTCACAATTATACGCCCCTTACCCTTACAAAGGGTATTCATTGTTTTTTTTTGGTTTTGTTTTTTTAAACTGAAAGAAGGTATCGATTAATCTCTAAAGGAAGATGTCAGTAAACGCGGTGCTCAACATATATAGTTTTCTGTATTGGTAAATCGACATACTAAATAAGGATTGTTGGATATTCTATTACAGCGGTATCTTTACAAAAGATTCTGTTCATTGGTTGTTTCGTCTATCTACTTGTCACACTTCCGTTTGAAATAGGATTTTCGTTGCTAAATACACATATATATCTTATTTTAAATCCGAAATGGTATTTTTTTTAAGTGTGTATTACGTGTGTCGCGGTTTCAAATTGTTGGATAGATTGAACCCGGACGACCGACCCCACAACACGTGTCGTAAATAAGATATGTACTATGACTATTCTTTACGACGTTTGTATCTGTTTATGGACCATTTTTTTTTATTCAGAGATATCTAGTTCAGATATCATTCTAATCCTGCTTATTATTTTGTGATAGGAATGACTGATACTCAAGGCTGCAATTAATTCAGAAACATTGTGTGTTAAGGGAGGGGGTATATTGTATTTAAAAGAGTCAGTAGATCAACTAAACAGTTGGTGTTTATTAATGATAGTGTACATAGGCTCTTCCGAAGCTTCTATCATCAATGCTCTCGATTAAAGCAAATGGCAATAAAGAGTTCTTAAGAACGGATGTTCAACTACCACCTGACTGGTGCGGTTGATTCGCAGATCAAAAAACAATAATGTTGTGAATATGCAGAGTTCTTGTGTTCTTCCATTTATCTCATGCCATTTTTAGGCTCTGCATTATTTTATTTACCTCCTTTCCGGGAAGTTAGACGCATGGTCAAGTATGGGTTTGATGGAAGTATTTATGTGTAAAGAACTGAATTTGAACTTGGCACACCCAAAGTTTCAGTTCGTGTCGTTAACCACTTAACTACCGTTCTGTGTTATGACACCCAGCTCTACCGTACACAAGTAGATATTGGATAACGCACCTTGATCATAATAAAAGAAAAAATCAACAGTAAAACAATCAAACATACGGTATAAAATAGCGCTATTCATGTTCGGATAGCAAAATACAATAGCAGTTGTCGAATTGTTTAAAAAGTGAGTAAATAATGAGTTGGGTAAAAAGAAAGTACGTCTTTGTAGAGTAGTTCCTAAATTTGCTCAGTAGAGTTTGAATAAGTTTCTGTACTGAATGTTAGTCTTTATTATTGACAATCATTTAGTCTATCATGCGTTAGATGAAAACAAAGGAAAGTCTGCCATACTTAAATTTCAAATGGCTTCGTTAGATACATTGGTCAAACGTCCATCAGTGAATGCGTCTGACTTTCAGACTTTGAAATAGCATTTACTGGTGCTAGCAGAACATGCTGTCTGAATATACTGGTTTCCTGACCTAAAATGCGTCAAACATTGGTATGATTGTTTTATCCTTCTCCTTTGTAAAACGCAATCATGTTCTGCAAAGCCTAAAACAAAAAAAATAATAATGTACTCTATGAAACAAACAAAGAAATCAATCTGAATAGATATTAAAGATGTATCGAGCATGAAGCATAAAAACTTTTTTTCTAAAAATGATTAAACGCGGTATTACATAATTTGAAAAGGCTTGATATGCTGTAAAACAAAACTAAACTGCATGAATAAATCTTTGAAGATATAAAAAAACCTGAAACAAAAAAAAAATGGCCAAAGAAATAAAATTCATACATGAAATAAAAAGAAAAATATCCAAATATTTCAAAAGTCAATATTATATGAGATGATGAACTTCATTGGCTACAATATAAGCCATGTAGTGAGTCCCTACGAAGAAAAAAATTATCGCAAAACCTATAACTCACTTTTCTGTTGCAGTAACCTAAAACTTAGCCTTAGATATTCCAAAATAAAATCAGTTCTAATTGAGATCATATTTTTACTAAGTTTATTGACGATTAATCGAGCAATGGACGCTCAGTTGTACGCAAATAAACAAACAGATAAACGGACTCGCATGAACACATAACCTCATTATCGACAATAATAATTACATTAACAAAACTCTCATAGCTTATTATTTATAAATTTATGATTAAATAAAACAAGTTCCAACATATGTATGCGACTTACATTTAAACTTACTATAATAATACTTAGATAGGATTAAGCAGTGGTAGCAGGAGTTTTTCCTAAATTTTTGGCAAAAAGATAGCAAAATGCAACAAGCCATGTAAAAATTACAGAAGATAAAATAACTGAATTTTATATTAAATACCCCCAAAAAGGTTAATATGCCGTAACAAAACAACCAAACTAAACACCATGAATAAATATTTGAAAATATAAAGAAATTTAAACATGAAACCTTGTACCAATTTACCGGATTCGGCATTTAAAAACTCAAATAGGAGTTCATATTTGGATTCATCAAACTACTGTTCTAATCTTTAATAACGTTTCAGTCGATGAACCTCCGACCTTCTTCAGGCGTATCTTGTTGAACTCGAAAATGTTTCTGTTTGCAAGGACCCATGGTTCAGTGGTTAGAGTATTTGGAAAAGTCAACTGTAAAAGTGATATTCTTCTGAAGATTGAAAGTTCAATTCTCAGGTTGGGCGACTTAAAAATACAATTGCGAATTACTTGGGATCTCTGTCCAATCATGTCTGATGGAACGAGAGCATGCTACCTCCTTGAAGTAAGTAAGAGGTTCCATTTGAAATTCTGTCCAATTTCCCGAGTTTGACAAGATATACCTGAGGAAGGTCGGAGGTTACATCGACTGAAACATTGTGAAAATGATACTCAAGGTGAGAACAGTAGTCCGATGAATCCCAATAATACAATAATTAATCTTCATCTCAAAATTTCATAAACTGAAAAGAGTTGATATGCTCTGAAAAACAAAAAAAAAAGGAAAGAAAAACGCCAAAACAACCAATTTTCATGGCTAAGCATACAGATTGGTGAAACACATCTCAAAAATATACGTTCTTATTAATTTTCGCCTGTTGAGAAGAGCCTCACCCTTAAATGTGCAGCAGACCTCGCACTAATCTAATTATTGCTTCTATAGAAGGGTACTCATATCGATTCGAATGTTTCCGATTGTGATTTATGGAACAAACTGAAAATGGCCGAAGTAATTTATGATTTCAAAGCACAAAAAATAAAAATATAAATAGGCAAACGACACTGAAAGCATACGGATGCAAATTGGCAAGGATGATGTTAGAGAGAGGGTTATACATTTTTAAGCCCTACAACCCCTTCATAAATAAAGTTTTAAAAACTTTTTCAAAAATAAAATAAAATGAAAGAAACACAGTTAGTTCATGTACTAATTTGAAGAAAATTATTAAACTCATTCTTAAAATGGATGCGATGGGGGAAGTAATTGATTCTAAACTGAAGTCAGAGAAAATTCTTCGGCAACAGTTTGTCTATTTTGCATTGCAATCAGAGACACTCGCGGCTATACAAACTCCCCTCTATAGAAATATGATCTAATCTTGTACTGTATACAGACACATATTTATTGGTATATATTGTGTGTCAACACTTTTACACGAGAAAACTGATTTTAAAAAATGATGTCGACATATTTGAAGAGAAGCAGATATTTTTTCTCTAAACATCATTCAAATAAAAAAAGATTTTTTTTCTATACTTTACTTTTAACTCCCACTACAACTTTTGCTCATATTCCCTTTATATCTTTGTTTTGTTTTTTCTCCTGGCCATTTCAAAATCAATTTCTCAGTTTTAGTACATTTCAAAGATGGCGATTCTTGGCCACCGAAAAGAGATGAAGATTTGCATCCATGAAGAACAGTTTTTTTCTGAAAATAGATTATTGATCGTTGACACATACATATTTGTAGACTCGTAAGGGATCAGATTTTATTTTACTTGACTTTCTTGTGCAGTCTATTTTCATATAAATAATAAAAAACTTAGTATTCTATATTCATATTCCTATTTTTTATTTTTTGTCAGCTCTTACACAGTTAGTATATTTCCTGACTGTGTATTTCTACATATATAACACATGGTGATATGTAGATAACGCCACTAATAAAAAAAATCTATACGATTTTCAGAAAATACTAGCCTTCAAATGACTTGTGTTAATATTCGAGTCTAGTCAAATAATTAGTCAAATAATTAGTCGAATAATTAGTCCAATAATTAGTTTACAAATTACAGTAATTTATGTGAAGTTATATGTTGCACATTTTCAAAATAAAATAAAAATTTGAATTTTGAATATTGATAAAGCATTGCTTTTGATATGGAAATACTGCTCAAGCAAATCAATGGTTTGACAAGTAGGTCACTCAAAATCGGTAGTGGTCCTACAAAATCTTAAAGAAGTTCACAAGTTAGCTTTGGCTGATCGCATATTGAATTAATGTGAGATAACAGAGGGGTTCAAGATATCAGGACGCAATAAATTCACCATTTTGCATAAAGATTTCTCAAAGAGAAAGCTGTGTCTAAAGCGGGTGCTACTTTCACTCACAGTCAATTAAGAACAATAACGTCTCAATGAATCATAGCTTTGTTTGTTTGCAATGCAAGAAACATTTTTGTGCGTCAATGTGTTACAGTAGAACTAAAATGGATCCTCACGTCACACCACAGTCAGCTAAGTGAACAGCAGCAGGACACAAGCATCAGCAGGTAAGGTTTTGGACTTCATATTTTATGGTGATGTGCAAGGTATTTTGTTCATTGATTACCTTTATAAAGGAAGAACCATTAAGAGCAAATGTTATTTAACATTAGTGGAAATCGTCACACCTGAGTCACACATGATAAAGAAAATAGTACTTTTTCACCAAAAGCATTCACATCTTGCACTTCAAATTGCTTCTGCACTTATCCTATTCAAAAGATGTGTTCCTCTGTGTCTACTGGCTGTTTTTTGGCTGTAAAAAAATGCACCAAGGAAAATTATTTGGCTCCAATAAATAAGTGATTCTACTAAAAAAAGATCATCAAATTTTCCATGCATAAACAAGATTGTTTTTTTTTTTTTCTTAGTTAAGCCTGGAAGTTTTTTTGTTCGGCGCTGAAATATATCAACATCTTAGTCACCAACTTATATTTTATAACCGTCTACGTGGATCTTCTAAGTTTTGTAAAAAAATAAAGCAACAAAGATCATGAACAAGTAAGTTGTTGGATTTTTTAATTCTTACCTTATTACAAAACCAAAGGAAATAGGTAGGCAGATAAAATTCTTCTGCTATATCTTCAATATAAATACAGCTTAAGAACAAGAGAAAAAAAGAAATACATCACTACCTATGTGGCCAGCTACTTACAATGTATACAATGACAATTTGGTGCTTTGATCAGGATATACAACCATGGATGTAAAATACTAATTAAATTAGCAGTGGAATTGCGCATGCCTTATCATAACCATCATATTCAGTGAAACATTCGTTTTATATACTAATATGCATTAGACAGCTTTAAGAAATTGACTACCAAAATAACTACTTATTTTTATTCCTATTTTTCTTGGGTTTATTTTTATCACTTCTTCCTGCGTTTTTTAGTCTTCCCTGTGAATTGAACCTTCTATCTCAAATTTTGTAAATCTTCTCATTCAAGAATTCTCATTTAGTCTTCCAATGTGGTTATACCATCATAGTCTTCAGTTCTGTACACATTTTCCTATATTCTCCAAATTTAATTTTCTGCTGATGTCATTAGAACTAAAACCCTCTTTAAAACTTATGCGGCACATCCACCTTACTATTCTTATAATCTCCCTCTTCGTGCAATGCATGTTCTGAACCGTCACTCTTTTCTCTATACCATCCAACTGCATGTATGTACACCCCGTGCCAAAATTATATGCAAATCGATATTTTTGTTCTAACTTCGATAGTTTTCAATGAAAATTTGTGAAATTTAGCACGTTATATGGCAACACTAACACAAGCGCAGATCTAAAGTTTTAAGCTTATCTTCACAGTAATAAACAATTGGCAGCCATTTTGGTGATTTGCATTTTTTTTTTCAGTGTGCCAACTTTATATGCAAACCAATGCTAAAATATGGTGAAGTGCTAAAAGATCATCGAAACTTTGATTATTCTAGGAATTTGTAAATTGAGAACAACAATAATAAAGAACAAACAACTTCAATATGGTTTCATAGTACAATCAATATCTTATATAATTGACATTTTTATTGACAAGAGCAAAAAGCCTTTGGTCCATTGAAGATATCAAACTTTGGATTTCATCTGATGAAATGTCTTTGGCACCAGTCAGAATAGCATTCCAGAGGTCATCGTTGGAGTTGTACAGCCGTCCTCTGGAGTAAATATTTTGTTTCAAGGTGCTCCACAGATTTTTGATGGGATTTAAATCTAGAGAAGAGGATAGCCACTGCATTATTTTCTCATGTCTGACAAAAACTCTCTCCAAATATTCAGTGGCTATCCTTGCAGAATGAGACGGTGCATTATCATGCATGAATACCATCTTTTCCCGGAATGCCAAATTCTTCTTCTTGTACCAGGGTTCCAAGTGTTTCTTAATGAAGTCAATGTAGAGTTTGGCGGTAATTTTCACTCCATCTGCGACTCTGGATCTTCCTACCAGCTCATTGCCAATGATTGCAGCCCAGAACATAATACCACCACCTCCTTGTTGATGCCTGATCCTTTGGAAATGTAGACCCTCATTATGCTACCATCCTCCCCTCCACCCATCGGGTCTATCAAGGGTCGCTCGATACTTATCGGTGAAAAAAACAGTTTGAAAATTCAACTTCATGTGATCTCTTGCCTATTCCATTCTCTATTTCTTGTGAATATCCTTCAATTGAGGGCTTTTCAAATTTTGTAATCGTCCTCAGGATACGGCAACGAGTTGATTTGGGCACATCAGGAACGCCAGCTTTTTCAAAAACTTGTTAGTTTCAAGTGGGTAACAGCGAACTTCTCTCTTGATCTTGCTCATTGTTTGACGCGACAGATATGATTTCTTATGAATTTTCCCTTTGTCAGAACGTCCGTTGCAAAGTTGAGGGTTAGTACAATATTTTAAATTGTACGATGATCACGTTGTAATTCTTTGTCAATTTCTAAGGTGGAAATCTTATTATGGAACCTTTGAACAATTTTAGACTTCTCAGCTTGACTTAAAGCACCTTTACGTCCCATCTTGCATATAAAGTTGGCACGCTGGAAAAAAACTGCAAGTCACCAAAATAGCTGCAGTTTGCTTGCTATTGTGCAGATCGGCTTAACATTTTATATCTGCGCATGCGTTAGTGTTGCCGTATAACGTGCGAAGTTTCACGAATTTTCATTGAAAACTATCGGAGTTAAAACAAAAATATCGATTTGCCTATAATTCTGGCAGGGGTGTATGTCTGATAGGCTCTTCACTTGGTGGACAGTAATAATGGCATGCTAATTAGTAATTGCAGAAGTTCCTTGAACTTAGTTCATCCATTCCTAATTCTTTCAATAAAACTACCATCTGCTCCACCCTGTCGTCTAATGTAACAAAAACTTCTCAATAACCTCAATAGCTTTGCCAACCAACAGTTCTCATTCATTTCCATTGGCTTACGCTTTTGCATGGTTTGATTATCCTCTCTTAACCTACAAGTGATTTAACTGCAATGCTTACAGGTACCACAGAAGTGAACTGAACTAGAGTACCTTTCCACAAACTGAGCAGGATAGCTTTCCTTTTTTTTGGAAGCTTTCCAATATTACAACTGATCATCACCTTGATCTTGGTATAACATTCTCTTTCAGACCTTTGCTTTCCATACCTTTAACTTAAAAAGGAAAGTAATAAATAATCAATATGCTGTATATCTTCCGGACAACTCACATGGAACTCTCTGGAAAATGCTTTCCAGACACAAATGAAAAGCAAGGGACGGAGTATAAAACCTTAAACTAAAGCTATCAGTAAATGTACTGTTCATTTTAACACGAATTTGAATATCTCTGTGCAATGCTTGCCCAAGACAAATTCTTGAAGTACTTTATTAAAAACTTTCTTCAGATCTACAAAGGAAAGCTTCAGGTTTTTCTTACTAAGGTAAGTATCTCTTGCGTTTGTCCTGAGATAATAAATGTAGCATCATAAATCTACTTTGCCTATACATAAAATACAGTCTGGTCCCCCCTCGCCAATCTTTCACGAAAAACACCCGTCTAGCTGAATCCACTGTGAAAAATTTCCCCCACTCTTTATCTGTGCCTAAATCAAAACGTGGATTCCATGAACAAAGCTTCTTTCTTAGAACTGCACGCCTGTGGAACTCTGTTCCGTCTGCCTACTTCCCACCTGACTACAACTTGGATGTCTTCAAGTCCAACGTAAACAAATTCCTAATGAACCGCCCCCTTAAGTAAACACTTCATCAAATCTCCACACTAACGTACTGTACTTGCAATAACCCTTATCCCTGAGTGGCTTCCAGGCCTTGATAAGTGGTGACCACCGTGTGAAAAAAAAATGTATATATATATATATGTATGTATGTGTGTGTGTGTGCGTGTGTGTATATATATATATATATATATATATATATATATATATATATATATATATATGCTTATTTGATTTATTATTTGCTGCTCTCATAACTTATTATTAATTTTCTCAATGATTTTTAAGTTTTTTGTTCAATTTTAAGCCTCTATAATTACCTCTATTCTGTGTTTACCCTTTACCCTTGTAACAATTGACACATGTGCCAAGTTCCTAATCTTTGGGATAATCTTCTCTTCTATGATATAATTTGTCAAGTTTGTGATCATCTTAATAAATGTTTCGTCCGCAGCCTTCAACGTTTCTGCAACAACGGCCGAGAGTCTTCCAACCTTACCTTGCCTTGTCTTACATCTTTCTACATCATTTTTTTTTTTTCAATTTTATAGCTCGACCAGATACTGCTCAGCAACTTCTACATGCTCACAGTCTCATGAATACTCAGTCTTCAACAGTTTCTCATGCAGGCATTTTCAAGCGTCTCATTTGTTCATGTTCACTGTTGCTAACATTCCATTGATAATTTGAATACAACGCTCTCTAACATTACCCATACTTGACTTTGCCACCATTTAGCTGCTCTGTATACTTCATTCTTTTGATCATCCTTTCTAGTATAACTTTAATATCTGGTTTTCTCAGTTACTTTCTTCGCTTCACATATGACTCGTCTTCCTTCCCTTTTTGTAAGATGTATATCAAAGTCGTCAATATATGCACTAGTTAATAAGTATACTAGCTAATATATGTACTAGTCAATATATAAACTAGTTAATATATTTACTAGCTAATATATGTACTAGTAAAATACGTACTAATTATAACATATACTAGCTAATGCAAGTACTACATAATATACGTTAATATAGTTAATATATGAACTAGCTAATATATGTACTAGTTAATGTATTAACTAGCTAATATATGTACTAGTAATAGATGAACTACTTATAATATATACTAGCTAATAAATGTACTACATAATATATGAACTAGTTAATATATTAACTAGCTAATATATGTACTAGTAATATATGTACTAATTATAATATATACTAGCTAATAAATGTACTACATAATATATGAACTAGTTAATACATTAACTAGCTAATATATGTACTAGTAATATATGTACTAATTATAATATATACTAGCTAATAAATGTACTACATAATATATGAACTAGTTAATATATTAACTAGCTAATATATGTACTAGTAATATATGTACTAATTATATATACTAACTAATACATGTACTAGTTAATATATGCACTAGTTGATATATGTACTAGTGAATATATGTAATAGTTAAAATGTGCTCTAGTCAGTATATGTACAACATAATATATGTACAAGTAAATAAATGTTCTAGTTAGAAGATACACGAGTTAACATATGTACGGGGTAATAATATATACTAGTAATATATGTACTAGTTAATATATGGAGTAGTTAATAAGCATACAAGCTAATACATATATCAGCTAATATATGTAATAGTTAATATATTTACTTGTTTATATATGTATTAGTTAATAAATGTCCTATCTAGCATTAATAAATATCCTATCTAATATTAATAAACAAACCAATTAATATATGAATTAGTTAATATATGAATAAGTAAACTCACCAAACTGAATGTCTAACAGTATTTCAATATTCATGAATTCATCCTGTTACAGAAATTCTAGCTAGTAAATAAACCAACAATAATTAATTTTTAAATAATGAAACGAATTGGGAACTTATTGAATGTGATTTCATTCGAGAATTCAATAGAACAGATCAATGAGTTGGGTTGCTTTCAGTTATGCCCATTATCGTGTGAATGGATGTTTGAAATAAAGAAGTTATGACCATGACGTTTTGTTTGCATTGTTTTAATTGATGATGATGATGATGATGATGATGATGATGATGATGATGATGATGATGATGATGATGATGGAACAGGATTGGACAATGTTTTATAATGAATCAAGTCCTAGAATGTTTTTATTGCTTTCTTTTCCAATTTCAAATACTCAATATTTATTTATATCATTTGTTTATTATGCAGCTGAGCATCTATTATATACTTAGTCAATAATCCAATTCTAACGTCTAATGAAGAAGCTATACATATATATATATATATATATATATATATATATATATATATATATATATATATATATATATATATATATATGATGAAAATTATGGAAATAATATTACGTGATGGAAAGATGAAATAAAGACGAAACATATAATTCAGATTGTTTCTTTTTCACCTCCCCACCAATATATATATATATATATATATATATATATATATATATATATATATATATATATATATATATATATATATGAGACAATAAGAGTGGAAAATGAAGTAACAAAAACTATATATTGGAAAATATAGAATGAGTCATTTATTTAAATGGTATACATACAATTAGTTGGAGGATAAAAGGGACTTTATGCTAAGATATTTCGAAGCCTAATGCTTCTCATCAGAAGAGTAGAGAAGATACTATGTAACATAATGGAGATGTGACGTCTAGCGAGGGATTCATCAGGGACGAAATAAGTAAATAAATAAAATTATTGATGTTGTTCTGGGGGAACTATATTGAACTCTAAGATAAACGCGGAGTGTATTATATAAAGTGTAATGTAAAAAGGTTTATAGGATGTCTATAATAGTCTTAAAGAATGTAGGTAGTTTATTTGTTTAAACTCAAGGGAAGATATAGGGTAGGTTGGTTGGTGGTTCTCTTTTATCCGTATATAATATGTGTAGTATCTATGGGGGTCGTTTACATTAAAAGGTGTTTTATCAACAGAAATAGCCAAGATCACAACAGCACTTAGAGACGATAGTATGTTTTAAGGCGTAATATTATGATAATGAATTAAAGTGAGGGGACATATGCAAAGTAGGATTTTATCAAATATAACCGTTATCACAGAATTACTTATAAAAGGACTATGGCTTTTGGTGTGATGTCATGAGATTAATGAAAGTTGTGGTGTGAATTACATGGGGTGTTGTGTACTAAGGTTTTAATTGAGTGGCTTCCGGGCCTTGATAAGTGGTGATCACTGTGTAAAAAAAAAAAAAAATTTAGTAAGATAGGGGAAGATCTGACGGTGAATTAAGAGGGAGTATGGAATGGGTAGTTGTAAAAATATAATGATAATTTTGAGAAGATAATATATAGTAATAGGCCTACGGGTTGGGTTGTTACTAGGTGTAAAGGGAAGGGGGATATAAAGCAAAGGTGTAAAGATAGGGAAGTAAATTTGATAGAGGTGAATAAAGAGACAAACATAATTAGGGTGTGTTGAATAGTGCTGTGGAATAAATAAGGGGAAAAATAAATAATAAATAAAAGTAAACTAAACTAAACTAAAATACATGAATAAATAAATGAATAAATAAATAAAAAGATTTTAAGGAAAATTTTTTTAAAAATCTAAAATTTAGTTAATTAGAGATAGGGTTGGTGAAATAGGATACATGTATACAAAAGTAAGACAAAAAGGTGTAAAGTATATAGGTGTAGCCAGCAAAGCAGAAAGTTCGGTTAATGAAAAATATCCCGATAGAGACAAATCTCTAGGCCAGGAACATGCATGCAAATGTAAATATAGTCCTGTATTCCCTGGGTGCAGGGAACAGTGACGAATATTATTGTTGTTATGAACAAACAAGATATAAAGAATAAATTACGGTTAGGTTCGTATTTGACGAGACTGCTTTCTCTGTATGGAGATTCGATGGTAGTGAAAAAGATTTGCAGATTTAAATCATGAGTCCGACTTTGAAGGAGATATGAAGGATGAAAATATTATTTCTGTCTTAAATAAGGATGATGAAAGGATTGGGGAGTTCGTTAGTTCCAAGGTAGGTCTTAGGATTTCCACGTTTGTAGTATATTGTCCTTATTATATGGTGTCATATATATATACCAATATATAGTTTTTGTGACTTAATTTTCGACTCTTATTGTCTCGTATATAAGCTCCAAAGAAATTTGTTGGGCTTTTTATTATCCCAATAAGTCTCATCCTATAGAATTGAATTTACTCTCTTCTGACTCACCAAGGTATATATATATATATATATATATATATATATATATATATATATATATATATATATATATATATATATGTATATATATATATATTAAATGAATTAAATATATAAAATCATTCCATAAACACTTATCTAACAATCACAATCCCACCAAGTCATACAAATAAAAACCACTAGCCACAGAAAGAAACCAAGGTAAACTAAGGCTTAAAAAATCACTACTAATAACGAAACAAAACCTCACAATAAACAACTGGGCAGAACTGAACTGCTGCCTCCTTACATAAACACAGGAACACCTACAACACTCTTAACATGCATTCACTACTTGTAATAACAAACAAATAATTCTATCATGTCCTAACTACTAATCAATAATAATATATGATGAATTAACAAGGTTGTATGAAACACAGAGGAAAAACATATGCATATACATAAATAAACAAATAGAATAAATAAATTTTTAAAGATAATATGTAATAAAATAAAATATATAATTAGTAAAATATATATGCAGGTATATGCTCATGTATATGTATATATGTGTGTGTATGTATGTGCATGTATATATATATATATGCATATATATGTATGCATATATATATATGCAAGCATATGCATATTGACGTGTACATTTTAGCAAGGGAGCCTTACTAATTACTCCCTACTGTGGCAGAAATAACCTGTTAACTACTAATAGACTATTCCAATCTCAATAAATACCGGAAGACTAAACCGTAACGTTTCAGTCGATATCCAATGGAGCAACCTAGGTCGTTCATCGACTAATACAGACAACCCG
Organism: Euprymna scolopes; assembly: GCF_053919585.1. Taxonomy (NCBI): domain Eukaryota; kingdom Metazoa; phylum Mollusca; class Cephalopoda; order Sepiida; family Sepiolidae; genus Euprymna; species Euprymna scolopes. Next base: position 92,840,904 of record NC_136486.1, on the reverse strand, counting down.
CCTGCTTTGCAATGCATGTTATCACTTTATTTTGGAGTTCTGCTTTTTGTAACCTTTTAACAGGACTATAACAGTGGCGACGTCAGATTTTCAACTCACAGATGTCACTCGAATTTAAAATACTCCCAGTATACAAAAGAACTCACAACAGAAAGCTGAATTCCACCAAGCAAGTGTTCAGTAAATACTAATGAAAGGGGGAAAAGAAACTCGAGAAGATCAAATAAGTGCATGGACATTAAAGTTTGTATTGCAAAATCGTGGAAAGTAAGACTGTTTTCATATTTTTTCTCCTCTACCTATGACACCTGGGCGCATATATAAATACAAAAAAAAGAGAATACAAATTATTCGTGTTTTTCTCACGTCCTTAAATAAGTATGTCAGCGAACTTTTTTTTTACTTACCAAAAAAAAAAAAAAAAAAATACGGGTTTCGGCCTTTTTCGTTACGGTTAACGTTTTTTTCTGTTCTATGAGAAAAAACATTTGCTTTGAAAAAATATTAAATCTTTCCGTCGACATATATATTTTTTCTTGTCCTTAAAAACGACATTGTTTTTGGAAGAAATATTTTTCAAAGAATTTGAAACTATATGTTCAACGTTCGTTTGCAAAGGGAATGAAGAAAACGAAGTACTATTCCTTTTCCCCCCATTGTTTAAAAATACTAAAAAACTGGTTCATCTGAACACGGTTTTGTTAAATTTCTGTAAATTCAGTATTTTTTACCCATCATACAAAATGAACCCCTTATGATGGACATTGCAACAATTATTAAAACTGCAAACTGAACAACAACAACAACAACAACAACAACAACAACAATGTGCAGAGGAAAAAGTCATCAACCAGATCAACAATTACTTGAACTTCAGAAACGGTCAGATGAAAAGCAATAACAACAACAGCAACAACAAGAACAACTAATACGGCTAGAGGTCCAGGAATATGAAAATCAATCAACAGCACAGTCATAAAAAATAATACGTTCACCGTACTACCGCATTTTAACAAGATTCAATATGGAATGTGATTGATAATTTTTGCTACAGATCTGAAGAAGGTAAATTATTTGAAGCTGATTTTCGTCTGTATGAAGGTTTTTTAGTATCGACTACAAACAGTGGTCGAACCGGAAAAAGGTTTGTTTACTGTTATGGAAACTAAAGACGGTCGATCTTTAAAAGTTTGTGGCTTTTATTTTACCACAAACAACGTCGGAATTAACTTTCACTGAGACAGTGGAACTTTTTACAGAACTATATAGTCTGAAAGTCTCTTGATTCCATGAGCGTTGAATTTGCAGAAGAATGACGAAGATGATTTCACAATGCACACAACTATGGTAAATAAACATTGCGATGAATTCAAGTTAGTGCAGACAATTTTAAATGTTTATTATTTGCGAAAGGGTTTACTTCTAGGGATGCGGAGATTTGGAGGCGTGTCCTAACAAAATTAGAAAATGAACCAAAACTTAACCCTACAAAAGTTAACAGAAAACTGCCAGAAAATAGAAATTATTAAAAAATATTCAATGGATGTCGAAGCTGAAGTCGTGCAGAAAAAAAAAACAGACAGATAATTTTAAAAACACGTAAAAAAAATAAAACACAAGTTAGAGAAACAGGACACACATAGCTAAGAAATAATTTGAAGAAAATAAAATCCTATCTTCGTGTAAGCGACGGGATTATTTGCATTGGGTTAAGGACTGTCCGTATTTATCAAGAAAGTGTTTAATATGTAAAAAATAGAAACAAAGGTACTCATTGCAGAGATTAAATTAAATACAAAACTTAAGTGTGTTTGGCGGAGACTGAAAATAACTAAGAACTGTGCAAAAATATGTGACTATTAAAATAGATGATAAAGAAATAAATAATGTAACTCGATTCGGGTTTAGACCTTTCGATAGTAAAATTAAATACCTGGAAGAAATTGAATAAATTCACAATGCTGAAAACACACAAAACACAAACGCCGTTAATGATACGCAAGTTAACTTCAAAGGTGAATTTTTAGCGCACGTCACATCACTGAGAAAGATGAAAAAATTAAAAGCTTATTTATTAAAGTATACTACTAACCTACTCGGGTTGGAATGGATTCATGAATTTAAATTATGAAAGCAGCCAATCAATAATTTTTGCAATACGAAAGTAAAAAGTAAAACAGACGCCCATGCCCTGAAAACAAATTAAAAGGAAACTTTTCTTGTTCTAAGCTACAAAAAGCCAAACAGAAGGCACAAACAAACCGATACTGTTGTAGAATGAACAAAATGTTATCCATTAAATAGCGCCTGGCCACAAAGCAAGAAACCAAAATCAGGCAAGGTATTCTATCGCTGGTTGATGACACCTTCGCCAACTGACCCAGGCGTAAATGTCTATGCAACTGCAGGCGATTTGTCACTAGATATGAAAACTTCAGCTTCACGACAACAGGTACTAGTCGCAACTCTATTTTTTTTTTTTTTACAAAGGAATCACCACTTATCAAGGCCCAGATGCCACTCGAGGATAAGCCTTAAAGAGTGTACAGTAGTCAAAAGGACAATATCATAGTAATCGTCACAAGTGTAAATTTGGTAAAATTGGATTACTTAAGGGGAACGACTCATTAACAACTTGTTTACATTGGACTTGAAGACGGCCATATTGTAGTCAGCTGGAAAGAAGGTAAACGGAAGAGAGTTCCACGGGTGCACAATTCTAAGACAGAAGCTTTGTTCATGGAATCTACATTTAGGTTTATGCACAGCTAATAAGTGGGGGAAATTATTGATAGTGTTTTCAACCAAACGAGTGTTTCTTGTGAATGTTTGGCAAGGGGGAACCATAGATTGGAGCTCAGACGGGCACTTGCCATGCAAATTACTACAAAATAGAGACAGGCTCGCAACGTTTCTTCTGTAAGAAAGAGGTTGCAGGAAAGAGAAAATGGTATCCCCCACTAGGCTACAAAGTTTATTCTGAACTCTATCAAGTAGGATAAAGTCGTCCTGCCTAGATGTGACAGCAATACTCCATCCTTGGACATACCTGGCTCTTATATAGGTAGATTTTTGCACCAGCAGGTAGCTATCTACTGGATTGATAGAAGGATCTCATCATTTTTCCAGCGCCCTTGGCAACAGATTTGATGTACGTATTCCATTTTAGATCAGGAGTAAAGGTCAAGCCCAGAAGCTTGTCAAAACATGGAGCCTCCCCACGACGGGAGCCGTTCATTTCAATTGATGCCAGATGGAGATCAGAACGTTGATGATGTAAAGTTAGAAGCTTTGGTTTTAGATCAATTAAAAGTAACCAGCCACATTTTCCCCATTGTACCACATGCTCAAGATTAAAGGAGAGAGAATCAGAGAGAACTTAGTTGTTTACCGCCTTTGATGTGCTGCCATCCCAGTATTGGAACATTATTTATCGAGATCAACGTCTCTCAAAGATATTAAGTGCAGCAAAATAATAGCACTCAAAGTGTTTTTCCACAATATGGAAGACCTGCTAGACCGTTTTACCCAGCGTCTACTCAAAATAGATATTTCATCAGGTTAGCAACACTAGTGGGAAACCCATGGGACAATATCACCCCTTCTCTGATGGATTATTACAAGCAGGATTCAAGGAGAGGTTTATTGACCCTTAATTACTTGTGGTGGAGTCTACCCATGCAAGTAATCAATTGTTTCTTTATAGTCTTGCGATTAATACATGAGAAAATGACAAGAAAACGTTTTACTTGCAGATCAAAAGAAAAATTTCACCCTGAACAATAAATTTTCCAAGAAGTAAAGCCTATTGAAACCGTCTACGACACATTTGATATTGAGCCTCCACAAATCACATCAGAACCACAAAGTTCAGACAGGAAAAATTCAATCACAGAGCCGTTCATGGTCCACCAAAAAATACTGATATACCGTCCAGAGTTATTAGCTTGGGAGAGGGGTGTTTTGGTAGGATTAACCTCTGTTACCTACTAATAGACTATTCCAATCTCAATAACTACCGGAAGACTATGCTGTAAGGTGTCAGTCGACACCCGTTATTTGTACTGGGCTGGTGGCTAAGTGTGGTGTCTTCACAGATGCTTCACTCAAATTAATTGTCCTTAGTCAATGGAGGGGGAAACCCTTCTATACTAAGGCAACTTTATTTTTGCAGAATCGCCTTTTGAGGGGAGCTGGTTATCTCCCACATTAAACCGGCCTTGTGTCATATTTTGTTTCGTGGGAAACAAATAAATAACCAGTCGATATCTGGTTGACCAGCCTAGGCCGTTCGTCGGTTTCGATGAACAACCCACCTATTGTATGCTTGCAATACATGTTGTTACTTTATTTTGGCATTGTTTTTTTGTAACCCTTTAATAGCGCTATAACACTCGCTGATACTATTCTCATTATCTAAGACAGATACAAACACTGCACAAACATAGCAAGCATTAACACTTCCAAGTACACACTAATAAGCATAATATGCAACATCTAACCATTTATATGCATAAAAAAGCAATAATAATCCCTAACAATACTTAATATTTATCACAACTCGTATCCTGGAAATTGTTTCGGATGCTCAACTGCCTGGCTGACTTGCGGCCACCGATAAAATAAATAAATAAATAAATAAATAAATAAAAATAAAAAATAGACAAAGGAATGCCTCCCACGAAAAATTGCAAACGTTTATTTTCTCCCTTGATTAAGAGATTTTATTCTTGAAAATTTGGGATATCAATGCCTATCATCCTGTATGACAGATTATGTTGCTACACAAAATAAATATAATAGAAAATTATTTAAATTCCCCCAATATTATCATTATTCTATGTACTAACTCTTGTCCACAGTGTTTCTCAAAAAATGCATTGTCATAGCCTTCAAACACAACTCCGTTCACACACACACGCACACACACACACACACACACACACACACATGCATATATGGGAGTTAAAAGAAGAAGATAAGATGAATTCTTTAAGAGTAGACTTAGGATAATGCAAAGTTCAACAAATTATTTTGGAGCTTATACAGAAATGAAATCAATAAAGTAAGAAAATGACGATATAAAACTAGATAGTAATATATATGAATTTATTTATTTATTCAATAGGGGTATATATCAATTGGGTGTAAGGTAAGTGAGAACTCCTTATACCATGGGATTTCGAGCCTAATGCTTCTCATCTCTGGAGAGAAGATGCTAGGTAACATAATAGAAAAACGATGTCTAGCGATAGTTACACAAGGAGCAAAATAAAATATTGAAGTTGTTTAAGGAGCTCCATTGATTTCCGTGATATAGGAGGGGTATAGCTTTTATTATATAAGGCAGGCAGGTATATGGCATATCTGTCATAGTGGGTTTAATATACGTGGAAAAATTATGTGATTGGACTCCAGGGGAGTATATAGGGTACATTAATCGAAAAAAGATGCTTATTTAATAATATATATTAAAGGAGAATACTATGGACAGGTTTTACATGAAATATGCAGTTTATGTTATGTCGGTATGCCTTAGAGGGATATCTGAAATCATTACAGTGCTTAAAAGAAATATAAATTATTAGTAACAATAGTCAGATAATAAATGTGAGGAGATAAATTATAAAGGATACAATATAGAAAGATTTTAGTTGAATAAAATAAAGGATAAACAAATGGTAGAATAAGGAGAGAAAGATACAAAGTAGGATGGGATGAATAGATATAAAAATATAAGGATAATAGATAATAATAATTGATAATAAAGGTTATGAGAGATACACATTTATTAAATATAGAAGAATAAAAATAGAATAAAATGGATATAAAAATAAGTTAAAAAATATAAAGATTTAAATAGCCAAGAGACACCAAGAAAAAAATAAAATTAAATGAAAATATGACGGCAGAGAAAATATACAATGGGAGAAAGTTCTTGAAGGCAAGGAATGGAGATGTTTTGATGTATACCCTTATTGAAATGATAAATTCATCTCTATATATTACTATATAGTTTTATATTGTCATTTTCTGTCTTTATATATATATATATATATATATATATATATATATATATATATATATATATATATATATGTTAGTGTACAACGTTTGTCAAAACTGAAAAAAAATAAAAATGATGCTTTTCCAATATTTACACTTATTTATCTGATATAATACTAAAATTTTTATTCTTATCAATTTGATTTTTTGTGTGTATTGATATTCACATTAAAAACCCTCTTTTCTATTTATTTAAAAAGAAAATACAACTTTGTTAAATATATGGGTCGTCGAATTGCATTAACCTGCAAAAGATCTAATTTGCATATTCTTTTAAACATTCATTTTAATTAATTCCCTATTATTTTTTTCGGTTTTCTTATGGGATGATCATCTTTGGTTTACTATCACATGTAATTATATTCATGCAGATATTCTACATGATTTATACTTGTATAATATTTGCATAAAAGTTTATAGTAAACGCAAACCTCTTTCTATATATATATATATATATATATATATATATATATATATATATATATATATATTTGTTTACAAAATTTTTCCTACCAAACTCCTCTGTCAGTTTTTGTCTGCAGACATGAAACTTAATATATAGGGTATTAGAATCCATGCGAAACTTTATATTTGAATTTTAGCCGGGGATAATCGGTGCAAAAGTGTGAAAATTATAAAAATGGAATTTGCCAGGTGAAGATCGAACGACGGTATTACTAATATACATGCATGACGTAAAAGCTATTAGTTCATGTTTTAATTTTTAGACTTGCAACAAACATGTCTTCGTCGTTCAGGCATTAATGTCAAAGGAAAAAATAAATCGTAAGCTAAACGTTTTGGTTTCAATTCTCGGTGGTGGCGCATGAGTCAGTTTTTTTTTTTACTTTTTAAATCATTACGATATATTGGGTCCAATATAATATAATAATAAATACGGGGTCTGCCTTAATCAAAATATCATATTTAAGCATATTTTCGACCGGGCAATGCCGGGTGGTCTGCTAGTATTCATATAAAATCATAGAATGAGGTTAATAATTTAATTTTCCATATATTTCAAGTATCTATGTATTTAATGCTAATCATCATCATAGTGTTTCGCTTTATCTCAAGATTTATCACCAGGCAGCGTCTGAGGCATCCTTCAGGTTCGCAACAGAGCACACTTCACTCAAGGGACAGTTTATGAAGGTGTGTGTGTTGGTCCGCATATGGGTGCCACAGGTACACCAGGCGTCCTGTACTTGTATAGGTTGTTCTGTGTTTTGTCAACCTTCATCCAGGTCTGGTTGAATGTTACCCACTCTTTCCATAGGATTTCAGTGTGATATTTTCTATTGGTGTCGGAAGATCCTTATTTGTGTCATTTTTGGCAGACGCATTCCACTAACAGCAGGCAGGAGGATGCTGGTGTTGTTCGTCTGAACCCTGAGATGGTGACAAAGCTCTTGCAGGATGATAGTCACTGCAGCACCTATTGGTGCTTGTCATTGTTCTGCTTATCACACTCTGTCTTTGCTATTGTCTCTTGACAAATCTACAGAGGAACGATTGCAGTCAGCTTGTTGACACACAGCAGGTTGTAGATTTTACTGGTAATCGGCCTGTATGCATTGTTGAACTTGACAGCAACGTTTGCAGCATGAGTGGAACGAACTTATGCCACTGTGCAGTATTCTGCAATCGAGTAGCGCAGCACTAAAATTAAAAGGCATAGCGTCTTTGCCTCAGTTCTTCAAGAGCTGTTAGCCAGAATCACGAGAAGGCTTTTATGTGTTGGTACCTTCTTTTAGGGCTTTTCGACGTGAGTCTTGTCTGACAGTCTCCTGTCATGTGTCACACAGAGATAAATTGATTACATGTTTTTTTCCATGGCTTTACATTTCCAGTTGATATTGAGTGTCCATTTGGGCTAGGTGGTTTTTCAGATGCAATAAACACGCCTTAATTTACCTGGATTAAAGTTAAGATGCAACTTGTCATAATATGATGACAACTACATGAGTGCTTGCATCAATCGATCTTTGAGGATTCTGAAGTCATTTGATTAGGTTGCTAAGCACATGTCTGCATAGATGAACCGATGAAGATTAGGGAATATTGGCATGTCATTCGTATATATGTTGAACAGTATACGAGCAAGAACATAACCTTGTGGAAGGCCATTATCCGGCATCGTACACCTGCTATATTTCCCCTCCATCTGTACATAAAATCGATGATATTTTTTAGAAGAGATTCGATGATACAGTCTACGAAGATGTTATAAGTATTTTATTAACTTTCAGCAAAAGAATTCCATTGTTAACTATATCATAGCCTGCCGTAAGGTCTATAAAAACTACGCCAGTAACCCTACCAGCTTGGAACCCATCCTTTCCGTATTGAGTTAAATTCAATACTTGGCCTATGCATGACCCTACATGCATGGAAACCAGATTGGTTAGGTGGGATTCCACAGTTTGAGCAATTCGTGTGAGAAGGAACAGTTCATAGAGCTTGAATAGCATACAAAGAAAGGATATAGGTCGATAGCTAGTGGCCAGGATCGGGTGCTTCTGTGGCTTAAAAAAACACAGTCACTTTGGCCTCTCTTCAGTTCTTAGGGATTTTACACTTGGTAGTAACAGAACTTCCTCGCGTGTCCTTGGGTCAAAGTGCTGTATCATCTCAGTACGAATGTCGGTAATTGTCCATAAAGCAAGAGCCCAACTTGCAAGCACACCAGAAGCTGGTACCCGCGTCTCTTAACTGAGATATGAAAGCACAAAATAAATACAATTTTTAAATATATGTATGTTTTTTTTTTACCCTCTTATAATTAAAATATAATAAAATACGTAAACTCTTTTTTATCAATAAATTTTTTAACGTCTCTAAATTGAGGTATGAAAGCAGATAATGGATACAATTTTCAAATATATTTTATCTTTAATTTTAACAATTTAAAAATAACTGTTTCGGCAATATCGCCTACTGGATTCGTACTTATGTTGTTTGAATTTAATGATTTTTATATACGTGAAATATTCACATTGTAAAACTGTTTAATTATTTCTTTTGCACATTCACCTTTTTTAAACTGCTAAAACTATTTTTAAAAATGTGACAGACTCATAGTTTTTTAATGTTTCTGTAAATGAATATATATTTTTAAAATATCTAAATATTTTGACAAAATATATAACATTAACTTAAAAAAAATAACAATTTTATTGATAAAAAAGTTTACGTATTTTTATATATTTTTATTATAAAGGAGTGGCAAAAGAAAAATAAACATAAAATATATTTGAAAATTGTATCTATTTTCTGCTTCCATACATCAATTGAGAGATGCGGGTGCCAGTTTACGGTGTGTTTGAAAGTTAGGCTCTCACTTTATGCACGATTACCCGAATGTCATCTAAACCTGAAGCCTTGCCTGGTTTAAGATGTTTCATGGCATTTTTAAGTTCTTTCATCGTAAATGGTTGGAAGGTATGATTGTTCCGTGACGATGTTTATTTCAATCTTCATCTGCTTCAGGCATCCGAATTTCTTGTTCAATGACTTAATGTTCAACTACAGTTGAGTGACAACTTGGTTAGGAGTTACCCCGGACATTTTTGTTGTGGTTTGTTTACAGCGTGCAGCTTACATTTGAGCAAAAATCTCTGATGCTAATAAAAGAGTAAACCCTCGGCCCTGGAGATATCACAACTATTCAAAGTTTAATGCTAATAAGACTAAGCTTCTTTCCTTTAATAATTACAAGAAAGCATCTACAATCACCAATAGTCATGACTAATAAGACTCTACCTGAGAACTTATCATTCAAACTCCTCGACATCACATTCACAGGCAACACGAATCGGAACAAATACATAGAAGACATTACCAAGACTGCTGTAAAGGAAAATGGCTCCCTCTACCGTGATGGAAAACTACTCTCGCTTGCCACTATCCTGTCCCTCAACAAACCCACTATCTTACATTGCACATTATTTTCACATCTGGGATGGTGCATCTAAAATTAGTCTCTCCTTGTAAGACAGGATCCTAAAAAGAGTCTCCAAACTAGTAGATTCTGCACTATCAACCAAGCTCCAGCCCTTGTCACAGCATTGCAATGTTGCATCTCTGTGCCTGTTTTGCAAGTACTTCAAAGAAACGTTCCCTTACAAACTCATAGCTCTTGTGCTTCTCAAGATAATTTCCCCTGACTAACCTAACATGCAACAAAATCCCACACCTTTACTATAAAGATCTTTAGATGTTGGAAAACTTTTTCACTCGAACTTTGGAATTTCCTTCTCTGTTTATACTTCTCTGACTATATTAACATGCATAAATTGAAATGTAATGCAAAGACATCTTGTTGCTCAACTCCCTATGCAATGTTACTGTAGGCATGACCCCAAATTGTAGCCCCTTATGCTCGGTGGCAACAAACCTTGTTGGAGATGAATGAGAGTAAAAAAAAGTATGTTACAAAAAAAAGGTGACTCCCTCTACCGGACTAGAAAACTTCCCACATCTGCCTGAATCATATATTTCTATAAAGCCACTATTCACCCATGCATTAAGTATTGTTGCCACGTCTAGAGGGTGGTGGTCCAACAACTAGTCTCTTCCTCTTGGACACGGTGTAAAAAAGAGTATCGAACTTAATAAGTTCCACACTCTCTACCAAACTCCTGTCCCATTTTGTGCTTGTTTTACAAATACTTTCATGATAAACTTAAGGAACGTATATCCTTCTCGATGTAAATACTCTGATGAACCTGACTAGCAGCAAAATTCCACTCCTTCATTCTAGGGAACCACAGATGCCAGAAAATTTTTCATTTGGACAACTTCTTTTTTCGGACCACTTGCCTCTCTGCTGCCTGTTTTCCTGGTTGTACCACCATGCATAAATTTAAATATGCTGTGAACTATTATCTTGCTGCAGGACTTCTCACTAGAGATGACGCTATAAATCTGGCTCGTTATCACAGTGACCTCTTACGTCTCAGTTGTAATATATCTTTGTTTGAAGCGAAAAAAATTATTTCCCAAGAGTTCAACTTGAGTAAATATTATATTTATTTATTTTAATTTTATTATTGTCATGGCGCCATTTCCTACAAAAAGATATGCGTGAAATTGCTTATAACGACTTAAGTTTGTTTCCTACTGTCAATATTTTAAATATACAGTTTGGCTCTGAAGATATTGTTCTAAAAAAAGGATGCGTTTAGCTGTTTTAAGTTTGCGCAGTTTATTGAATGCCGGCCTTTTTGTTAATTGTTGTTTTTTGAAAATCAAGAAAGTAATGAAAACGAAGAAATAGAAGGAATCAGATGCGAGAAGCATTTCAACTCGAAAATAAAACAATACGATTCTTCGGCTATTAGATGTAGAACAACTGAAATAGCAAGGTCAAGTGGCAGGAATAGTCCAAGAGAAACTTGGGTAAAGTCATGAGTATAAACCTGAGAGAGAAAAATAACGATCCCATGCTGTCTTTATTATTTTCACTTTTATAATCGCTTTTGTTAAAAAGGAGACAACTGCAAAGAAAAAGAAACAGAGAGACGTCACTGTTCAATGAGCACCAACTTGCGACATGTTAATAAAACAAGATTTCAGCTGTGTATTACAAAAGAAGAGAAAATGAAGCAGAGAGACGTCAGTATCCTCTGAACAACAATTTACGATGTGTGAACAAAACCTGAATTTAGATGCGTATGACAACGGACGAGGGGAAAACCAGAACGACTTCACCATTCATTGAACAACAACTTACAACATGTCAACAAAACAAGACTACATGGCTCTGGTCGGACATTCATGTTTTCTTACAGCATGAAATCAACGAAATGGTCCACTGTAGTGCTATATCTGTATAAAGAGTGAAAAAGTAAGTAGAAAACACCAGCTCTCAGAATATTGCTTCTTTCCGGTGTCAGATAATTCTTTTTTTACAAACAGCAAAAGAGAAGCCATTTTTACGAGCATCAGTAGCTTTTGTCTCAATTCAGTTGAGTGGCAGTGCAATTCCTCAGCTAAAACCAAATATTACTGACGACAATTCAAAAGATAAATGGATGACGTTAGTTATGTTGTGCCCGAAAAAAGATTTCTTTACTGCAAGGAAAAGTTCTCACCTCTTTCATTAAACACTTTTGAATTGCCAAAAGCGCCCTTTTTTTTTTTTTTTTTTTTTGCATAATCAGACAGTTTCAGGTTTACTCCCGCATGCAGCCACTGTTTGCTAGTTGTGGCTGTTTTTCCACACCGTCACCACAGAAATAGGTTAGTTTGGAAGTCGATTTTCTAAAAGTCGTTCAACACATGCCAGACCATGCACCAGGCGTTAAACTGAATCTGATGATGATGATGATGATGATGAGGAGGAGGAGGAGGAGGAGGAGTAAAATTGTTTATGATGACTCAAGTTTTTCCACATTATCAATATCTTTAACTGTTGAGTTTTGCCGGCAAGAATTAAGGAATATGACACAGATGAACGTGTAATAACCGATCGTATTCTGAAACAGGAAAATAGTGTCAAGAAAGAGAAGACAGCGTCGTGCAAATAATTTGCATATCACAGGAACTTAGAAGATGCATCCTTTTAACGGTCCTTAGTGTCCTCGTTCGTTTCGGTGTAGCATAGAAACAGGGAGCCTTGCTTTTCTGTGTTGCAGATGCTGATATGGATGCTTACACGTGTCCTGCTTTGTTTGAAAGCAGAGAAAGAAGCAGCTGTATTCACTTGTAGAAGGATCACAGCAAAAGAGAAAGGAGCACGTGGGGTGCAGCGAAAGTTTTAAAAGATAGCTTGTGATTGGTTGTTTTTCATTTAATCAAAGCGCACGTAAAATGCGTTTAGATATCATAAGACTGTTCAGCTGATTGAGTCCCCCCACTCCCTCCTCCTCTGTGTTGGTTGTTATTTGTTGTAACAGCCAAGCAAGAAACGATGAAAAATGTAGAAACAGAAGGAATCAGATAAGAGGAGCGTCTTTGAATTGTTTGGGAAGGACAGAAAACAGAAAAAAAAAACAGAATGAATTGGCTCTGCCGTTGCTAAGAAGTGCGATCACCATAGAGAGAAAAGCCAAAGGAAAAACTGGATTCAAATCAAAGTTAAAATCAAAAGGAAAAAACAAAGTTGCTTTTACTTTTATATCTTTTTATGTTTGTTCACTTAAATCCGTTTTTATTTCAGGCTTTGCATGCAATATAAGGCACGCGCGTGTGTATGTGTGTGTATAAAACTGAAACAAATATTTTTATTTTATTTTTTATACTTAGAAAGTCCCAACATATCAAGGCTTGGAGGCCACTCAAGGATAAGGATTAAGTGTTAGGTAGGGGTTAAAACAATATCAGTCACGGTGGAAACTTGAATTTAATCACCTTAGACTTGAATACAACCATGTTATAGTAAGCCGGGAAGCAAACAGACTGTATTGTGTTCTACAGACGGACAGCTCTAGGGAAGAACTCTGCTTGTGGAATTTTCCTTTAGTTTTAAGCACAGATATGGTGTAAGGAAAGTTGCTGGCAGTTGTTTCAGCTAGGCAAGTATTTGTCGTCGATGTTTTTCAAGGAGGGACCATAGATTAGAGCTCAGTCGTATATCTACCATAAAAGTATTGATAGAGCAGAGACAGACTCGCAATGTCTCTTCCGTGGTAAAGAGCGAGTAGGCAGGCTGAAAGATTATCGCCCGCTAAATTTCAAAGACGTTTCTGTACCTTGTTAGACTTCACCCCAGATGTGACAACAGTGCTTCATCTTAGGCTGTATTTAGCTCTTGTTCAGGTAGCACATTGAGTTGGGATGAGATACGTTCTGGAGCGGTAGAACGATCCCACAATCTTTCAAATGATGTTGGCAACGTATCTGATGTACTAATTCCATTTCAAGTCAGGGGTAAAGATCAGTCCCAGAAGTTTGTTGAAGCCATGTGCGTCATCGAGGTTAACGCCATTCATTTCAACAGGGGCAAAGCAGACATACACTGTATATGCACGTTCAAGCATACACAATCTTATAGATATTTTGTAGAATCACCTAAGATTAATTAATCTATGCTACTATAAATTAATATAGTAATAATATACATACAAGTAATAATAACACTTGGTGATTTTCAGTGGCATTCCATGTTTTTAAGTGAAGGGAAGGGAACGACCTGTTAAGCCATCTGTTCTTCTGTCCAAACCCAAACTCACTGACTCCAGCTAACCTGATCACGTGACTCACACGCAAATCCGATCAGCTGACTCTCACTTCCAGTAAAACGTGTCTACAATATAATTTACCATATTTCTTTTATGTGTTCGACCTATTTCCTAACACATAGAGAGAGAAACACGTTTTGCCAGAACATACCTCTGCTTCAGGCCACCGATAATGGGAAATGGGTCTAAGAGGGAGTTCTTGTGGCAGCATTCCGTCATGAGGGGCGTGCACTCGGATGACAAAGTCGGGTGGGCAACCAAACCCAGTAATGACTGCCTACATAGCAGGTCGGGTTATTCTGTCAGAGGCCTTTTTAAGTCCCAAAAGATAAACATTATTGGCTATTGCTGTTCGAGGTTTTCTTCTTGTATTTGCCATATGTGGTCTCAAAGAAGATCGAAAACTACACTGGGACTCTGGCGAGATATCTTCAGTGAGGAAAAGAGGAGACAGTCTAGGAGAATACAGATGAAGATCTTGTTGGTAATACTTAGCAGTGATCTTTGCCAGTAGTT